>NC_090406.1:33199741-33519875 GCF_036365525.1 Heterodontus francisci | reverse complement strand
GGGGGGGAGAAGGGGGGGGAGAAGGGGGGGGGAGAAGGGGGGGGGAGAAGGGGGGGGAGAAGGGGGGGGGAGAAGGGGGGGGGGAGAAGGGGGGGGGGAGAAGGGGGGGGGAGAAGGGGGGGGAGAAGGGGGGGGAGAAGGGGGGGGGGAGAAGGGGGGGGGGAGAAGGGGGGGGGAGAAGGGGGGGGGAGAAGGGGGGGGAGAAGGGGGGGGGGGAGAAGGGGGGGGAGAAGGGGGGGGGGAGAAGGGGGGGGAGAAGGGGGGGGGAGAAGGGGGGGGGAGAAGGGGGGGGGAGAAGGGGGGGGGAGAAGGGGGGGGGAGAAGGGGGGGGAGAAGGGGGGGGGAGAAGGGGGGGGAGAAGGGGGGGGGAGAAGGGGGGGGGAGAAGGGGGGGGGAGAAGGGGGGGGAGAAGGGGGGGGGGAGAAGGGGGGGGAGAAGGGGGGGGGGAGAAGGGGGGGGGAGAAGGGGGGGGGGAGAAGGGGGGGGGGGAGAAGGGGGGGGGGGAGAAGGGGGGGAGTAGGGGGGGGGAGAAGGGGGGGAAGAAGGGGGGGAGAAGGGGGGGGAGAAGGGGGGGAAGAAGGGGGGGAGAAGGGGGGGAAGAAGGGGGGGAGAAGGGGGGGAAGAAGGGGGGGAGAAGGGGGGGGAGAAGGGGGGGGGAGAAGGGGGGGGGAAGAAGGGGGGGGGGAGAAGGGGGGGGAGAAGGGGGGGGGAGAAGGGGGGGGGAGAAGGGGGGGGAGAAGGGGGGGAAGAAGGGGGGGGAAGGGGGGGGGGAAGAAGGGGGGGGAAGGGGGGGGGGAAGAAGGGGGGGAAGGGGGGGGGAAGAAGGGGGGGGAAGGGGGGGGGGAAGAAGGGGGGAAGGGGGGGAGAAGGGGGGGAGAAGGGGGGGGGGAAGGGGGGGGGAGAAGGGGGGGGGAAGGGGGGGGAGAGAAGGGGGGGAGAGAAGGGGGGGAGAGAAGGGGGGGGGAGAGAAGGGGGGGGAGAAGGGGGGGGGAGAGAAGGGGGGGAGAAGGGGGGGAGAAGGGGGGGGGAGAAGGGGGGGAGAGAAGGGGGGGGGAGAAGGGGGGGAGAGGGGGGGGGAGAAGGGGGGGGAGAGTGGGGGGGAGAGGGGGGGGGAGAAGGGGGGGAGAAGGGGGGGGGAGAGAGGGGGGGGAGAAGGGGGGGGAGAAGGGGGGGGGAGAGGGGGGGAGAAGGGGGGGGGAGAGGGGGGGGAGAAGGGGGGGGAGAAGGGGGGGGGAGAAGGGGGGGAGAAGGGGGGGGAGAAGGGGGGGAGAAGGGGGGGGAGAAGGGGGGGGGAGAAGGGGGGGGGAGAAGGGGGGGGGAGAAGGGGGGGGAGAGAAGGGGGGGAAGAGGGGGGAGAAGGGGGGGGGAGAAGGGGGGGGGAGAAGGGGGGGGGGAGAAGGGGGGGGGGAGAAGGGGGGGGGGAGAAGGGGGGGG
This sequence comes from Heterodontus francisci, assembly GCF_036365525.1. Taxonomy (NCBI): domain Eukaryota; kingdom Metazoa; phylum Chordata; class Chondrichthyes; order Heterodontiformes; family Heterodontidae; genus Heterodontus; species Heterodontus francisci. The sequence continues at coordinate 33,518,441 of NC_090406.1, read as the reverse complement.
GGAGAAGGGGGGGGGGAGAAGGGGGGGGGGAGAAGGGGGGGGAGAAGGGGGGGGGGAGAAGGGGGGGGGGAGAAGGGGGGGGGGGAGAAGGGGGGGGGGAGAAGGGGGGGGGGAGAAGGGGGGGGAGAAGGGGGGGGGAGAAGGGGGGGGAGAAGGGGGGGGAGAAGGGGGGGGGAGAAGGGGGGGGGAGAAGGGGGGGGGAGAAGGGGGGGGAGAAGGGGGGGGGAGAAGGGGGGGAGAAGGGGGGGGAGAAGGGGGGGGGAGAAGGGGGGGGGAGAAGGGGGGGGGAGAAGGGGGGGGGGAGAAGGGGGGGGAGAAGGGGGGGGGAGGGGGGGGGGAGAAGGGGGGGGGAGAAGGGGGGGAGTGGGGGGGGGAGAAGGGGGGGAGTGGGGGGGGGAGAAGGGGGGGAGTAGGGGGGGGAGAAGGGGGGGAGTAGGGGGGGGAAGAAGGGGGGGGAAGAAGGGGGGGGAAGAAGGGGGGGAGAAGGGGGGAGAAGGGGGGAAGAAGGGGGGGAGAAGGGGGGGGGAGAAGGGGGGGGGAGAAGGGGGGGGGAAGAAGGGGGGGGAGAAGGGGGGGGAGAAGGGGGGGGGAGAAGGGGGGGGGAGAAGGGGGGGGGGAGAAGGGGGGGGAAGAAGGGGGGGGGAGAAGGGGGGGGGAAGAAGGGGGGGGGGAGAAGGGGGGGGGGGAGAAGGGGGGGGGGAAGAAGGGGGGGGGAGAAGGGGGGTGAAGAAGGGGGGGGAGAAGGGGGGGGAAGAAGGGGGGGGGAAGAAGGGGGGGGGGAAGGGGGGGGGGAAGGGGGGGGGGAAGAGGGGGGGGAAGAAGGGGGGGGAAGGGGGGGGGGGAAGAAGGGGGGGGAAGGGGGGGGAAGAAGGGGGGGAAGGGGGGGGGAAGGGGGGGGAAGAAGGGGGGGGAAGGGGGGGGGGAAGAAGGGGGGGGAAGGGGGGGGAAGAAGGGGGGGGAAGGGGGGGGGAAGAAGGGGGGGGAAGGGGGGGGGAAGAAGTGGGGGGAAGGGGGGGAGAAGGGGGGGGAGAAGGGGGGGGGAAGGGGGGGGGAGAAGGGGGGGGAAGGGGGGGGGAGAAGGGGGGGGGAAGGGGGGGAGAGAAGGGGGGGGGAGAAGGGGGGGGAGAGAAGGGGGGGGGAGAAGGGGGGGGGAGAGAAGGGGGGGGAGAGAAGGGGGGGGGAGAGAAGGGGGGGGGAGAGAAGGGGGGGGGAGAGAAGGGGGGGAGAGAAGGGGGGGGGAGAGAAGGGGGGGGAGAGAAGGGGGGGGGAGAGAAGGGGGGAGAAGGGGGGGGAGAAGGGGGGGGGAGAAGGGGGGGAGAGAAGGGGGGGGAGAAGGGGGGGGAGAGGGGGGGGGGAGAAGGGGGGGAGAGTGGGGGGAGAAGGGGGGGAGAGGGGGGGGAGAAGGGGGGGGGAGAAGGGGGGGGAGAAGGGGGGGGAGAAGGGGGGGGGAGAAGGGGGGGGGAGAAGGGGGGGGGAGAAGGGGGGGGGAGAAGGGGGGGGAGAAGGGGGGGGGAGAAGGGGGGGGGAGAAGGGGGGGGAGAAGGGGGGGGGAGAAGGGGGGGGAGAAGGGGGGGGGAGAAGGGGGGGGAGAAGGGGGGGGAGAAGGGGGGGGGAGAAGGGGGGGGAGAAGGGGGGGGGAGAAGGGGGGGGGAGAAGGGGGGGGAGAAGGGGGGGGGGAGAAGGGGGGGGGAGAAGGGGGGGGGAGAAGGGGGGGGGAGAAGGGGGGGGGGAGAAGGGGGGGGGAGAAGGGGGGGGGGAGAAGGGGGGGGGAGAAGGGGGGGGGAGAAGGGGGGGGGGAGAAGGGGGGGGGGAGAAGGGGGGGGGGAGAAGGGGGGGGGGAGAAGGGGGGGGGAGAAGGGGGGGGGGAGAAGGGGGGGGGAGAAGGGGGGGGGGAGAAGGGGGGGGGGAGAAGGGGGGGGGGGAGAAGGGGGGGGGGAGAAGGGGGGGGGAGAAGGGGGGGGGAGAAGGGGGGGGAGAAGGGGGGGGGAGAAGGGGGGGGGAGAAGGGGGGGGGGAGAAGGGGGGGGAGAAGGGGGGGGGAGAAGGGGGGGGGAGAAGGGGGGGGGGAGAAGGGGGGGGGAGAAGGGGGGGGGGAGAAGGGGGGGGGAGAAGGGGGGGGGGAGAAGGGGGGGGCAGAAGGGGGGGGAAAGGGGGGGGGAGAAGGGGGGGGGGAGAAGGGGGGGGGAGAAGGGGGGGGGGAGAAGGGGGGGGGGAGAAGGGGGGGGGGGAGAAGGGGGGGGGAGAAGGGGGGGGAGAAGGGGGGGGGGCGAGAAGGGGGGGGGGAGAAGGGGGGGGGGAGAAGGGGGGGGGAGAAGGGGGGGGAGAAGGGGGGGGGAGAAGGGGGGGGGAGAAGGGGGGGGAGAAGGGGGGGGGAGAAGGGGGGGGAGAAGGGGGGGGGAGAAGGGGGGGGGAGAAGGGGGGGAGAAGGGGGGAAGAGGGGGGGGAGAAGGGGGGGGAAGAGGGGGGGGAGAAGGGGGGGGAAGAGGGGGGGGAGAAGGGGGGGGAGAAGGGGGGGGAGAAGGGCGGGGAAGAGGGGGGGAAGAGGGGGGGGAGAAGGGGGGGGAAGAGGGGGGGGAGAAGAGGGGGGGGAGAAGGGGGGGAAGAGGGGGGGGAGAAGGGGGGGGAAGAGGGGGGAGAAGGGGGGGGAAGAGGGGGGGGAGAAGGGGGGGGAAGAGGGGGGGGAGAAGGGGGGGGAAGAGGGGGGGAGAAGGGGGGGAAGAGGGGGGGAGAAGGGGGGGGAGAAGGGGGGGAGAAGGGGGGGGAAGAGGGGGGAGAAGGGGGGGAAGAGGGGGGGAGAAGGGGGGGGAAGAGGGGGGGGAAGAAGGGGGGGAAGAGGGGGGAAGAGGGGGGAAGAAGGGGGGGGGAAGAGGGGGGGGAGAAGGGGGGGGAAGGGGGGGAGAAGGGGGGGGGGAGAAGGGGGGGAGAAGGGGGGGGGAGAAGGGGGGGAGAAGGGGGGGGGGAAGGGGGGGGAGAAGGGGGGAAGGGGGGGGGAGAAGGGGGGGTGAAGAGGGGGGGAGAAGGGGGGGAGAAGGGGGGGAGAAGAGGAGGGGGGGGAGAAGGGGGGGAGAAGAGGGGGGGGGGGAGAAGGGGAGAAGAGGGGGGGGGGAAAGAGGGGGGGGGGAAAGAGGGGGGGGAAGTGTACCCCAGTATAGCCCGGGATGGGACAGTGTATCCCGGTACAGCCCGGGGTGGGAGACAGTGTACCCCGGTACAAGCCCGGGGTGGGACATTGTACCTCGGTAAAGCCCGGGATGGGGAGACAGTGTACCTCGGTACAGCCTGGGATGGGGAGACAGTGTACCTCGGTACAGCCCGGGGTGGGACAATGTACCCCGGTACAGCCCGGGGTGGGGCAATACACCTCGGTACAGCCCGGGCGGGACAGTGTACCCCGGTACAGCCCGGGGTGGGGAGAAAGTGTACCTCGGTACAGCCCGGGATGGGGAGACAGTGTACCTCGGTACAGCCCAGGGTGGGACAGTGTACCCCGGTACAGCCCGGGGTGGGACAATGTACCCCGGTACAGCACGGGGTGGGGAGGTGGACAGTGCACCCCAGTACAGCCCGGGGTGGGACATTGTACCCCGGTACAAGCCCGGATGGGGAGACAGTGTACCCTGGTACAGCCCAGGGTGGGACAATGTACCCCGGTACAGCCCGGGGTGGGACAATACACCTCGGTACAGCCCGGGGTGGGACAATGTACCCCGGTACAGCCCGGGGTGGGACAATACACCTCGGTACAGCCCGGGCGGGACAGTGTACCTCGGTACAGCCCGGGGTGGGGAGACAGTGTACATCGGTACAGCCCGGGGTGGGACAGTGTACACCGGTACAGCCCGGGGTGGGGACAGTGTACCCCGGTACACCCGGGGTGGGGAGGTGGGCAGTGTACCCCAGTACAGCCCGGGGTGGAACAGTGTACCCCGTACAGCCCGGGGTAGGGAGACAGTGTACCCCGGTTACAGCCCGGGGTGGGACAGTGGTACCCCGGTACAGCCCGGGGTGGGGAGACAGTGTAGCCCGGTACAGCCCGGGGTGGGACAGTGTACCCCGGTACAGCCCGGGATAGGGAGACAGTGTTCCCCGGTACAGCCCGGGGTGGGGAGACAGTATACCCCGGCACAGCCCGGGGTGGGGAGACAGTGTACCCCGGTACAGCCCGGGGTGGGACAGTGTACCCCGGTACAGCCCGGGGTGGGGAGGTGGACAGTATACCCCGGTACAGCCCGGGATAGGGAGACAGTGTACCCCTGTACAGCCCGGGGTGGGGAGGTGGACAGTATACCCCGGTACAGCCCGGGATAGGGAGACAGTGTACCCCGGTATAGCCCGGGGTGGGACAGTGGTACCCCGGTACAGCCCGGGGTGGGGAGACAGTGTACCCCGGTACAGTCCGGGGTGGGGAGGTGGACAGTGTACCCCGGTACAGCCCGGGATAGGGAGACAGTGTTCCCCGGTACAGCCCGGGATAGGGAGACAGTATACCCCGGTACAGCCCGGGGTTGGGAGACAGTATACCCCGGTACAGCCCGGGGTGGGGAGACAGTGTTCCCCGGTACAGCCCGGGTGGGACAGTGTACCCCGGTACAGCCCGGGGTGGGGAGGTGGACAGTGTACCCCGGTACAGCCCGGGGTGGGGAGGTGGACAGTGTACCCCGGTACAGCCCGGGATAGGGAGACAGTGTTCCCCGGTACAGCCCGTGGTGGGGAGACAGTATTACCCCGGTACAGCCCGGGGTGGGGAGACAGTGTACCCCGGTACAGCCCGGGGTGGGGAGACAGTATACCCCGGTGCAGCCCGGGGTGGGGAGACAGTATACCCCGGTATAGCCCGGGGTTGGACAGTGGTACCCCGGTACAGCCCGGGGTGGGGAGACAGTGTAACCCGGTACGGCACGGGGTGGGAAAGTGTACCCCGGTACAGCCCGGGATAGGGAGACAGTGTTCCCCGGTACAGCCCGGGGTGGGGAGACAGTATACCCCGGTACAGCCCGGGGTGGGGAGACAGTGTACCCCGGTACAGCCCGGGGTGGGACAGTGTACCTCGGTACAGCCCGGGGTGGGGAGGTGGACAGTGTACCCCGGTACAGCCCGGATAGGGAGACAGTGTACCCCGGTATAGCCCGGGGTGGGACAGTGGTACCCCGGTACAGCCCGGGGTGGGGAGACAGTGTACCCCGGTACAGCCCGGGATAGGGAGACAGTGTTCCCCGGTACAGCCCCGGGGTGGGGAGACAGTATACCCCGGTGCAGCCGGGGTGGGGAGACAGTATACCCCGGTACAGCCCGGGGTGGGGAGACAGTGTTCCCCGGTACAGCCCGGGGTGGGACAGTGTACCCCGGTACAGCCCGGGGTGGGGAGGTGGACAGTGTACCCCGGTACAGCCCGGGATAGGGAGACAGTGTTCCCCGGTACAGCCCGTGGTGGGGAGACAGTATACCCCGGTACAGCCCGGGGTGGGGAGACAGTGTACCCCGGTACAGCCCGGGGTGGGGAGACAGTGTACCCCGGTACAGCCCGGGGTGGGGAGACAGTATACCCCGGTTAAGCCCGGGGTGGGGAGACAGTATACCCCGGTACAGCCCGGGGTGGGGGAGACAGTATACCCCGGTACAGCCCGGGCTGGGGAAACAGTATACCCCGGTACAGCCCGGGCTGGTGAGACAGTGTACCTCGGTACAGCCCGGAGTGGGGAGACAGTGTCCCCCGGTACAGCCCGGGGTGGGACAGTGTACCCCGGTACAGCCCGGGGTGGGGAGATAGTGTCCCCCGGTACAGCCCGGAGTGGGGAGACAGTGTCCCCCGGTACAAGCCGGAGTGGGGAGACAGTGTCCCCCGGTACAGCCCGGGGTGGGGAGACAGTGTACCCCGGTTAAGCCCGGGGTGGGACAGTGTAACCCGGTACAGCCCGGAGTGGGGAGGTGGACAGTGTACCCCGGTACAGCCCGGGGTGGGGAGACAGTGTACCCCGGTACAGCCGGGGTGGGACAGTGTACCCCGGTACAGCCCGGGATGGGGAGACAGTGTCCCCCGGTACAGCCCGGGATGGGGAGACAGTGTCCCCCGGTACAGCCCGGGATGGGGAGACAGTGTACCCCGGTACAGCCCGGGATGGGGAGGTGGACAGTGTCCCCCCGGTACAGCCCGGGATGGGGAGACAGTGTACCCCGGTACAGCCCGGGGTGGGGAGGTGGACAGTGTACCCCGGGGTGGGACAGTGTCCCCCGGTACAGCCCGGGATGGGGAGGTGGGACAGTGTACCCCGGTACAGCCCGGGATGGGGAGGTGGACAGTGTACCCCGGTACAGCCCGGGATGGGGAGGTGGACAGTGTCCCCCCGGTACAGCCCGGGATGGGGAGACAGTGTACCCCGGTACAGCCCGGGATGGGGAGGTGGACAGTGTCCCCCGGTACAGCCCGGGATGGGGAGACAGTGTACCCCGGTACAGCCCGGGATGGGGAGGTGGACAGTGTACCCCGGGGTGGGACAGTGTCCCCCGGTACAGCCCGGGATGGGGAGGTGGACAGTGTACCCCGGTACAGCCCGGGATGGGGAGGTGGACAGTGTCCCCCGGTACAGCCCGGGATGGGGAGACAGTGTACCCCGGTACAGCCCGGGGTGGGGAGGTGGACAGTGTACCCCGGGGTGGGACAGTGTCCCCCGGTACAGCCCGGGATGGGGAGGTGGACAGTGTACCCCGGTACAGCCCGGGATGGGGAGGCGGACAGTGTCCCCCGGTACAGCCCGGGGTGGGGAGGCGGACAGTGTCCCCCGGTACAGCCCGGGGTGGGGAGGTGGACAGTGTCCCCCGGTACAGCCCGGGGTGGGGAGGTGGACAGTGTACCCCGGGGTGGGACAGTGTCCCCCGGTACAGCCCGGGATGGGGAGACAGTGTCCCCCGGTACAGCCCGGGATGGGGAGGTGGACAGTGTACCCCGGGGTGGGACAGTGTCCCCCGGTACAGCCCGGGATGGGGAGGCGGACAGTGTCCCCCGGTACAGCCCGGGGTGGGGAGACAGTGTCCCCCGGTACAGCCCGGGGTGGGGAGACAGTGTCCCCCGGTACAGCCCGGGGTGGGGAGACAGTGTCCCCCGGTACAGCCCGGGATGGGGAGACAGTGTCCCCCGCTACAGCCCGGGGTGGGGAGACAGTGTCCCCCGGTACAGCCCGGGGTGGGGAGACAGTGTCCCCCGGTACAGCCCGGGGTGGGGAGACAGTGTCCCCCGGTACAGCCCGGGATGGGGAGGCGGACAGTGTACCCCGGTACAGCCCGGGGTGGGGAGACAGTGTCCCCCGGTACAGCCCGGGATGGGGAGACAGTGTCCCCCGGTACAGCCCGGGATGGGGAGACAGTGTCCCCCGGTACAGCCCGGGATGGGGAGACAGTGTCCCCCGGTACAGCCCGGGATGGGGAGACAGTGTACCCCGGTACAGCCCGGGATGGGGAGACAGTGTCCCCCGGTACAGCCCGGGGTGGGGAGACAGTGTCCCCCGGTACAGCCCGGGATGGGGAGGTGGACAGTGTCCCCCGGTACAGCCCGGGATGGGGAGGTGGACAGTGTACCCCGGTACAGCCCGGGATGGGGAGACAGTGTCCCCCGGTACAGCCCGGGATGGGGAGACAGTGTCCCCCGGTACAGCCCGGGATGGGGAGACAGTGTCCCCCGGTACAGCCCGGGATGGGGAGACAGTGTCCCCCGGTACAGCCCGGGATGGGGAGACAGTGTCCCCCGGTACAGCCCGGGATGGGGAGACAGTGTACCCCGGTACAGCCCGGGATGGGGAGACAGTGTCCCCCGGTACAGCCCGGGGTGGGACAGTGTCCCCCGGTACAGCCCGGGATGGGGAGGTGGACAGTGTCCCCCGGTACAGCCCGGGATGGGGAGACAGTGTCCCCCGGTACAGCCCGGGGTGGGACAGTGTCCCCCGGTACAGCCCGGGATGGGGAGACAGTGTCCCCCGGTACAGCCCGGGGTGGGACAGTGTCCCCCGGTACAGCCCGGGATGGGGAGGTGGACAGTGTACCCCGGTACAGCCCGGGATGGGGAGGTGGACAGTGTCCCCCGGTACAGCCCGGGATGGGGAGACAGTGTACCCCGGTACAGCCCGGGATGGGGAGGTGGACAGTGTCCCCCGGTACAGCCCGGGATGGGGAGACAGTGTCCCCCGGTACAGCCCGGGATGGGGAGGTGGACAGTGTACCCCGGTACAGCCCGGGATGGGGAGGTGGACAGTGTACCCCGGTACAGCCCGGGATGGGGAGACAGTGTCCCCCGGTACAGCCCGGGATGGGGAGACAGTGTCCCCGGTACAGCCCGGGATGGGGAGGTGGACAGTGTACCCCGGTACAGCCCGGGATGGGGAGGTGGACAGTGTCCCCCGGTACAGCCCGGGATGGGGAGACAGTATACCCCGGTGCAGCCCGGGGTGGGGAGACAGTATACCCCGGTACAGCCCGGGGTGGGGAGACAGTGTTCCCCGGTACAGCCCGGGGTGGGACAGTGTACCCCGGTACAGCCCGGGGTGGGGAGGTGGACAGTGTACCCCGGTACAGCCCGGGATAGGGAGACAGTGTTCCCCGGTACAGCCCGTGGTGGGGAGACAGTATACCCCGGTACAGCCCGGGGTGGGGAGACAGTGTACCCCGGTACAGCCAGGGGTGGGGAGACAGTGTACCCCGGTACAGCCCGGGGTGGGGAGACAGTATACCCCGGTTAAGCCCGGGGTGGGGAGACAGTATACCCCGGTACAGCCCGGGGTGGGGAGACAGTATACCCCGGTACAGCCCGGGGTGGGGAGACAGTATACCCCGGTACAGCCCGGGCTGGGGAAACAGTATACCCCGGTACAGCCCGGGCTGGTGAGACAGTGTACCTCGGTACAGCCCGGAGTGGGGAGACAGTGTCCCCCGGTACAGCCCGGGGTGGGACAGTGTACCCCGGTACAGCCCGGGGTGGGGAGATAGTGTCCCCCGGTACAGCCCGGAGTGGGGAGACAGTGTCCCCCGGTACAGCCCGGAGTGGGGAGACAGTGTCCCCCGGTACAGCCCGGGGTGGGGAGACAGTGTACCCCGGTTAAGCCCGGGGTGGGACAGTGTAACCCGGTACAGCCCGGAGTGGGGAGGTGGACAGTGTACCCCGGTACAGCCCGGGGTGGGGAGACAGTGTACCCCGGTACAGCCCGGGGTGGGACAGTGTACCCCGGTACAGCCCGGGATGGGGAGACAGTGTCCCCCGGTACAGCCCGGGATGGGGAGACAGTGTCCCCCGGTACAGCCCGGGATGGGGAGACAGTGTACCCCGGTACAGCCCGGGATGGGGAGGTGGACAGTGTCCCCCGGTACAGCCCGGGATGGGGAGACAGTGTACCCCGGTACAGCCCGGGGTGGGGAGGTGGACAGTGTACCCCGGGGTGGGACAGTGTCCCCCGGTACAGCCCGGGATGGGGAGGTGGACAGTGTACCCCGGTACAGCCCGGGATGGGGAGGTGGACAGTGTACCCCGGTACAGCCCGGGATGGGGAGGTGGACAGTGTCCCCCGGTACAGCCCGGGATGGGGAGACAGTGTACCCCGGTACAGCCCGGGATGGGGAGGTGGACAGTGTCCCCCGGTACAGCCCGGGATGGGGAGACAGTGTACCCCGGTACAGCCCGGGATGGGGAGGTGGACAGTGTACCCCGGGGTGGGACAGTGTCCCCCGGTACAGCCCGGGATGGGGAGGTGGACAGTGTACCCCGGTACAGCCCGGGATGGGGAGGTGGACAGTGTCCCCCGGTACAGCCCGGGATGGGGAGACAGTGTACCCCGGTACAGCCCGGGGTGGGGAGGTGGACAGTGTACCCCGGGGTGGGACAGTGTCCCCCGGTACAGCCCGGGATGGGGAGGTGGACAGTGTACCCCGGTACAGCCCGGGATGGGGAGGCGGACAGTGTCCCCCGGTACAGCCCGGGGTGGGGAGGCGGACAGTGTCCCCCGGTACAGCCCGGGGTGGGGAGGTGGACAGTCCCCCGGTACAGCCCGGGGTGGGGAGGTGGACAGTGTACCCCGGGGTGGGACAGTGTCCCCCGGTACAGCCCGGGATGGGGAGACAGTGTCCCCCGGTACAGCCCGGGATGGGGAGGTGGACAGTGTACCCCGGGGTGGGACAGTGTCCCCCGGTACAGCCCGGGATGGGGAGGCGGACAGTGTCCCCCGGTACAGCCCGGGGTGGGGAGACAGTGTCCCCCGGTACAGCCCGGGGTGGGGAGACAGTGTCCCCCGGTACAGCCCGGGGTGGGGAGACAGTGTCCCCCGGTACAGCCCGGGATGGGGAGACAGTGTCCCCCGCTACAGCCCGGGGTGGGGAGACAGTGTCCCCCGGTACAGCCCGGGGTGGGGAGACAGTGTCCCCCGGTACAGCCCGGGGTGGGGAGACAGTGTCCCCCGGTACAGCCCGGGATGGGGAGGCGGACAGTGTACCCCGGTACAGCCCGGGGTGGGGAGACAGTGTCCCCCGGTACAGCCCGGGATGGGGAGACAGTGTCCCCCGGTACAGCCCGGGATGGGGAGACAGTGTCCCCCGGTACAGCCCGGGATGGGGAGACAGTGTCCCCCGGTACAGCCCGGGATGGGGAGACAGTGTACCCCGGTACAGCCCGGGATGGGGAGACAGTGTCCCCCGGTACAGCCCGGGGTGGGACAGTGTCCCCCGGTACAGCCCGGGATGGGGAGGTGGACAGTGTCCCCCGGTACAGCCCGGGATGGGGAGGTGGACAGTGTACCCCGGTACAGCCCGGGATGGGGAGACAGTGTCCCCCGGTACAGCCCGGGATGGGGAGACAGTGTCCCCCGGTACAGCCCGGGATGGGGAGACAGTGTCCCCCGGTACAGCCCGGGATGGGGAGACAGTGTCCCCCGGTACAGCCCGGGATGGGGAGACAGTGTCCCCCGGTACAGCCCGGGATGGGGAGACAGTGTACCCCGGTACAGCCCGGGATGGGGAGACAGTGTCCCCCGGTACAGCCCGGGGTGGGACAGTGTCCCCCGGTACAGCCCGGGATGGGGAGGTGGACAGTGTCCCCCGGTACAGCCCGGGATGGGGAGACAGTGTCCCCCGGTACAGCCCGGGGTGGGACAGTGTCCCCCGGTACAGCCCGGGATGGGGAGACAGTGTCCCCCGGTACAGCCCGGGGTGGGACAGTGTCCCCCGGTACAGCCCGGGATGGGGAGGTGGACAGTGTACCCCGGTACAGCCCGGGATGGGGAGGTGGACAGTGTCCCCCGGTACAGCCCGGGATGGGGAGACAGTGTACCCCGGTACAGCCCGGGATGGGGAGGTGGACAGTTTCCCCCGGTACAGCCCGGGATGGGGAGACAGTGTACCCCGGTACAGCCCGGGATGGGGAGACAGTGTACCCCCGGTACAGCCCGGGATGGGGAGACAGTGTACCCCGGTACAGCCCGGGGTGGGGAGGTGGACAGTGTCACCCGGTACAGCCCGGGATGGGGAGACAGTGTACCCCGGTACAGCCCGGGATGGGGAGACAGTGTACCCCGGTACAGCCCGGGATGGGGAGACAGTGTACCCCGGTACAGCCCGGGGTGGGGAGGTGGACAGTGTCACCCGGTACAGCCCGGGATGGGGAGACAGTGTACCCCGGTACAGCCCGGGATGGGGAGACAGTGTACCCCGGTACAGCCCGGGATGGGGAGGTGGACAGTGTCCCCCGGTACAGCCCGGGATGGGGAGACAGTGTACCCCGGTACAGCCCGGGGTGGGGAGGTGGACAGTGTACCCCGGTGGACAATAATCTGCGGCCTCAGGCGGTACAGCCCTTCCCCGGGAGCTCAAAGCCGGGCCCGAGCAGCCAGCCCGGGGTTTATAAGAATTTCTGCCGATTCCGCCCACCTGCTTTCTTCGCGTAGCCTCTGGCGGCCATTCTGTGGAACTGGCCACACTGGAGCAATGCGCTCCTCACAGTGCCGCAGCCCAGCAACAAGCCGATGCGAACGGCCATCGCTCCCTCGCCTGTCAATCACAGGCCCAACGTCATCAAACTCCGCCCCTTCGTGTGACGTAGATCTAGCATCAACCAATCGGCGATTAGCATGCGGTTGCAGCGCCCCCCCGAGATAGACTGTCCGCGTTACAGTAATTTGTGCAGCAAACTGCTGTCCAGGTTCAACAGGGATGGGGAATGAGGGCAGCACAGTATTTGCCTTCAAGGTCTCACAACAACTGTAAACATTAAAATATATGATTATAAAATATTATCTCTAAAAGCAGACAGTGTTCCTGATCTTAGTTGCTATCCAGTGATTTCTGCTGTAAGTGTGCTCATGTGGCTGTCAGATGATAACCCCTGCAAGTGACTAGCTTACTGATACTCATCATCCAGGCTCACAAACAACGAATGGGCAGCCATGCACCAAACCTCAGTAACAAGCCCCTACCTTTGTGAAACAAAGATCTTACACTTATATAGCCCATAATTATGTCCTCAGGCAATCCCAAATTCCTGCACCGTCCATGAATTATTTTTGAAGTGTAGTCACTGTTGTTACGCAAGCAAGTACAGCAACCAATTTGCACGCAAGTACCTGCAAACAAGTGAGACAACAGAATTGTTACAGCCCAGAAGGAGGCTATTCAGCCTATCATGTCTGCACTGGCTCTCTGAAAGAGCAATTTACCTAGTGCCATTTCCCATCCTTGTCCCCGCACATTCTTCCTTTTCAGATAACAATCCAATTCCCTCTTGAATACCTCAATTGAACCTGCCTCCATCATACTTTCAGGTAGTGCATTCCATACCCTAACCACTCATTGCATGAAAGTTTTTCCTCATGTCACCATTGCTTCTTTTGCCAATTACTTTAAACATGTGCCCTCTTGTTATTGATCCTTCTACCAATGGGAACAGGTTTTAGATTAGATTAGATTAGAGATACAGCACTGAAACAGGCCCTTCGGCCCACCGAGTCTGTGCCGAACATCAACCACCCATTTATACTAATCCTACACTAATCCCATATTCCTACCAAACATCCCCACCTGTCCCTATATTTCCCTACCACCTACCTATACTAGTGACAATTTATAATGGCCAATTTACCTATCAACCTGCAAGTCTTTTTTGGCTTGTGGGAAGAAACCGGAGCACCCGGAGAAAACCCACGCAGACACAGGGAGAACTTGCAAACTCCACACAGGCAGTACCCGGAATCGAACCCGGGTCCCTGGAGCTGTGAGGCTGCGGTGCTAACCACTGCGCCACTGTGCCGCCCTTTTATACTATGTACTCTGCTCAGACCCCCCATGATTTTGAATACCTCTCTCAAATCTCCCCTCAACCGTCTCCAAGGAAAACAGTCCCAACTTCTCCAATCTATCCATGTAACTGAAGTTTCTCATCCCTGAAAACAGTCTCATGAATATTTTCTGTACTCTCTATAATGCTTTCACATCTTTCCTAAAGTGTGCCACACAGAACAGGACACAATACTCCAGGTGAGGCCAAACCAGTGTTCCATACAAGTTTCATATAACTTCCTTGCTTTTTACTCTATGCCCTATTAATGAAGCCTAGAATGCTGTATGATCTATTAACCGCTCTCAACCTGTCCTGCCATCTTCAATGATTTATGTACACAGTACCCATTTCCAGAGTTCTGATTTCCTAACTTTGGCATGGAAAGTGATCCCACACTGCTCAGTCATATTCCTCAACTCCTCCATAGATAGTGCCTTTAACTTATCCCACGCTACTTCATCCTGGCTTGGGGAGGTACTGGCTTCGGTTGTGGACTTGTTAGTATTCGAGCACAGAAACCACAAGAAAACCTGTATTGAAGTATTTTCTCTTTTAGATTGGGATCAATTTGATTTCCAACTTGTTTGTGGGTCCAATCCCGGACGATAGCCCCCAAATTTCTTTTACAACCAGGTGAGGAAGGGGTCTCAGGTGCCCCTCTTGCCGCTTTCCTGGTTTGGCCATAACAGGGTTTTATCTTTTCAAAACACAGTGATTTTAGCTTACCACCTCAACAAGCCTTTGTTCACTGCACTCTAATTGTAATTGCAAATGAACCAGACAGGTTTTCTTAGGTTTAAACAAGAAAGATGTACATTTATTACCCTCATCACTCTAACTTGGTTAAAATTACTAAAATATGCGACGCAACCATGTTCACATGCATACAAGAGAAACACACACAAATCGATACGGGGGAGGGGGGCGTTGCGGTTGAAGTAGAGGTTGTAATAAATGGAATTGTTACTGGGTGGTAGTGTCCTTGATACAATGTCCTCAATTGAAGTTAAGGTCTTGGGGTCCTCACTGGGCCTCATTGCACAATTTCAAGCTTGCTTCTCTGGTACCAGAAGGTCGAATAGAGGCTTTGTCTGTAGTCTTGAAGCATAGAAGTTGCCACCGTGGGTTTTCCTGGGACTTTGCTGGAGAGAGCAGAGAGAGAAGTCTTCCTTCTTGGTGTTCAAATTGCAGACTGTTTCCTCTCTGTGAGGTACAATTCAAAAAAGGCCCCAGTTTAACCAGCAGGCAGGTTATGTGACCATCTCTGTTCGAAACAGTAGTTTCTGGGAGGGTTGTTGATTTCAAAGCTTTCCTGACAGACTTGTTGGGGGTTGGAGTTCTGGCTCTTACACAGTCAAAGGATGTTTATCATCACTATTGTCCAGACCAATCTTGTTAATTGAATCAAGCAGCGCCCCCATTGTCTCTCCATTCATGTCTCTCAGAATGCAAATGTGCAACCATGTTTTCAACCACTCAGCTCTGTTTATTTTAAACAAGTTCTTTGCAATGTCCAGTAAAAAAGTTTCAAATGGTGTCCCATATGACAAAATTAATGTTTCCATGTGGCAGGTGTGATTTCCGTACAACACCAACACCCAGGTCCCTCTGCTTCTGCACCCCCTTTAGAATTGCACCCTTTATTTTATATTGCCTTTCCGTGTTCTTCCTACCAAAATGAATCACTTCAAGCTTCTCTGCATTAAATTTCATCTGCCACTTGTCCGCCCATTCCACCATCCTGTCTATGTCCTTTTGAAGTTCTACACTATCCTCCACACAGTTCACAATGTTTCTAAGTTTTGTATAATTGCAAATTTTGAAATTGTGCCCACACACCAAAGTCTAGGTCATTAATATATATCAGGAAGAGCAAGGGTCCTAACAGGGACCCTTGGGGAACTTCACTACAAATCATTCTCCAGTCCAAAGAACATACATTAACCACTACTTTCGGTTTCCTGTCACTCAGACAATATTGTATCTATGTTGCTACTGTCCTTTTTATTCCATGAGCTATAACTTTGCTCACATGCCTGTTGTGCAGCCCTTTATCAAATGCTTTTTGTAAGTCCATGTACACCATATCAACAACATTACCCTGATCAACCTTCTCTGTTACCTCATCAAAAAACTCCTGCAATTTAGTTAAACACGATTTGCCTTTCACAAATCTGAGCTGGCTTTCCCTGATTAACCGCATTTGCCCAAGTAACTATTAATTTTGTCCTGAATTATCATTTCTAGAAGCTTCCCCACCAGTGAGGTTTATCTGACTGGCCTGTAGTTGCTGGGCTTATCTTTATCCCTCTTTTTTGAACAAGAGTGTAACATTTGTAATTCTCCAGTCCTCTGGCACCACCCCTGAATCTAAGGGAGACTGGAAAATTATGGCCAGTGCCTCCGCAATTTCCACTCTCACTTCCCTAAGTCTCCTAGGATGCATCTCATCTGGTCCTAGCGCCTTATTTAAGTACAGTACAATCCAATACCTCCTCTTTATCAATTTTAAATCCTTCACGTGTCTGAATTTCCGACTCTTCCACCATGACCTGTGCAGCAACTTCTTCCTTGGTAAAGACAGAAGCAAAGTATTCATTTAATACCTCAGCCATGTCCCCTGCCTCCATGCATAAATCTCCTTTTTGGTCCCTAATCGGGCCCACTCCTCCTTTTACCACCCTTGTACCAACATGCCTGTAGAAGACTTTTGGATTCCCTTTTATATTAGTTGCCAGTCTCTTTTCTTACTCCCTTTTTTCTCCTCGTTTGCTTTCTCATTTCCCCTCTGAGCCTTCTATATTCCACCTCATTCTCGGTTGTATTATCCATCAGACATCTGTCACAAGCACAATTTTTCTTCCTCATCTTAATCATCTCTTTCGTCATCCAGGGAGCTCTGAATTTGTTTGCCCTACCTTTCCCCTTTGTGGGAATATAGCTTGACTTTACCCGAACTATCTCTTCTTTAAAGCCAGCCAATTGTTCAGTTACCGTTTTGCCTGCCAATCTTTGATTCCAATTTATCTGGGCCAGATCCATTTTTACCCCATTGAAGTTGGCTTTCCACCAGTTAATTATTCTTTCTCTGGATTGTTCCTTGTTCTTTTCCACAGCCAATTTATGATACAATGATCACTGTCCCCTAATTGTTCCCCTACTGACACTTGATCCACTTGGCCCACCTCATTCCCAACAACCAGATAATGATAATGACCACATAACATGTTTATTTTGGTGTTATTGGTTAGGAAAGCAATAAAGGAAAAATAATTTAGAGGAAAAATGAAGATAGACTTAATGCAATTAAATCAGGGACAAGTAGATGCCAGATTTTATTGGCATTCTGGGTCAGATGTGGCCTAAATAACTGCTTTATAGAGAGTTCCAACACTTGAGCAAATCTCAGGCCTCATCCTCCTGGTTTACATTGGAATGCTGTTGGCCCTGTTGGTAGACTATTCATTTGCAGAGGGGATCCAAGCCAAGGACAATCCTGAACACATTTGTGCCCTCCACAGTTGATCTCTGTTCTGGTTACATCTATGCGCCCCTTACAACACCAACCTTTACTGGAGCGAGAGGGTGCTGTCACACAACTTTCGAGCATAAAAACCTAAGAAATAGGAACAGGAGTAGGCCATTCAGCCCCTCAAGCCTGCCCTGCCATTCAATAATATCATGGCTGATCTGCCCCAGACCTCAACTCCTCTTTCGTGCTAGCTTCTCATAGCTGTCAACTCCCCAATATTTCAAAAATTTATCTACCTCCTCTTCAAATACTTTCAATGATTTAGCCTCCACAACTCTCTGGGGTAGAGAATTCCAGACATTCACTACTCTCAAAAGAAATTCCTTCACATCTCAGTTTTAAATGAGTGTCCCCTTATTCTGGAACTATGTTTCCTGGTTCGAGATTCCCCCACTGATGGAAACATCTTCTCAACATCCACCGTCAAGTCCCCTCAGAATCTTGTACGTTTCAATAGATTACCCCTCATTCTTCTACACTTTAATGAATAAAGGCCTAGCCTGTTTAGCTGTTCTTGATAAGTCAACCCCTTCATCCCAGGAATCAGCCTAGTGAATCTCTTTTGAACTGCCTCCAATGCCAGTATATCCTTTCTTAAATATGGGGACCAAAACTGTACACAGTACTCCAGGTGCGGCCTTACCAACACCCTGTAGAGTTGTAACAAGACTTCCCTATTTTTGAACTCCAACCCCCTGGCAAAGGCCAAAATTCCATTTGCGTTCTTAACTACTTGCTGCACCTGCATGCTAACCTTTTGTGTTTCGTGCACAAGAACACCCAGATCCCTCTGTGCTGCACTTTTTTGAAGTCTCTCTTCATTTAAATAATAGTCTGCTTTTGATTCTTCCTACCTACTGGGCGGCACAGTGGTGCAGTGGTTAGCACCGCAGCCTCACAGCTCCAGCGACCCGGGTTCAATTCTGGGTACTGCCTGTGTGGAGTTTGTAAGTTCTCCCTGTGTCTGCGTGGGTTTCCTCCGGGTGCTCCGGTTTCCTCCCACAGCCAAAAGACTTGCAGGTTGATAGGTAAATTGGCCATTATAAATTGTCACTAGTATAGGTAGGTGGTAGGGGAATATAGGGACAGGTGAGGATGTGGTAGGAATATGGGATTAGTGTAGGATTAGTATAAATGGGTGGTTAATAGTCGGCACAGACTCGGTGGGCCAAAGGGCCTGTTTCAGTGCTGTATATCTAAAATCTAAATTGCATGACCTTGCACTTTCCTGCATTAAACTCCATCTACCAAGTTTTTGCCCACTCAACCTATCTATATACCCTTGCAGATTCCTTATGTCCTCATCACAACATGCCCTCCCACCTATTTTTGTATTGTCAGCAAATTTGGATACACTACACTCTGCCCCCTCCTCTAAGTCATTAATATAGATAGTAAAAATTGAGGGCCTAGGATTGATCCTTGTGGCACTCCACTAGTTACGTCTTTCCAACCTGAAAAACACCTGATGACAGGTGAAATTGTGAGACTAGCTAAGAGGAAAAAGGAAGCATACATAAGGTGTAGGCGGCTGATGAAAGACGAAGCTTTGAAAGAATATCGGGAATGTAGGACCAATCTGAAACGAGGAATTAAGAGGGCTAAAAGGGGTCATGAAATATCTTTAGCAAACAGGGTTAAGGAAAATCCCAAAGCCTTTTATTCATATATAAGGAGAAAGAGGGTAACTAGAGAAAGGATTGGCCCACTAAAGGACAAAGGAGGAATGTTATGCTTGGACTCAGAGAAAATGGGTGAGATTCTAAACGAGTACTTTGCATCGGTATTCACCGAGGAGAGGGACATGATGGATGTTGAGGTTAGGAACAGATGTTTGATTACTCTAGGTCAAGTCGGCATAAGGAGGGAGGAAGTGTTGGGTATTCTAAAGGGCATTAAGGTGGACAAGTCCCCAGGCCCGGATGGGATCTATCCCAGGTTACTGAGGGAAGCGAGAGAGGAAATAGCTGGGGCCTTAACAGATATCTTTGCAGCATCCTTAAACACGGGTGAGGTCCCGGAGGACTAGAGAATTGCTAATGTTGCCCCCTTGTTTAAGAAGGGTAGCAGGGATAATCCAGGAAATTATAGACCGGTGAGCCTGACGTCAGTGGTAGGGAAGCTGCTGGAGAAGATACTGAGGGATAGGATCTATTCCCATTTGGAAGAAAATGGGCTCATCAGTGATAGGCAACATGGTTTTGTGCAGGGAAGGTCATGTCTTACCAACTTAATAGAATTCTTTGAGGAAGTGACAAAGTTGATTGATGAGGGAAGGGCTGTCGATGTCATATACATGGACTTCAGTAAGGCGTTTGATAAGGTTCCCCATGGCAGGCTGATGGAGAAAGTGAAGGCGCTTGGGGTCCAAGGTGTACTAGCTAGATGGATAAAGAACTGGCTGGGCAACAGGAGACAGAGAGTAGCAGTCGAGGGGAGTTTCTCAAAATGGAGACGTGTGACCAGTGGTGTTCCACAGGGATCCGTGCTGGGACCACTGTTGTTTGTGATATACATTAATGATTTGGAGGAAAGTATAGGTGGACTGATTAGCAAGTTTGCAGACGACACTAAGATTGGTGGAGTAGCAGATAGTGAAGGGGACTGTCAGAGAATACAGCAGAATATAGATAGATTAGAGAGCTGGGCAGAGAAATGGCAGATGGAGTTCAATCAGGGCAAATGCGAGGTGATGCATTTTGGAAGATCCAATTCAAGAGTGAACTATACAGTAAATGGAAAAGTCCTGGGGAAAATTGATGTCCAGAGAGATTTGGGTGTTCAGGTCCACTGTTCCCTGAAGGTGGCAACGCAGGTAAATAGAGTGGTCAAGAAGGCATACGGCATGCTTTCCTTCATCGGACGGGGCATTGAGTACAAGAGTTGGCAGGTCATGTTACAGTTGTATAGGACTTTGGTTCGGCCACATTTGGAATACTGCGTACAGTTCTGGCCGCCACATTATCAAAAGGATGTAGATGCTTTGGAGAGGGTGCAGAGGAGGTTCACCAGGATGTTGCCTGGTATGGAGGGCGCTAGCTATGAAGAGAGGTTGAGTAGATTAGGATTATTTTCATTAGAAAGAGGGAGGTTGAGGGGGGACCTGATTGAGGTGTACAAAATCATGAGAGGTATAGACAGGGTGGACAGCAAGAGGCTTTTTTCCCCAGAGTGGGGGTTTCAATTACTAGAGGACACGAGTTCAAAGTGAAAGGGGAAAAGTTTAGGGGGGATATGCGTGGAAAGTTCTTTACGCAGAGGGTGGTGGGCACCTGGAACGCGTTGCCAGCGGAGGTGGTAGACGCGGGCACGATGGAGTCTTTTAAGATGTATCTAGACAGATACATGAATGGGCAGGAAGAAAAGAGATACAGAACCTTAGAAAATAGGCGACATGTTTAGAGAGAGGATCTGGATCGGCGCAGGCTTGGAGGGCCGAAGGGCCTGTTCCTGTGCTGTAATTATCTTTGTTCTTTTTTTGTTCTTTGTTCAATCCGTGCTAATACATTACCCCCAATACCATGAGCTCCTATCTTGTGCAATAATCTTTTATGTGGCACCTTATCGAATGCCTTCTGGAAATCTAAATACACTACATCTACCAGTTCCCCTTTATCAATTCCGCTTGTTTTTTCCTCAAAGAACTCTAGCAAATTCGTCAAGCATGATTTCTCTTTCACAAAACTATGTTGACTCTGTTTGATTGCATTAAGCTTTTCTAAATGTCCTGCTATTTCTTCCTTAATAATGGACTCTAGCATTTTCCCAATGACTAATATTAGGCTGACTGGCCTATTGTTTCCTGCTTTTTGTCTCCCTCGCTTCTTGAACAGGGGCATCACATTAGGGGTTTTCCAATCTACTGGGACCCTCCCGGAATCCAGTGAGTTCTGGAATATTTCGACCAATGCCTCCACCATCTCTGCAGCCACTTCCTTTAAAACCCTTGGATGTAGGCCATCAGGTCCTGGCAACTTGTCTGTCTTTAGTCCCATTAGTTTGTCAAATACTTTGTCCCTCGACTGTTACAAGATCTTTCCTCCCATTAGCTCCTTGCTTATCTGATACCTGTGGGATGTTTATAGTGTCCTCCACCATGAAGACTGATGTAAAATATTGGTTTCAATTATCTGCCATTTCCGTGCTCCCCATTATCAATTCTCCGGTCACATCCTCCAAGGGTCCCACGCTCACTTTAGCTACTCTCTTTCTTTTTATATACCGTAGAAGCTCTTGCTGTTTGTTTTTATATTTCTTGCCAATTTACTTTCATAATCAATTTTCTCCCTCTTTATTAGCTTTTTAGGCATCCGCTGCAGGTTCTTTAAAAATTCCCAAGTTCAGGCATTTTACACTTAGTTGTCGAGCAATTGGTCCTGGCCAGAAACAACCTCCAAAATGAGTTATTAGTTAGAATTGATCTAAAGTACAGGTTTCAGAAATATTGCACAAGAGTGCCAGTTTGCAAAAGTCATCCAGGCCATGGAGAGGAGACAGAAGAGCATCACTTTGATTGAAAGTCTTTACTAATGCAGAGACACGAGACAAACTAGGGTTCTTTCCACTGGAACAAAGAGGGTTAAAGGGAGATACAATAGAGGTGCACAAAGTTATGGAGGTATTTGGTTATGATAAAAAATGAAGATAACTATTTCCACTGGTTCAAGTCAGTAATTAAAAAGCATAAATTTCAGTTCAGCACCGTGAAGGGAGAGATTAGAGATTTTTTAAAAAAATCATTAGGGTTACGATATGGAATGCTCTACCAGAAACAGGGATAAAACAGAACCCTTAATAGCTTTTAAAGGGATTAAAGTGGATAAATATTTAATATATACTTTCAAAAAATGTAAGAAAGACATGGCTAAATAGTATTACTAAATGAAAAGCTCTTTCAGAGAGCTGCAGTTGTAGTTTGCTAAAATGGCCTGCTGTGCTGTAAAATTGCATGTTTTTATGATTTCTGGAGGCAACACTTTGTTTTCCTCCCAGCTGGCCATTTTATATATTTTAAGGGCCACTTTGTCAAATAGATGAATCTGGAAAATCTGTGAAATTAACTTCATCAGGATATAAGAATTATCTACTTGACAGAGACATATCTGACTGATCATGGGGCAATCTGATTCTAGTTGATGCTTCCATACAAAACAAACTGCCTTGTGCAAGTATTTGTGCTTTAATCAAGAAACTTGGAAAGGCTTGAGGTCCACAGTTCAATACACACCAAAGGTGAAAAGAAATTAAGAAAATGATAGGATGTACAACACAGGAGGCTATTTGCCAGCACTACCTCGCCTACTTTAATATATTCCCATTCACTGGCCTTTTTCTTATATCCATTTGTGTTTCAAGATTGTATCCTAATAGCCATGTGATAAAATATTGTTCTAATAATCCTCCATAGAAAAAAACTAATTGCTCCTTCCTTTTAGTCACTTATCAGTCTATGTCCCCTTGTGATCAATTTACAGCCCACAGAAGTAATCTTCCACTGTCCACTCACAAAACTTCAAAATGTTGGTTTTAAGAGTCTCTAAATTGTAGAAGGAAGGAAAAATTTAGGGAGGTGAGAAATTCCAGTTTTAAAACCCTGTGAAAGAACAAGTTAGAGCAAGTGACAGTCTGAGAAGCCTTTACTTCAATACAGTGTAAATAAAGGAATTTATAGGATGACAGCTTAAAAGGCACAAGAAAGAAAACTTCAGAGGTTCACTGAAAAAAAAACGTCAGAGGTTGATAAGAGGAATGGACTGTACTGGGGGAGATGTTGTAGACCTGAGGTGAGGTTGGGTAGATCTCAGACTGTTTATGTACACTATTAAGGATGTATTCAGAGGTAAAGGAGCTCACGCGTTAAATAAATTTTCCCAGGAGACTGAAATAGGCAGCAAAAAACACTGTGGAAAGTCAGGCAGAGCCAAATCCAACCAATTGCCCTCTTTTGCAAAGCTGTGCACATCCTTTGTACAAGAGGGATGCACCATTTGGTCTCAGGGCCTATCCAAAGCATTACTAAGAGAGGAAAAATAATAATCAATGGGTCAGGTATGACACTAATTGCAAACTATTTTATATACACTGCTGTGCTCACTGGTCACAGATTAGACTGAGGCCTTTGTCAGTGGGACAAATTGAGCTGTTTAATAATGGAGGTGCATTAAATGAAGATGCTGGCTATACATTATAGAAATTAGAGATGCAGCATCACTGGAAAACATGTATTTCCAACCCCCGACATTTTTTGTTATAAATTCTAGGCTGGAGATAATGGGGACCTTGAACCCTAACATGTTTTACAGTCATATCTCTGCAAGGCACTACAGACTCAGCCTAAACATATTGATGTTATTATATAGCTTCAGTACTGCTGAGTCCAGACATACAGGTCTCATGATAACAGCAAAGTAAACATGCCAGATTAACTGGGACCTCTAACCTTAACAATTTTGCAAGTTTACCAACCAAGAGTGTCAGGAATCAACAGCACAAGTGCACCAACTTTAAGTTTCAGAGCGAGGTGATTATATGGAACTAACTGCCCAGGGAGACATAGTATCAGCAAACTGAAAAAGGATGCTTCAAATGGAGGGATTGCTAGATTAACACAATAGGAATCTGGTTTCTGTATAACCCTACGTAGTTGAGGATTTTCATGCTATTTAGCATTAGGCGAAGCGCACAGGTCGATTTGTGAGAATCTTTTAAATGAAAGTATTCAATTCAAACTTCAATTAAAGTGGATTTTAGAAACCAAACAGCAGACATTCTGTAATGTTATTTATTATAATATTGACATTTCATAAGAAAAAACAGCAGCAAGAACAAAAGAGCTATCAAACGAATTTCTTCCAACTTCACAAACCTAATTATTTAAAATCAGGGTTAAAAATATGCACGGGCAACACACACGCTCCATTTAAATACGAGTCCATGTTCAGGTGCCCAATCATTTGCCAAATGTAAATGAGCTAGAGTTGAAAAAAAGTAAATGCTTGAGCTTCCAAAACAGACTGCAGCTGAATTCAGGAGTAGAAAGCAATTCTGAATGTCGATAAAGACAAAAAGGTGCAAAAAGAACACTCCTGTGCAGCAACAGGACAGCTTAAACACACTACCTGGAAATTTATTAACTGAAAGTTAAGATCTATTGCTGGGTCATAGTACTAAGCGGATTCACACTGCTTACTACTTATAATGGAGAATGTGATTGAACCCCTTGTATACTACTTGCCAGCTGCCAGACATTAAAACACTAATCAATATCAAATAGTCTTTGATTTAGAAATACACCAAAGAGGGGGGGAAATAGTTCCATGTCTTATTATGTACAATCTTTAACAAATATATACAAAAGAACTGCATATGTACAGAAAAGAAGTTAGTTTGAGCCACTGGCCTGAGTTTTAATAACAATACTATCAGGAACAAAGGGACAATAACACATCACAGATAAATCAGGAAACTTTTGCTGTCAAATAATCTTCATGATATTTGGGCAGGGCTGTATCCCTGCAAATTTAAAGCTAACCATATTCTATCATTTAAATTTAGAAATGTTATATATTTTTGCTGCAGTGCTTTGAAATGCCTGAATAGAGCTAGTGGCATTTCTTGGTGGCAATCCTACGCTTCCCACTGCAGCAACACACTGGCACCCTACACTGTCACACTGTAAAACAAGGAAGAGCTCATTCCACTCTGTATAAAAAGCGTGAATTCATTCAATCGTTCTAGACAAGGTGCAAACCTGTTCCGCAGTTGGCTTAGTGCCTGCTGATGCAAGCAGCATCTGCTGCTATTGTATATCGGTTGATGGACTGTAAATGCCATCACGATGGGTGAGTTGAGAATAGTTGTATTTACAACTATAGCATTTCCAACTGTCCATGTTCCTCACAGATAATTCAAATTTAATTTTGCTGAGACATTTGATTAAAAAGTGTCAGGAGCACTGGAATGCATAAAATACTTGTGCTAATAATTCCAATTTACAACATTTAACAAAAAATAAATCAAATGGTTCATTAAAGTCATGGTGCTTTGAAGTTTGTAGCTTCACCATAAAATTTTCTTTTTGCCAGATTTCTCACCTCCTCTTAAAAGTGCTTATTAACGTGGGAGACACAATTCCACAGCAGCTCTCGGGTAGCTCATCCATTTGGATGATCCATGTGCTAAGACCATTGGGGGCATAAAGTTAAGCCAGATGCTGCCCTCACCCAGCATCAACACTTTCTAGAAGTCAAGGGGTAGCAATCAGGGGTACAGATCTTACCCAATGTTCCCCTGCCTGACCCAAGAGTACAGCACCAATTGTTGTACCCTTGCATCACTCAACGCAGAACTGGGTTTGAAGCCAGGACCTTCTGTTTAACCTATTGTTTAATTGTGCATTGCTTTTCTCATTTGAGCCACTAAAGGGAGTCTCATTGCACATTTCAGACCCATCAATGCTGATGTTAAAAGCAGCAGTTTTTCCGAAGAAACGTTTATATAGAAATGCAGAGCACAGAAAAAATACTAACTTTACTGCAAAAAGGATTTTAGTCTGTTGATTTGTAATGCATGAGCTCAGGTACCAGAGTTCAATGATCTCTGCTGAGAATTCAACGATGCAATGAGAACTGACTGGTCATATTACTTAAATCTCATGGGACATAACTGCCAAATTAGGTTAGGTACTGAAAGGGAAGGTTTTTTTAAAAAAAATTTGTTCGTGGGGGGTTGTGGGCATCGCTAGCTTGGACAGCATTTATTACCCATCCCTAATTGCCCTTGAAAAGGTAGTGGTGAGCTGCCTTCTTGAACCACTACAGTTCTTGGGGTGTAAGTACACCAACAGCGCTGTTAGGAAGGGAGTTCCAGGATTTTGACCCAGCGACAGTGAAGGAACGGCGATATGGTTCCAAGTCAGGATGGTGTGTGGTGTGGAGGGGAACTTGCAGGTGGTGGTGCTCCCATGCAGGGGAGTCAGGGGCCCTTAGGATAATCAAGTAGGTGTAAATTACCAGAGAAGGACACTAAAGCAAACAGTATAAATAGAGTTAAGGGACTATTTCTAAAGTGATTGAGGGCTCCGATGAAAAGGTGGGGTTGATTTGTTTAACCTAATGGCCTTCATCTAAGGTTAGTATCTTCTGTATTAAAATTCATACCAGATAAAATATTAAACTGAGAACGGATTAAAACTCTTTAAATTAAATTATAGGGGATGCTTCAAACAGAAACAATTCCACTTGCTGCCTTTTTTAAAAAAAACATTGCATAAGAATGAAATCATATTTTTCTGGGAGATGTTTCATCATGAAATTAAAAGGGGCAACAGAAACTTCTGTACAAAACCTCCCAAAGAGGCACGACTGTAAAATTACGCTCACTGCTCTGAATGTTAAGATCATTCTCTGCAACTATTAATATTCCTATTAGAACCTGGAGACGTGAGATACTTTGGGAGGAGGTTGGGTGGGGGAGGGGGGGGAAGATGCAGGGCTGAGTTAAGGGCAGAAACAAGGGTAAACAGTAGGTTTTAAATCCAGTTTTAGCTCAACTGGAATCCTAAACTTATGAGTGGAAGGATTTTGCTTCATCTGGTTGAATTTTGTCCCAACGGCAGTACCAATGCCATTTCCATTCTCAGTAAGCAGCCGACTGCACGTGATCTCTCGGTGACCAGCCAATTAAAGGTGGTGAGATGTCCGGGCGATCCAAACCAGGGCCTAAGACGGGAACAGAGGCTGCGAGGTTGGCATCAGCTGATGCCGCGGCAGGTACTGGTACCATATTTAAAGGGCTGCCAGCCCTACATTTGTTGCTGCCTGAACAGCGAACTCCTTCCTGCTACTGTTGCTTTGAGACATCCTGCTGCTGCTCCTCTCACTGAAGACTCAAACCAACCAAGGAGCTCACTGGAAAGTTACAGCAACAATGGCAAAAGGAAGACCCTGAACCTGGATCTAGTGCCACAAGCACGTCAATGGCCTCATTAAGTCCACCAAGGTGAATACTCCATACCTCATTTCCCTTTGGGGCTTGTATGTGGTAACATGAGAAGGTTCGCTTGGTGTCGAGGGAGTGACCACACAGTTGGTGGCAAGGAGTGACTCAGCAACATATCCTGCCAGAGACATAGCTGCATATCGAAGAGAGGTGTCCATCTGTCACTGGTGACCTCCACAAGGTCCCTTGAGAGTGGCTATGTGCCCCCATCATGAACTGCTGGGCCTCCATCAGCATCAGCGATTTGTTTGCAGGAGACGATGGCGCACAACGGAGGGTCAAGACCGGTGAAGAGGAGTCATACCTACACATCCTCACTCCCATGGAGGCAGCAGCAATAGTGTTGGCAGGGCGGTTATACAATTGCTAATGGTGAGATGGGAATGCCAACCCAAGAGGGTGAAAACGAGTGTGCATCTGGCACACACAGGGCATAGTGCTATGTGACCAATGCAGGACAAATGGAGCTCCACAGAAAGCATAGTTGGGATGAGGAAATGGGAAGCCCTTAACCTTTACATGTTTATGTTCTCTCATGCAGGTCTGGGTCAAGCCAAGTCACAAGTAGCTTGAAAGACCGGGAGTTTGGCGGCTACGTCTGAAGAGGAGGGGTGGGTCCTCAGAAAGTGCAGCACATCAATCCTCGCACCTTCCACCAGCACAGATACTCTCACATTGATGGAGATGAGTGCACAATCAGATTCGGGGTCACAGACTGGTGAGCAGATCACAGATGTGCCTGAGTAGCTGACGGAGGCTGTGACAGCCAAGGTCACTGACAGTCGGAGGACTGTGGGAGGTCAGGCTTATGCTGAGTCCCAGGCTGATGACATGCCTTTAGTGTCAGTAGCAACACGGTAACGGCTACAGCAAGGTAATGGAACATCTGGTGGAGCTTCCAGAGGAAATGCACACACATGCGCGGACAATGGAGGAGTCCATCCAGGTCATGAGTGATGTCATGTCTATGATGGCTGCGCGCTTGGCTTCCTCCATCGTGTGATTGGCGACCCTCATGAATGCCAGAGATGCATACAGATCTGCATGTCATCGCCTTGTCCGAGCTCAATGCAGCAGTGGCAAGGCAAGAGGGGGAACGACGCACCTGGATTCTCCACCAGGTCCTTATCCTTCTCAGGTCAGCAGGAAGGTACAAGTGTGACTTACAAGGGAGCAGCGACAGGCTTCTGCTTCTGGGGGCTCCTCTCAGGACACTCTCGGATGGACAGCAGCTTCTCAGCCCCTCTCATGTAGGAGAAAAGAGGGAGGAGGGTCCTGCACCTGTGCAGGAGCCCCTCAGCATGCCAGGGCCCTCCAGGCCTCAGGCAGCCAGAGGATGGCCACCAAGGTCATCCCAAGCCACGGGGCAGCACTATCAGCAGCTTGCCTCCAAATCAGCTACAGGCGCAAGGGGAGCACCATGTAGGAGCGCATGAGTGAGTTAAGAGGAGCATCTAGTTACACTTGGGGTTCAAGGTGATTCCAATCTGTAGATGGAAAGCCACATTTCTGTTACTCACCTCAATAAATCTTTCACTGTAGATGTTTTTCATTCTAATTCGTGCTGCCCTGTGAGATCTCATTTACATCTTTGCTCCCTCAATGGGCTTGAAGTGGTGGACTAAGGTGTGTCCATTCAGTTTCTCGGCCTTGCCAATGTGCACCTTGGCGCTGGAGGACAAAATGAAAGAGACAACAGGACTAATTAAAGGAAAAGCTTCATTGGCACCTTTCTGAGCGGGCACAAAGGTCACAGGAAATGGCTAATTATTAGGGTGGCCTGAGCCTCCCTTGCGCGCATCTCATTGCACCTTGTCAGTGGTCCAAGGGGTCCTTCATTTTGAATTGCCTGGTCAGCTGGCTCCTCCACATCCTCATCAGAGGAGGCGTCACGATCAGTGATGTCCTCATTGTTCAATGCCTCCCCCCTCTGCAATGCTAGGTAGTGCAGTGCACAGCAGACCACCACGATATGAGACACCCTTGCAGAGGCATACTGACGGGACCTAAGACTCGTCAATTGCCTCCTCGATGGTTGTAGCCATGTCTTTACTGGGTAGCCCTCGTCACCCAGTATCCATCCCTGGAGGCATGCAGGGGTCTGGAAAAGCTGAGGCAAATGGAACTGCCAAAGTATGCATGCAGGTGTCTGCCTTCCAGAAACTGTGCACACACCTGAAGGATCTACTGCTCCTCTGCACCCTTCTCTGGCATGCCGACCCCGAGGTTGACCGTCTTGCTGGCCGTGAGAATTGTGCCGCAGGAAAATCTGTACTTAAACCCGATGCATTGTGAAGCTCTTAATCCAATCTCTCAAGCTGCTCCCACAAACTTGTACCCACCAATACTTCACCCTAGTGTTACACAGCTCAAAATACTCCTGATACACAGCCAAGTTTGGCAGATCAGAATCTAATTGTACTGCTGGATGCTTTTCACTTTTCAAGCACAACTATTAAAATTTCACTCTTCACCGAAATCCTAGTGACAAATTTGATATGTACTGAAAGCTAACTAGATTAACTACATGGACCAGTTTCCATATCTCTGGAGTCTCCTCTCAATGAAGGCAGACATAGATGCCGAAATCCACCACCTGCTTCAATGTGCCAGCTCTGCCTTAAGTTGACAGAGGAAGAGAGTATTCGAGGATCAGGACCTCAAACCTGGGACTAAGGTCGTGGCGTACCGGGCAGCAGTGATCCCTGCATGCCTATATGCTTCAGAGATTTGGGACAATCTATAGCAGGCACCTCAAGGCACTGGAGAAATACCACCAACGCTGTCTCCGTAAAATCGTTCACATTCGTTGACAGGATAGATGGTCTTATGTCAGCATCCTCTCCTAAGCCAACGTTCCCAGCATCGAAGTACTAATAACCCAAAACCAGCTTCACTGGGTGAGGTACAGCACTCACAAGCCTGACATCAGGCTCCTGAAGCAACTGCTCTTCTCTTGAGCTTCGCCATGGCAAAAGACTCCCAGGAAGACAGAGGAAACACTTTAGGGATGTTCTCAAGGCATCCCAGAAAAAATTAAACATACCCAACGACACATGGGAGTCCCTGTCCCACGACTGTTCAAAGTGGAGAAGGTGTCTTTGGGAATGTACTGAACACCTTGTGAGATTTCAGCAGCAGCACGTGGAAGCCAACTTCAGGCAGCGGAAGGAGTGCACAGCCCAAGTAACTCACCTACCCAACTCTTCAAACTCCACCTGCACACATGTGGTAGAGTCTGCAGTTCGCACATCGGATTGGTTAGCCCTGTTAGAACTCACTGAACCGATGTGGAAGCAAGTCATCCTTGGTCCCAAGAGACTGCCTAAGATGATCATTAACTCGTCATCTGAATGAGTGGCACATTTTACACCAGTCTCAGAACAACAAGCAATCTTACTGTTGCTTTTAGATGAACAATTAGCAAAGTTAAGCTGGGGTCTACTCATTTGCTCCAAACCACCTTTACACAGAGAGAGAGAAGCAATGGATTTGCTGTGAGGTCAGTCTTGAGTGTGTCCTCAAACAAGTTACTACCTAGGATAATAGGCAAAGGCTAAAGTTTAGTGAATACCCCTGCTACATGGCAAATCTGAATAGGCTTGGTTATAGCTATTGGGCCCTTCAACAGCTGCTTTTATATTGCTTTTTATGCTTTGTTAATGCCACCAGCTCCTGATTGCTGTTGTCATTATTTGCACAATACCAGCATAAGCAAATCTGCCAGATTTGAGGTGGCTGGTGGCAGGCTCCTTAAAGTGTACAGGAATATCTGAAGCTGGTGGCATGAACACACCACAAAATGAATAAAAGGCAGATAAAATGGATCTGGAAGATGCGGACACATCCTCAATTACAAAAAAAGTACATTACTGAAGTGCAATCAAGATATAGTTCTGTTTCTTCTTTAGCAACCTTGGAAAACACAGGAGACCGCTTCTATCATCAAAACTTCCAATTCAAAAAATATATTTAAATAAAAATACAAATGCCTGCAATTCTAAATTGCAACAAACAAGAGTGAAAATTAACTGGACACTACATATGTAATCTTTCTTATTAAGTTAGCTATTTACCTGGCCTACACATTACAGTAACAGAGTTTATAAAGGTAAACATTTGAAAATATTTTCTTCACACATTATGTAATAGAAATCACAGAATACCATTTAAATTTCAGCATAAAACAAAGAAATGGTATGCGCATTAAATAGGTCTAATATAGACATCCAAGGAGCTAAAAGCCCATTGTCTCTTATAAACTGTACAAAGCAGCTCCTTTCATGGCCATATATTTAAACATCGTCAAAAACAAGAAGAAAATGGGCTGTTTGAAATATGAAGTTTTTACTTTTTCCTCAATGAATATTCCTCCCTCCATCATTCTATCTCAAGTACAGACCAACCACAAATCCGCAGAAATTTCCTCATCCATTTAGTCACCAAAAATCTTGTGCAGGTGATCATGAATTCCACGTGTTTACAGCCAATGGTAGACATCTGTATGAGGTGCCAAAAATGATCAGACTGATATAGTCCCTGTGTATCATGTGATTTGAAAAGATCCATTAAATAGAAAATGCTAGAACTTCACAGCAGCTCCTCGGCATCTAAAACAAAAAGAGGGGACTGAATATTATTTCAGGTAGAGCGCCTTGACTAGAACCAATGAAAGGTCTCCACTGAAATGTTCATGTGCCTTTTTTTCTTTAAATTGTTGACTGACACTGTGCATTTTTGGCATTTTAAGATTTTGACCATTTGTGCTTTTGTTTTTAAAATGAAACAATTACAAAAGAACAGATAGAAAGATTTGCATTTATCTAGTCCTTTATCACATCTTAATATCCCAAAGTGCATCACATAAAATGAATGATCTTGAAGTGCAGTTACTGCTATGTGGGTAAAATATGACAGTCGCTTTGTACACAGCAAACTCCCACAAACAATTGGATAAAGTTAGTTTATTGTAAAGAGGGAAAATTCATGTTCGGATTGGACTGGGGTGCTCTGCACATCGAAAACGAAACCAGATATCTAATACTTATGCTGCTTTCTCTCATATTTCATGCCAAGACATAAAAATCATTTAAAATGATCACTGACAATTTGTTTGACACCAGCTGTTTTCTGTTCCTGATGACTCAGAGTAGGTGGTGAAATTTAATGACATGAAAACTAAAAGTATTTTAAAATTAAATTTGAATCCACTATGGATTTTAAATGCTAAAACCTACATTTTGTATCTGCTGCCGTAGCTATCATTGTTACTTCTCGCCAACAGTTACTACTATTGCAGCCCTGAAACCTGCATGGATGCAGAAACAAACTCACTTTACATGGGAGAAAAGGCAGCAATTCCAACACTTCTATATGTGCAATAAATTGCGAGCCAAGAGGCACAAATTTAAATAATCCCCAGGTTCTTGGGAGGTATATTTAACCTCCATCACTAATTAAATACAAAAAATACTCAAGGTCTGTGTTATGTAGGGTTGCTACAATAATCAATATTTTAATACTGAGCTAGAATGTGCTGTGATTATCAATATGTCTGAGGCTCAGGATGACCTGAGCACTGTGATAAATAACCAAAATAAATGGGAGTTGTTATTCTAGTTATAGGGCAAAGACCACCTGCGTTTTCACTCCAGCTGCCAATATACTAATAAAGATGCAAATGGTGTGAACCTGAAATAACAAAAATGTAGGAAATATGCAGCAACTCCACCAGTATCAGAAAAGGCAGATTAACCTACTATTAATGATACAATACTTCTATTGTATATACCACCTCCAGGCGCGTATCCATTGTCTCTCGAGATAAGGAGGCCCAAAAGAACTTCTATCAACTGTGTGCAAAACAAAAATAGAGAAAGTAACCAGATAGTGATTGCAGCTATATCTTCACCATTCAGTTTGGAAACTTAACACATTAGTGGAGCATATTGACATGGGAGAGCTGAATAAAAGTAACGTGGAAGTTTAGCTGTACAATTTACATCATTTTTAAGGGAAGTCTCTTCTGTTCGAGAGTAAAGTCACAAGACAGCACTCTCCATATACCCATCAGCAAGATTTTAAACCAGCAGGTGGTCTTTGTTCAATGGAGACACTACTCTCACCCTTTTTCCAATTCTCCTCCCCTCCACACCACACCCCCAAAGCACCAATCAGGATACCAAGTAATCAGTTCGCCTACCTGCTCTGCACTCAAGTTGCCATTAGTCATATGTAAGTCTAGCACTGGATGACAAGAAGCCAACAAATTGCAGAGGATAGCGTAGCTGAGCCAAGTTACGTCCACAGACACTTTTCAGTACGGATCAGCGTACAACGTTTGAGAAAGAGAATCCTGGCTGATCATCTCTTCCCCTAAAGGAATGGCACCAAGGTCAACTGTAGCTGCCTACTGAGATCAGCTAACTTATGGTTGGGCAGACATCAAACCTGTGATGTTCCTGCTCTATATGGCTCAAAGATGAAGAGAACTACCTTGACAAGTGCTAATATTTCTAAATCAATTTTTAAAAAAAGGACACCCCTGTCCAGCCATTATGGCATTTAATAAAGATGTAAACATTTAAAATAAGTAATATTTCATAATTAGTTTCTTTCTCATGCTTTCAAATGAGGCAGAATGTTCCTTTCATTAACCGAGTGGAGTCAAAGCGCCTCCACAGCTAAAGAATCACAACTCATGCCAGCATCCATCATACCCAGGTGGTCAGGTGCAACACAATTTAGAAAATAAATACGTGGAGTGAAATCCAAGTGATGCTGAAACAGAGACACAATGCTCATTGCAATTCAATATTCATTACGACAGCCAGATAGAGGCAAACTGATTTGAAGAGGCAAGAAGGTCAATGAGTGTGGCTGAAACTAAAGCATAATTTCCATTTTGATTAGATTAAGTACAAAATATTGTGTGATTAGGGGATTACTTTATCAGAGCAATGGACTCTAATCTGAAAAAAATATCGCAGATTAAGTTCCCCAGCAGAGGGGTACTCACACTATTTGCTCCATCAGACCCAACCAGTCTGTGATGGGGGAGTTGCAAGTTGGGCAAAAAAAAAAGTTCCATCGCTTAATTATAACTCTCAGTGGTTTAACCATGGATTGGCATTGATTTTGGGAGGGAACTAGGGATGGATCATCATTTTAACAAGAAGGAAGCTTACATTTGAGAAGGCCAGCGGGTGTGGGGGATTTTAGGAATCATGGAAATAATTACAAAAATCAATTAAATACATATTAACCTTTTAAAATAGATGACCTTTACAATAGGTATGCAGGTGGGGAAGAAACATGAGAAAATACAAGCCTGTCTACTAATCAGTCCACTAATCATTTCAGTAAAAGGATAGAGATACTCAATTCGGTGGGCCGAAAGGCCTGTTTCAGTGCTGTATCTCTCTATGATTCTAATTCATATCCATTCATTAAAGTCTCTCTCTCTCCTCCCACCCCTGAGTTTACATTGCTTATTTTGGAGATCCAATTTCTAATGCCTTAATAACTTTTGTACCAAATCAAGGAATTTTAAGCATTGGATAATTTCACATTAAATCAGATACCTCACATTACACTGAATTAGCTTTTATCCTGGATTCAAAGCATGTGGCTCAAATCAGCCCCTAGGCCACTCAAACCAAACACTCAAGACATCTGATTACTTAACATCTGAAAATTGTAACAATACATTTAAATGATGCATTAAACACCAGCAAACAGACAGGATACAAGTAAACTGCATCAGTATATGTCCTTAAATCATTGTGAAAATACATCTTTCTCCAATTCCCAGCCTCTGGATAATGAGAGGACATTAGTACTGCGTCCACACATTATACTCATTCCTCCACAGTCAGGATTCTCCCAAATTCAGTGCTTCAATAGGCTGAAGTTGAGTAAATTCACAGCTGAAGAAAACAATAATTCATCACTCAAGACCCTCACATAACATTGGGTGGCTGTTAGCACCAGAAAATTTTACAAGGGAGAGTTTACAGCAAGGTAAGCCACACTCAAATTTTATATCAATTTAGGGCACCAGAATTCAAACAGTGACAAAGTTGTAGGCAGGAAGAGATACGCAGGGGAAAAAAATTCAAATAAACTTGCAAGATTTATGCAAGTGATTGATTGTTTTGTTTTAAGCTTAGTTTAGAAGATGGTTAAGGATTCTGTACGGGAACAAAGGTCAAATTATTATAACGTTGCTCAGGGGGAGTGCTTTAAATGATCAAATCCATATTCGCTAAAAGCTACTGACCATGTACCGATTGGCAACTCACACTAAATGCAGATAGTATCTCGGTAAATTTTTGGCAATGCCATTAGAATTGTTAATCTTCCAGTGTGATTAACACTGTGAAGAGCAGAGCAAGTTGGAAATGGGTACCACAATCAGCACAAAAATGAATGGAAATAAAACCGATAAAATCAGCAGTATACATTTTTGTTTAAACCCCAGAGTGATTTTTACATAGTAATTTATCAGCAGTTCAGGCAGTTGTTAAAAACCAAAAGGGGCTTTGCTGTTTTGGTTTAGAAAGAAAGAAAGCCTTGCATTTATAAAGCACCTTTCAAGACCTCAGGATATCCCAAAGTACTTTACAGTCAATGAGGTACTTTTGAAATGTAGTCACTGTTGTAGTGTTATGACATCAGTACTTCTTGGCCTACTATTTTGTTATTACTCTCGTGCCTCTTAACTCGGCACAACGTACAGCAAATCATGTCTAACCTGAGTGACTGTCAGAAGATTTATCGCAATTTTTCCTGGTTTTGATTTCCTCGTACAAAGTGAAGGATAGTTAGTATTGGGCAGTGAGCATTTTACAGCTGATACACTAGTGATCAGCAATCCAGTCCGGTTGGTTAGGTCAAATCTTACAAGGGAAAGTTTACAGTAACATAAAGCACAATCAATTTTAAATCAATTTAGGGCACCAGAAATTCAAACAACTAAGTTGTAGTCAGGAAAAGAAATATTTCTCTGCGCTGCTTTAACAGTATATCTCTACCATTAACTTCACAACTCCACTCAGATGGGCTGCAGCGGTTCAAGAAGAAAGCTCACCACAACCTTCTCAAGGACCATTAGGGATGGGCAACAAATGCTGGTCTTCCCAGTGATGCCCACATTCCATGAAAAAATAAAACAAATTAGTGGGACTTTGCATTGGCCATTTGTACACTTGTGAATGATCTAGTGGAACACTGAATTATGATTGCAGGCACTATATTCATGTCCATAAAAGATCCAGACAATCCAGCAAATGGAACTCTGGACTTGTGAACTCAGAAAAAAATGAAACTATGAATTTATATAGCACTTTTCATGGGATGAGAGACTACAGTATGTGAAGACTAGAGCAGCTAGGATTGTTCTCCTTAGAGCAGAGAAGGTTAAGGGGAGATTTAATAGTGATGTTAAAAATTGAGAGAAGTTTTGATAAAAGTAAATAAGGAGGAACTGCTTCAATTGACAGGTTGTTCAGTAGTGAGAGATGACAGATTTAAGATAATTGGCAAAAGAACCTACGGTGAGATGAAAAGATTTTATTTATAAAAACAGCAAGTTATGACGATTTAGAACACACTGGTGGTAAAGGTGGTGAAAGCAAATTTCAATAGTAACTCTCAAAAGGGAATTGAATATATGCCTGAAAAGGAAACATCTTCAGGGATATGGGGAAAGAGCAAGATAGTGGGACTAATCAGATAGCTCTTTCAAAAAGAGATGGTACAGGCGTGACAGACTGAATGGCCTATTTCTGTGCTGCTAGATTCTATGACTCAGATCCTCAGGATGCCACAAAGCACTTCACAACCAAATGAATGACTTTTTGAAGTGAAGTCACAGTTATGTAAGCAAATGCAACAGCCAGTTTGCACTCAGCAGGGTCTCACAAACAGCAATGAGACAAATGAACTGCTCATTTGATTTTGTGATGTCGGTTGAGATATATGTTGGCCTGGATAGAAAGAAAACTCCCTTGCTCATCTTCAGATAATGCCATGGGATCTTTTATGTCCACCTAAGGAGGCATAACATCTCATCTAAAAGAAGACACCTCGGACAACACAGCACTCCCTCAGTACTACAATGAAAGTTTAGTCTTGATTAGATGTTCAAGTACTGGAGTGGGACTTGAACCCACAACAACATTCTGACTTAGAGTAAAGAGTGGACCAATGGGCCAAGACTGCCAAAATGCAAGAATTGTGCATTACAAGCAGGGTCACTAGTTTATCGCGACTATATCAAATGATCTCTTGGTCACAAGGTGTTCTGAAATTTGTTTTAACCAATATTTTGGGAATCATACTCCATGATTCAGTTAATCGTTCTATTAAAAACTGCAAACCACTGGCCTTGGTTACAACCCATTTAGTATCTCTCTACACATCTTCCTGCCAAACTTTCTTCCCCTTTTCCCCAGAAGGTGTGCTGTACATGGCTGTATACTGGAGTGGTGTGTTAATGTAACTACTTCAGCCTAACCTTTAGATTAAAAATTCTACCAATCTGCATTTAAAATTGGAAAGCTAGGTACAGACAGGCTTCTAGTCTCAGTCTTGTGAAAGGCCAAAACTGCAGTAAAATTAACTCCAAGGGCGAAGGGCCAAATTGCCAGGGCTAATGGGGCCGCAGTTGGACATCTCTAAATTAACACAATGGGGGATGAGATTGGGGTGGAGGGGGAAACTGTAGGTTCTTTTTGTGATGGATGACCTGGGAAGGGCAAACACACCTTGTTCACCTCAACCTATTTTATAATCTGGATTAGGAATGTAATACCCTTGACACAATCATTGTCTGAGCAATTGCATTAATAGAAAAGGAACATGCAATGTTTGCCAAACAGACTGATCTGGCAGCTCGTTTCATAGCCACCTCAGTGCAACCCTCATGGTTGTAAAAGAATTC
The DNA here is from genome assembly GCF_036365525.1 of Heterodontus francisci. Taxonomy (NCBI): domain Eukaryota; kingdom Metazoa; phylum Chordata; class Chondrichthyes; order Heterodontiformes; family Heterodontidae; genus Heterodontus; species Heterodontus francisci. The sequence continues at coordinate 33,480,669 of NC_090406.1, read as the reverse complement.
ATCATATATATTTCCGAATTTATCGTGCAATAAACAGATTAAATGTTTGGGTTGCAACAACTTGAAAATCGCTAGACATTACAAAATTCAAAACATTAAACTATTTGTATATAACCTGCAATTCTGCTTTGCAGCTGAGAACATGTCAGGAAGAGTATAGTTTGTTAGGAAAACACATGCACTTCAGAAACATGTATGTGTCACAGAAGCAAGAGGGATGCTTTTCAGATGTTGAGGCTGAGAAACATTGTCGGGACAATATAGTTCCTCTATATTCTGCATCTAACCCATGCTGTGCCTGACCTTAGTGTTTGATCAGACAACGTAGAGGAAGTTTTAATTTGCATCTAGCGTGTGCTGTACCTGACTTGTGGCGTGCCTGATTTTGACCCTGGCTGTCTGATTTGGAGAAGTGTTCCATCCCATAGCACAAATATCCCTCATCTTGATCAACACACACAAAAAAACACTAAAGTCATAAAATGGCATGCAGCTTTGGAAGTTTTTTTGTTATATATACACAGTGTTTCTGATTGATTGCTGAAATCACCACAATACTGCTCTGCTTTCTACACCCCTCTCCCATGAAAAATAAATAAAATAGCTGAGAACTGCATATTCAGCATCAATAATGAAAATGCACCTCTACCATCTGAGGCAAGTTCAGTTTTGCATTGTGCTTCCAAGTTTATAGCTACCAGTGTTTCTGTATGACTCAGCTTACTAATTATATTCACAAACAAATTTATGTTGATTAACACTGGAGCAAAAATAACCTCAACATAAAATGAAGAGCTTGATTGCTCTCACATGATTTATACAACTGGAATCACATAGCCAAAGCTGTATCGATCTTGGATAAACAAAAAAAACCACATTCATTGTGAGGTTGATCATGGCACTCTGCAATCGATTTGTTAGGTCAGACTCTAATTGTACAAGCTTCGGCTGGACACAGACAACAGAGCAGTGATTTGTCACTGATAAGCAACGACCACAGAATCACATGATATGGTTGCTGCGTGAGCAGAGTTGGGCAGAAACTTTTAACACTAACAAACAAGTTCCCGGACTGCCCCACCACCCCCAAAGTGTCATAGATCCCATTCCCCCAACATGAGCTCTGTTCCAGCTGTTTTCTTTGCCCAGGTTTCACATACTACACGTTGTAACACACAGGGCCCAGCCGCGAGCGATGATGTCATATCACTTGGATCCAATGGACTGAGGCAGCTTCTGACAAAAATAAAATGTTCTTCTGGAGAACTTTCCTCTTCATTCTTCAAAAATTATCTGGATAAGATTTACTGATGAAAAACAAAATACAGAATTACAAAACTGATCAATTGTAAGCTAAATGCCAATACGAACAAGTACTTTTATGCTTTTTGGTATTGGCTCTTGGTTCCATCAATGCTTTCAGACCGTTATTTCCTCACCTTAGTGGCCATTTGTCACACCAGTCTAGTTGGCAAGTGCCAGCAGGCTACATAATTATGGATGGCCAATTATGTGACAGATGGATTCTGTCATAACCCTACATACACTCACATGCTTTTCAAAGGTAATTGCTGAACAGCAACAAACAGAGGAAGCCTCGACTGATTTAACCTGATTATTCCCCTCCTCAGCTAAAGGGTACTGTGGTCAATTGTAGCACCTCTACCACTGCCTAAGTTGGGGTCAGCCAACTCAGTATCGGTAAAGGATCGCATTGAGGACGACCCTGATGCAATTATCTACTAAGCCACTGAGGAAACTTGTTTGGCAATTTTGGTGTAACTACATGAAGCAGATGAAACCAATGCAGTCATTTGTTTAAGAACAGCTGCCTTCATCACATTACCTATTTTGCTGGTAGGGAGCACAAACATTATGATGTGCAGCTTACTCCTTAAATCTCCACAAGAAATCATTGTATTGCTCCATCATCACAATATTAACTCATTGGCAGTGCTAGTTTTCAAGTGCAATGGCTTATTTAGGGCTATTAAAAATGTAATAGTATGTTTCTATTTACTCATGTTGCAAACCAGTTTAGTTTAGTTTAGTTTAGAGATACAGCACTGAAACAGGCCCTTCGGCCCACCGAGTCTGTGCCGACCATCAACCACCCATTTATACTAATCCTACACTAATCCCATATTCCTACCACATCCCCACCTGTCCCTATATTTCCCTACCACCTACCTATACTAGGGGCAATTTATAACGGCCAATTTACCAACCAACCTGCAAGTCTTTTGGCTTGTGGGAGGAAACCGGAGCACCCGGAGAAAACCCATGCAGACACGGAGAACTTGCAAACTCCACACAGGCAGTACCCAGAATTGAACCCGGGTCGCTGGAGCTGTGAGGCTGCGGTGCTAACCACTGCGCCGCCCTATTTGTTGGTATTATTTGTAGCTACAGCTCTTTTACAAAATAGTTAAACAAAAAAAAACATATTTACAATAGATTTTATGTTCAACATGAGGGATGTCAGTGCTGGGAAATGGAATACTTTCCATTTCAGTCACTCACTGCAACATTAAACATACCCAAGGAGAACTGGATGCAAAAGAAAGCTCCCTCTACACTGCCCCACCAAGCACACCAAGATCAGGCACATCATAGGTTAAGTGGAGAGTAAAGCTCCCTCTATGCTCTTCTAATAATGTATCTCAGTGCTCAAATCGAAAAATGCCCCCTCCTGCACGAGTTTAACATTCTTCAATTTTCCACACCACTTCTGAATATCAGTTAGTAATGAAAATGGGGTTGATTTAGGAGCCCATGCTCACTAGGGTCAAAACTATTCAAACTCATTTCACATAACTTCTAGAGTCTGAGACAAAGGGGACTTTCATCCCATCAAGCTGGTCTAAATCACACCATAGAGATATTTACCCACTGCAACACCCAGCACCCCTCCCAAATCCCAGTGACAATGAGTTGCTTTGAAAGCTGATCACTTGATTAAAGTAACTTGGGCATCCAATTCCACTGTATTTATGACCTGCGTGGATAATAAAAGCCAACAGAATATGGTAATTACACCAATATACATATCAGTGGTAGGGAAAATATTGGAAAAAATTCTGAGGAACAGGATTAATCTCCACTTGGAGAGGCAGGGATTAATCAAGGATAATCAGCATGGCTTTGTCAGGGGGAGATCATGCCGAACAAATTTGATTAAATTTTTCAAGGAGATGACTAGGTGTGTAGATGACGGTAAAGCAGTTGATGTAGTCTACATGGACTTCAGTAAGGCTTTTGATAAGGTACCGCATGGGAGATTGGTCAAGAAGGTAAGAACCCATGAGATCCAGAGCAATTTGGCAAATTGGATCCAAAATTGGCTTAGTGGCAGGAGGCAGAGGGTAATGGTCAAGGGTTGTTTTTGCGATTGGAAGCCTGTGACCAGTAGTGTACTGCAGGGATCAGTGCTGGGACTCTTGCTGTTTGTAGTGGACATTAATGATTTAGACGTGAATATAGGAGGTATAATCAGTAAGTGCGCAGATGACACGAAAACTGGTGGTGGCGTAGTGAGGAGGATAGCCTTAGATTACGATATAGATGGGCTGGTAAGATGGGCAGAGCAGTGGCAAATGGAATTTAATCCTGAGAAGTGAGAGATGATGCATTTTGGGAGGGCTAACAAGGCAAGGGAACATACAATGGATGGTAGGACCCTAGGAAGTAGAGGGTCAGAGGGAGCTTGGTGTACTTGTCCATAGATCACTGAAGGCAGCAGCACAGGTAGATAAGGTGGTTAGGAAGACATATGGGATGCTTGCCTTTATTAGCCGAGGCATAGAATATAAGAGCAGGGAGGTTATGATGGAGCTGTACAAAACGTTAGTTAGGCCACAGCTGGAGTACTGTGTACAGTTCTAGGCACGACACTATAGGAAGGATGTGATTGCACTGGAGAGAGTGCAGTGGAGATTCACCAGGATGTTGCCTGGGCTGGAGCATTTCAGCTATGAAGGGAGACTGGATAGGCTAGGGTTGTTTTCCTTAGAGCAGAGAAGGCTAACAGGGGGACCTGATTGAGGTATACAAAATTATGTAGGGCGTAGACAGGAAGAAACTTTGCCCCTTAGCGGAGGTGTCAATAACCAGGGGGCATAGATTTAAGGTAAGGGGCAGGAGGTTTAGAGGGAATTTGAGGAAAAAAATTTCACCCAGAGGGTGGTTGGAATCTGGAACACACTGCCTGAAGGGGTGGTAGAGGCAGGAATTTAAATGAACACTTGAAACGCCATAGCATACAAGGCTACGAGCCAAGTGCTAGAAAATGGGTTTAGAATAGGTAGGTGCTTGATGGCCGGCACCGACATGATAGGCCAAAGGGCCTGTTTCTGTGCTGTATAACTCTGACTCTATAATAGGTTAATTCTGCAAAAGCAGCTGGACTATAGGCAGTGTAATGCATCACCAATATCAATTTCTCTACAAATGTGTAAATATCAATATGTCTAATAAATAATAGGCCAGTTCAAATTTAGTTTGCATCATATTTTTCATGTTCTACAAAGGCAATGGACAAAAGTTAGCCACCATAGAAGTTCACAGGGAAGAAAAATTGATATATTGGTGGCAAACCCACAGCCATGTACATAAAACAATATAATTTCACAACCAACCAACCTTAAAATAACTCAAACTGCCAGAATATTAGTTTATGCATTTGGCAGCAGCTGAATGCACAAGTTTGTTAAAATTTATAAAGAAAGACTTTTGTGAAAATACTGCAAGTCAATGTTAAAGGCTTTTGTTAACTATTACCCCATGTGGCCCAATGAGAATAAGGGTTCAGGTGAAGCCTGGGAACTTGTGACCATATTGTTATCGAGAGAGTATTAAAAATAAGTTTTTAGCAAAAGCCTTTAAGGTATATCAAATATTTCAGATCAGGCTATCAACCACTTCCTTTACTCATTACTACAATACATGCACTAGGCAATTCAAAGCTGCATGATCTCAAATTTTCCACTACAAACCTTCAAGTGGTCATGACAGGAGAAAAAGGTCCAATGATGAATACACATGTAGCTATCACCAGCACAAAGTAAGCTACCTGTATGCTCTGGCTGGAAAATGGTGCCCTGCTTTCCAAGACTAGGAAAAAAATAACTGTTTAAGAGCCAGAAACACGGTTGTGTTAGATTAGGTATGTTTTCTGGGAAAACAGGAGACTTCAAGGCATTCTAATTGGATCTTTCAAAATTATGGCAAAACTGATCTCGGCAAATTGTTCACTCTTGTGAAGGGATTAAATACCAGTTCAAGATGAGGAGGTTAGAAATATGGTAGAATATTTTCACCCTAAGGTAATGATGTGAATAGTATAAATGGAATGGGGCATCAATCAGATGTATTTCTGGAGAGAAAGAGAAGAGATTGAGGTGGATGGTAAGAAAGGGTGTGGGGATTGATTTACGAAAAAGGATTTTTTTGGGGGGCGGAAGGGGGCCTAATGACCTTTCGGTTCCTAAAAATTCTTAAGTTCTTATTTTACAGTTTTCTGCAATGTTCTATTCACTTTGTTGCTGATTACTCCTTACCAACCTGTGTCTTCTAGAATACACTGTGGATACATACAGGATAAGGACAGCACAAGTACTGCAGCTACAGAAGTTTCACAGGACAACAGATTTCTTTTCACAAAAAAAAACCTGGTCAACAACTACGGTAACGAAGGTCCCCGTTTAAAAATACTGCAACAGGTGGTTTGACCGGACCTTGCAACAGAAAATAACATGGTGGTGTAGTAAATAAAATACGGACTGCACCTTTCTGATTGGGAAATTCTGAAGCTACAATAAGTTTCTGAAGATTAGTACATCTTTTCCATCCGGCACATAAATAGGAAATCCTTATGTTTAAAAATGATAAAAATTGAGATCACGAAGCCTTTGTATATTTTACTATACAATAATAATGGCATAGTAAAATACAATTATTTAAATACCCATACCCAAAGCCATGCACCCAGCATTAGTGCTGAGTTGAATGTTCATTGTATACCAAATGTAACATCTGTATGCTTCCTCTATTTGGAAATAGACGCTTGACGAACACTGACCAAGGGTACAAGGGTTATTTCAAAGTTCAACAATATATCATACAGAGTGTTGTTCACTCAATAAATATTAGTTTATATAAAGAGAAAGACAAAAGGCGAAGAAGTTAATGAATAAATTGAATACCATTTCCAGTTTATATTCAACTCAGTACTAATCCTCCATATCACCACACCTGCTTTGGTACCTACTCTTAAAGCAAGTTTTTGAAGGAAACTGAACATTACACTTACAGTTTCACTTTCTCCGTCTGAAACTGAACGGACGCGAGAGCCATAGTGAAGAGGAGAGTAAATCCAGACCCTCTCTTCTGCACACTGAATAGCCGGAATGAACAGGAGACACAAGAAGAACAGAAATAATGGAAAACACCAAAAGAGAGAAAGAAAGGCAGTAATAGGTGAGAAACAGGTCATATATTACATATATATCCAGAGTATGAATACAGGAAAGCTAAAAAGAATATGTCAGCAGAACTGTTGACAGCAGTGAAACCGTTTTGTAGTGCAGTGGCTTGTATGTTATCTCCATAAAATATTGAATTCTAGCAAGTGTAGATTTATCTTTGGAAAAAAAGATATATTCAGCCTCATTTTGGTACATTAAAATAAAATGGTACAAAACCATAACGTTACGTCCAGTTTATGTTCAAGTTAAAACTAATATTCTATCTTTCTCAATCAAAGCAATAACTAGTTACCACCCCTTCCATTCTAATCTACTAATATTACCTCAATGGAAATCAATAGTACTCCTTAGGAATTTTTTCTTCAAAAGGAAATTACCTGCATAAAAGAACGGCTAATGGATACCATTACAATTCATAAAAGACTGCTAAATATTTTGCAACACAGTACCTTTTTCTCATATAGCAGGATACATTCTTGCAAAGGGGGAATACATTCATTAAGTTTCTTGCTAGTAGTCGAGGCAAACAAAACCAGGAATACTCCAGACTCAATTCATAGGCTGTGTTCAGTTAGCTTATAGGGAAGCTACACTGGTTTAGGCATACTTGGACTTGGGATAGAGGGAGAAGAGAATACATCTGATTCTCATCACTAGTAAGTGAGTGTGAGTGAAGAGTGGAATGAAAGTGCGGGCGTATGCATGTGTACAGATGCGCACACATCCCATGCAGAACAGAATCGGCCATTGCAGTCAAAAAACCTGCTGAACCACTGTGGTCAAATAACCTGCTATCAGCATCAGCATTCACATATGAATGCGCACTTCGGGGAAGTTTACTCCTGTGGCATGATTCTCTGGAAAGGGGGTATCGACATCTTCAGGGGTGAAGGAGGGAAAACGGATGAGAAAAAAAATTAAATAGTTGTGCAACAAATTTGACATTTCCCTCCATGCTTGCAGATCATTCATGGTACTTTCTTAATCCCGCTGTCTGGGATGAGTCCTCTTTATTCAGCAGAACAGATATCTATAGAGATGCAACTGATGGGTAACATGGCTTTTCTCAGATATCATAGCTATCATTTTGATATCATTCACTCTGTTATTGTTGAATGAAATATTTGAAGAAATCCTATTGAAATATAAACCCTCATCAAGTCAAAGCTATGCATGTAACACAGCCACTTCATGAATACAAATGAATGAGCATTGACTCAGGCTTTAATCACACTCTACTTAAACTCCACTAAGATGTAACCAGCCACAGGACTTGCAAATTATTTTAGCAAATTTAGGATACCTGGTGTCAGCACCAAGTGTTGTTAAGGCCAGTAGAACATGGGTGAGATAGAGAAAGCTTCTACAATACTGTTCAATCCATTGCACCCAAATCAGGTACAGCACAGTCAGATACAAGATAAAGCTCTCTCTACACCATCCCAACAATGTACTTCAACCCCAATCTCAGCAAAGTACTCTCTACTGCAAGAGTGACATTTTCATTTTTCCAATAACAGCATCCTGCGAGATAGCCAATTTAATGCCAAAAGAGAGAGATTTTTGCACTACTGCCTATGGATACTAGGAACTAAGTTGAGACCAGCCAAACTCATCTCAGAGGATGCTTGTGGCAAGGAGATGGGAAACTTTCATCCCATCAATCTGATCAGGTTTCCAACCAAATCTAAGCATTGAAAAGGTACTTTACTAACTGAATGCAACACCAATTAATACTTTATATTGAACTCTTAAATGGATAGTAATGGCACCACAGACTAGAGGAAAGAAACAGAACCTGAGGCTATTCTTACAGCATTTTTCCAATAATTTATTTGACTTCTGGTGCTCTCTGGTTAATGATAACATGCTGAAAGTGGAAAAGAAATGAACTTATCAGATATGTTGTTCTTCACTTGTAACCTCTTTTTAAGAGTGCAACTAATTAACCTTTTTACCAATATATTGGCTATATTCCCATCATTTACAATGCCTTTTAAGACTATAACTAAGGAGCCCCAATACCAAAATAAATCCATGTGCATTTGAACAAAATAGAACATTAAACCATTTCAGGAAGGTGGTCACTTCTGGACTTGCTGGTGGCTGTCAAAGTAAACTTCTATTCTCTAAACCAGATCGGAATTAATGAGGAGGACAAAATAATAAACAATGATAACAATGATCCAATGTATCTTGCCAGAAATAATACTTCAAGCTGAAATACTGGATTGAGAAATCCAACTGCATTTTTCAAGCTGGCTAAGTATTGAATTCAAATCCCACTTCACATTTCAATAATGTCTCGCTTTTGTATCACCAAACTTTGCATCCGCTTGTGATTTTATTTATATGTAAAATAAATGTAGGAAGACTAAAGAATTGAGTGTGTGAAAAACCCTATTGGTATTGTACCAATATGAACTTTTGGAAAAATCTTGCTTCTCTCTCCATCTCATGATCCCAAGTGGCAGAATTTTGCTAATCTAACTCTATTGACACACCAACTTTAGTGCTGGCGAAACAGAAACTGTTTTGCTGCAATGAAAATACACTCCAAATTTAGTGCTGCTCTACGTTTCCACTACCAATAGTGGACTGAAGACTAGTTTCAAACATTTATAATATTGGTATGGTAAACAAGGATAAAACAAAACTTAAGAACACAAGTGCTGAACATAAAACACTGAAGTGATGGAAGATCAATTCAGCTACACTCTAGGAAGGTTTTTAAATTAAAAACGACTTACACTCTCATCAGAAATTGAAGTGGCTCGGGAACAACTGCGCTGTGGAGAATAAATCCAGTACTTTCCATCCGTAAACTGGATGGTGTGAGAAAAACACGACACATGAACAGGAAAGGAGAAAGCGATGGTGAAAAGAAAGAATTAAAACAATATAAATGAGGGAAATGAAGAGAAAATGCAAAGTAGTAAAGTTAACAAAAAGAAAAGAATAGTAGTCCTAATTCTGCATTACTTGATCCCAAAACATCCTAGGTACCTAGCTACAACATTAGCCTTCACAAACCTCTAATTTTTTTTTAAACTATCTGCAGACCTGGTGGCCTAGGAACTATGACACTCTGGGGAAAGAACAATCTATGCCTCATTCCAGTAGCACTCCTTCCTATGTTCCCTCAAAAAAGTGATTGCCAGTCTGGCCTGGTTGTCTAAGGAAACAGCTGTTTCTTTAACATTTAGTAAAGATGGACACAAACAAGATCAAAAGAGCAACTGAGGCCTTTCGGAGGTTAATGATAGTGCAGAAATCGGATCAAGTGGATTGACAAATGGTAAAAAGGTGAAGGCAAAAGAAGGAAATAATTAATATGTCTTCAACTATAACTTCTGCAAAGAAGTGTCACAATAGTGTATTCACACAAGGATCAACCAACTTTTTCGATTTAGAAAAATGCAATCTATGGTAATCAAAGGTTTTGCACAAATAATCTCAGTGGGTGACCTAAGATACATAAAACTAGCATTATTGTGAAGCTATTAACTAGGTTAGATGATTCCTCCCAGGTTCCGACACAAGGTAAGTTACACCTCAGTTTTCTGGACACCATGTTCTACTTATATGGCTGCTCGCTGCACTGCATTATTGTGGACACATATCTAGGATGTTTGTTTATTTAGTCTTGAATCCAGTACCAGCATGTACTAGTGTGGATTAGGTGGCTCAGTGATAGCACTCTCAACTTGGGAGTCAGAAGTTTGTGGCTTAAGTCCCACTCCAGATACTTACACACACAATCTAGGCCACGCTCAAGTGAAGTAGTGAGGAATGCTGCAGACAGTAGTGTCTCCTTGTCTTTCCTGACCTCCCTACAGCCTTTAACACAGTTGGCCATACCATCCTTCTCCAATGCCTCTCCACTGCCACCTTGCTAGGTGGGACTGCACTCGCCTGGTTCCATTCTTATCGATCTAATCGTAGCCAGAGTATCACTTGCCATGGCTTCTCTTCCTACTCCCTCTGATGTCCCCTAATGATTCATCCTTAGCCCCCTTCCATTTCTCCATCTACATACTGCCTCTTGGTGACATCATCCGAAAGCACAGTGATTGCTTTCACATGTACACGGACAACATCCAGCACTACCTCACCACCCGTTTCTCCGACATCCAGTACTGGATGAGCAGAAATTTCCTCCAATTAAATACTGGGAAGACTCAAACTATTGTCTTCAGTCTCTACTCCGAACTCTGTTCCCTGCTTACCAACTCCATCCCTCTCCCTGGCAATGGCAACTATCTGAAGTTGGACCAGACCGTTTGCAACCTTGATGTTATAAGCTTCCGATCAAATATCAGCACCATCACTAGAACCCCTGGCCGTAATTATACCATAATCGCTGGCTCCGGCACAGGTGGAACTCAAACGGATGCGGCCTCCATTCCCACGCTGTGTCTCCTATCCACCGGCACCACGCGCGGGGCAGCCAATTAGCAGCCCCACGGCGTAACCGGACCTGAATCGGCTGGTGCGGGCGGGAAGATAAACATCATTGGGGGCGGAGCCACATCCGGGAATGTCTGATGTAAACCCTTGAAAAATGTTTACCTCAATGACAATTGACCATTGTTTAAAAATCTGCAGTAGTAGTTGTGGTTCACTGAAAGGCTACAGTTCTGTTAGTGCAGAAGGAGTTAGAGATTTAAACATAGGTGGAGGAAGTCATGGAGGGGTGACCCACTCGCTCAGCTCCCCGTTTTTCAGATGATTCACTACAGGTCCCCCTTCAGGCGGTTGAGGAGAGGCGTGATATCCTCTTCAACCCAGATGGTAGAAGGCGACCGTCGACAGTGACAAAGAGGGCTTGGCTGGAGGTCGCAGAGGAGGTCAGCAGCCGTGGCGTCGCTCAGCGCACATGGATACAGTGCCGCAAGCGCCTCAATGACCTGCTTCGCTCGGCCCGGGTAAGGGGCATTCCTCATTCATCTAATCGTTATTTTGTCAAGGAAGGGTGTATTTGTATTCATGATGCAATGTGGAACCCCTGCATGATCATTGCCTGGCTGCCTCCTTGCATTGGGGTGCAAGATGGGCATATGTGAGATGAACATTAAGGAGGGATTAATGAGGGCACGCACAGCAATGGCACAGCAGTTAAAAGCCACATCAACCCATTTGGGTGATTGCGTGAAATGCGCACACAAATGTTTGACCTAATTTTTTTCTTTCATTAGGAAAAGAGGGCACACAACGCCTGAGGGGGGTCCCGGACAGGTGGTGGTGTGGCCTGTCCAGCATTCCTCAGTAGAATGGAGGAGGACGCATTGATGATAGCAGGGGAGGAAGGAGGACAAGCCGTAGCAGATGGCGAGGCCGATGGACAGGGCCATGATCGTGAGTGATCCAGAAAGTGGTGTATTAGTGCATTTCAGGGGGGCAGGGTGGGGGAGGTTGATGGGCCAATGTTGTTTTGAGTTACTAATGAACATAATTAAGCCCTCAAAGGTCCCATCACACTGATGTGACCATAATGGACTCAAATACATGTTCTCCACTCTGGCTTTCTGATCAAACTGATTTTCCCAGCCGGTGACCGACTGCATGGAACAGGAAGCGTCTCAGTTGTACCACCATCCACCTCTGAAGTTGAGAAGGGCGCCTCAGAGCAGCAAGCTGATGACTTGCCCATGAGAACATCCATTTGGCGGGAGATGTTGCAGGTGCAGCAAGCGGTCCTTGATAATCTGGCGGAGCTGCCTGAGACAATGCGCGGAATTAATCAAATTCTGGCTCCATCCATCCAGGAGTATGACTTCTGCTCACTCTCAGGCAATTGAACATCTGGCTTCCCCCATTGACAGATTGGTGGCTGCAGTGGAAGGGCCAGTTCTGGATGCACTTCGTGATGTCAGATCGATTGTGGCCTCCTTGGATCAGAGCATCAGAGAGTGGAATCTGATGCGCTGGCGCCAGGTCGAGGCCGCTCAACCCTCTGATGTCACCATTGAGGATCATCAGAGCCTCACGAGGGCACAGGGGCAGCAGATCGCATATGGGAGCTCCTCTCAGGGTGCCTCTGATGCATCCTCCAGCTCCTTGCTCCCTCTACCAGGGACAAAGAACAAGGAAAATTACAGGACAGGAACAGGCCCTTCGGCCCTCCAAGCCTGCGCCGATCCAGATCCTCTATCTAAACATGTCGCCTATTTTCTAAGGATCTGTATCTCTTTGCTTCATGCCCATTCATGTATCTGTCTAGATACATCTTAAAAGACGCTATCGTGCCCGCGTCTACCACCTCCGCTGGCAACGCGTTCCAGGCACCCACCACCCTCTGCGTAAAGAACTTTCCACGCATATCCCCCCTGAACCTTTCCCCTCTCACTTTGAACTCGTGACCCCATGTAATTGAATCCCCCACTCTGGGAAAAAGCTTCTTGCTATCCACCCTGTCTACACCTCTCATGATTTTGTACACCTTAATCAGGTCCCCCCTCAACCTCCGTCTTTCTAATGAAAATAATCCTAACCTACTCAACCTCTCTTCATAGCTAGCGCCCTCCATACCAGGCAACATCCTGGTGAACCTCCTCTGCACCCTCTCCAAAGCATCTACATCCTTTTGATAATGTGGCGACCAGAACTGCACGCAGTATTCCAAATGTGGCCGAACCAAAGTCTTATACAACTGTAACATGACCTGCCAACCCTTGTACTCAATACCCTGTCCCATGAAGGAAAGCATGCCGTATGCCTTCTTGACCACTCTATTGACCTGCGTTGCCACCTTCAGGGAACAATGGACCTGAACACCCAAGTCTCTCTGTACATCAATTTTCCCCAGGACTTTTCCATTTACTGTATAGTTCACTCTTGAATTGGATCTTCCAAAATGCATCACCTCGCATTTGCCCTGATTGAACTCCATCTGCCATTTCTCTGCCCAACTCTCCAATCTATCTATATTCTGATGTATTCTCTGAAAGTCCCCTTCACTATCTGCTGCGCCACCAACCTTAGTGTCGTCTGCAAACTTGCTAATCAGACCACCTATACTTTCCTCCAAATCATTTATGTATATCACAAACAACAGTGGTCCCAGCACGGATCCCTGTGGAACACCACTGGTCACACGTCTCCATTTTGAGAAACTCCCTTCCACTGCTACTCTCTGTCTCCTGTTCTTTATCCATCTAGCTAGTACACCCTGGACCCCATGCGACTTCACATTCTCCATCAGCCTACCATGGGGAACCTTATCAAACGCCTTACTGAAGTCCATGTAAATGACATCTACAGCCCTTCCCTCATCAATCAACTTTGTCACTTCCTCAAAGAATATGATCAGCGAAATCCCAGGGTGTTACAGGGTACTCATGAGATTTCTCAGGAGAACCCGGAGATGCCGGGGCCCTCACGGCCGCGAGCAAGCAGAGGACGTCCGCCAAAGTCATCACAAGCAGGGCAGCAAACAGTTCAGCCACCTGCCTCTGGTGTGTCTGGTGGCGAGGGAACATGCACCCGAAAGAGCACTCGGAAAAGATTTAAGAAATCACTTTAACATCACTAATGGTTCACAGGGTGAATTGAAAGGTTTTTTATTTGAGTGTATTATAAAATATTGTAATAAAATCTGGTTCTCTGAGATTTTGTCATGGCTTTCCTGAAGTCAATTCCAACATCGTTGCTCAACAAAAGTAGTTCAACATGTGAGGTCTCACACCTGGGTGGCGTTCCTCATGATGTGAAGGATTGCATCGTTGCATTCTCTCTCCCCTTGAAGGTGAGTGAATTTGCCCTTTCAGAGCTTCATAATTAGTCTTGTCATATGGTAATCCCAATTGTGCGAAAATTTACAGACTCTCAATGGAAACGTCTGCCTCTTAAAGACACCCTTGTCTATCGAGCACTTAGATCCAAATTAAATTCAGCTTCCTCTCCATGACCATCAAGTCAGTGGTGTCCAGCTTCATCATCAGAAACATCATCGTCATCTGATGACACATCGCGATGACACTGATCCTTCTCCAGTGCCTTTCCATTTTCAGTCGCCAGGTTATGCAAGGCACAGCAGACGACAATTATTCTTGCAACCCTTGAAGGTGCGTACTGCAATGCTGCACCTGAGCGGTCAAGACACCTGAACCTCATCTTAAGCAGGCCTATAGTTTGTTCGATGGTCACTGTGGTGGCCGCATGGCTCTCATTGTATCGTTCCTCCGCATGACCCCTTGGATTCCTCACTGGTGTCATGAGCTATGTCTTCAGAGGATAACCCCGTCGCCAAGTATCCATCTCTCCATTCTGTCTGGAGGCCTGAAAAGTGCAGGTACGTGGGAGTTTCGGAGAACGAAGGCATCATGACAAATCCCAGGGTAACGTGCACACACCTGCATGATTCTCTGACGCTGATCACAGACGAGCTGAACGTTCATTGAATGGTATCTCTTGCGGTTAACCAATACCCCCAACTGACCTTTTGGGGCTCTGAAGGCCACATGAGCAGAGTCTATCACGCCCTGTTCCATTGGAAACCCAGATATAGTGCTGAAGCCTCTGGCTCTCTCAGCCTCACAAGTGTTGTCTGCCTTGAACATGATGAATTGGTTACCACGTTGGAACAATGCATCAGTCACAACCTTGATGCAGTGGTGCGCTGCTGCTTGTGAGACTCCGCACAAGTCTGCTGCTGAGGCTTGGAATGAGCCAGACGCACAGAAGTTAAGAGATATTGTAACTTTTAGAGCGACCGGCATTGGATGGCCTCCGATACAGTTTAAGGAAACATCCGCTGCCAACATCTCACAAAGAGATGTGACAGTCTCCCGTGACAGCCGCAGTCTTCTTCTGCACTGGCGATGACAGCTGCAGGTAGCTCAGAAGCAGCCGGTATGCCCCTCCTGGTGGGTAGGCACGTATCCTGACATGTGTTCACTAACGGGCAACTCTGCCACCAGCTCTCCCTCCCACATCACGCTGGTGCACTGAGTCAGCTTGTTGCACGTTCCCCTGCACATTTGTCCTTCTGTCCCTCATAGGGGCATGGTCCTCCTCATCTGATGATCCACCTCCACATTGAACAATTCCCATTGCTGTACTACTCACCAGATGCTCTGACCACAGGTATTAGCTTCCAGCAGTTAGGACTGGCTCACGAGATCCCCTTCCTTTCACCACATAAATCAAAGTTGATGGGTCCCCATCAGCAGTGCAGAACACTCAGATGAATCCTTTAGCAGTAGTTGCAAGTCACACACCTTGTCAGGATATACAAATAGCATTAGAATTATTTCAGAGTAAAACTGAAAATTGTACTTCCAACTCCCTCCTGAATCAATGCCTGCCGCCCTTATGTAGCTGCCGGCTGGCCGACGCCCCACGAGCCGATTTACGGACGTTAAATCAGACCTCATACGTAAAATTGTAGTCAATTGCTTTGTAAACGACCTCAATTATCTTTCAATTGCTTGTAAACAGGCGGAGAGCGCAGACTCGCTCACGCTCGACTTCCAACGTTGGTAAAATGACGTCTGTGCGTAATGATGCCGGGGACACGGCCCGACGTCATCGCGCTTCATTTTACTATCCGGACGTCTCCGAAGAGACACGTTTAATGCCGGTAAAATTCCGGCCCCTATTTTCTCCACTAACATTGCCGAACGTTGTCCGTACCTCAGCTCAGCTGCTGCTTAAACCCCCATTCATGCCTTTGTTCTCTTTAGAGTTGCTACTCCAACGCACTCCTGGCTGGTCTCGCACATTCTACAGTCTATAAACTTGAAGTCTGTCGACCATATCATTATGTACACCAAGTCACGTCCGATGCTCGCTGACCTACATTGGCTTCTGTTCAAGCAACGCCTCGATTTTACAATTCTCACCATGTTTCCAATTTCCGCAACAACCTTGTCCTTCCGTAATCTCCTCCAGCCCCACAACCCTTTGAGTATCTGCGCTCATCTAATTCTGGCCTCGAGAATCCTTGATTCTAATTGCTCCACCACTGGTGGATGTGCTTTCAAATGCCTAGTCCCTAACCGCTTTCTTCCTTTAAGATGCTCCTTAAAACCTACCTCTTTGACCAAGCTTTTGGTCATCTGCCCTAATATCGCCTTATGTGGCTCAGTGCCTCATTTTGCTTTATAATGCTCTGTGAAGCACCTTGGGACGTTTTATTGCTTTAAAGGTGCTACAGAAATGGAAGTTGTTGTTGTTGGGCCATTAAACTGAGGCTCTGCTGGACCCCTCAGGTGGATGTAAAAGAGTGGGTGAGTGCTTTTGGTGAAGGGCAATTAGCTACAAATCCCACTTCTCGTCACTATCCTAATGACGCAGACATCAAATGAGTATGTGTGGATGTGCAGTTATGCCAGAATATGACTCAACTGTGATCAGCCCTATGGTTGAACAGACTGCCAACACTGAATGTCTAACCCTAGGCGAGGTATCCGAGGATGGCCAGAACCTGTAGAATTGCTAACCCAACACCATTCAGGACTGGAGGGAAGAAAACTGATAAGAAAATAAGGGATAATCAGAACGCTGGATTGAATTTCTTTTAACTTCCGAGTTAGATATAATACACAAGAGAACAATTTCTTCCTAACTCTTTTCACTAGCACTTCCGCCTGAATGCATTTATATTCAATTCCTAAACTGGAGTATGCATCATCTTTTGTGCTAAAATGGAAAAAAAAAAAATCAGGTTTAATCTGTTAAGAAATCTGAACAGTATTTTTGTGCTGGAAGCTTATGTGCGATAGCCAAATGTTCAGTGCACCACAGCGGAGAAATTCAGGGTAATTCCCTACATGGCAAGATCTGAAGCTTTGTCAGATCATCTGATCTGATGAGGCGCAGCAATTAGTGCATGTTCGAGCTATGTTGCTCCCATATGCGTCCTGGTGAGATTTTCAGCCGTGCCATAGATAGGGATCTTAGCATAGATATCCTTCCATGCTTTCAGTTAAGGTGCTTTTACTTTTGTTCTGAAATCTTGTTTTAGGAGACAGATTTGCACACACCATTCTCCCACTTTTAAACTGATTTTATATTGTACTAAAACATGCTTTTACTGGACTTCCAAGTCTTCAAGGATTTGTTTTATTTCTACTCTAGGCTATACCATTACCAGGGGAAGCTAGTGATCATCATTTAACAAACGTCTTACTCTCTGGGTTCCATAATGACACCAAAAGAGATCCATAAGAATAACATTGAATAATCAAGAATACTGTCTTAAGGCTATGACATATAGAGATTCACACCAAGAAAAGGTCAACCTCCAGTCACATGAACCCCTCCCTTATAATATATGCATTCCCTTTTTACATTCTGCGCTTTGTTTTGCGATCAAGGCAAGGGGTTTTATTGATCTTTGTTTAAAGAGAATTGGAATCTCTGCAATAGATCACACGCCCACGACCTCCCTTGTTGATATGCAGTGACAAAACTAGTCAAAACTTCTTACAGTTGACCCTTCTTTCTTTCTTTGGCCTCCTTATCTCGAGAGACAGTGGATAAGCGCCTGGAGGTGGTCAGTGGTTTGTGAAGCAGCGCCTGGAGTGGCTATAAAGACCAATTCTAGAGTGACAGACTCTTCCACAAGTGCTGCAGAGAAATTTGTTTGTCGGGGCTGTTACACAGTTGGCTCTCCCCTTGCGCCTCTGTCTTTTTTCCTGCCAACTACTAAGTCTCTTCGACTTGCCACACTTTAGCCCCGCCTTTATGGCTGCTCGCCAGCTCTGGCGGACGCTGGCAACTGACTCCCACGACTTGTGATCAATGTCACAGAACTTCATGTCGCGTTTGCAGACGTCTTTAAAGCGGAGACTTGGACGGCCGGTGGGTCTGATACCAGTGGCGAGCTCGCTGTACAATGTGTCTTTGGGGATCCTGCCATCTTCCATGTGGCTCACATGGCCAAACCATCTCAAGCGCCGCTGACTCAGTAGTGTGTATAAGCTGGGGATGTTTGCCGCCTCGAGGACTTCTGTGTTGGAGATACAGTCCTGCCACCTGATGCCAAGTATTCTCCGGAGGCAGCGAAGATGGAATGAATTGAGACGTCGCTCTTGGCTGACATACGTTGTCCAGGCCTCGCTGCCATAGAGCAAGGTACTGAGGACACAGGCCTGATACACTCGGACTTTTGTGTTCCGTGTCAGTGCGCCATTTTCCCACACTCTCTTGGCCAGTCTGGACATAGCAGTGGAAGCCTTTCCCATGCGCTTGTTGATTTCTGCATCTAGAGACAGGTTACTGGTGATAGTTGAGCCAAGGTAGGTGAACTCTTGAACCACTTCCACAGTTGACCCTTAATCAAAGGGTATTCACCAGGACCACTCTTTTTTTTTCTTGGGCCCAAGAGAAGGAGTTTGTGACTCCTGCTGGACAGGAGCCATTCATGTAAAAACCCGTTGACGCATTGACTATGCTGATTCCCATTTAGCAACTGGTGAGACTGAAGCCCAATTAAGGGAGGTCCATCAGTTAAGGACATTACTCATGTCAAACCTCTAATGATGGTGGTGAGATTTGACTCAGGAAACCTTAAAATTCAACACCTCATCACTGGGCTAACTCACTTGCTACTCCTTATTAAAAGAAACTAACTAATCTAGGTCCCACTATTAATATTCTTTCCCAATTACTGACTCTTCACCGAGTCTGCTGCTGTTTTCTCTGGAGGAGTGGATGGAATAGTTTATCACATGGCCTATCAGGTGCTGTGAGCATAATTTTTTTTTAATTCTTTGCCCTGCTGTTATAGACATCACAAAACTTGCAGCAATTAGCAGTTCTGTTATAGTTAGAGTGTTCATTTGAATATTTGCAACATATTTACTTTGGTTGCACAGGTGTCTGACATGTAAAAACTCACCATCTTTTAAAGACTGAAAACAAAGCTACTAAGAAATCCACAGGAGGTATATTTCTGTTTGCCCAATATGGAATACATACTTTTTCCTCAAAGGGACACACTCCACTTACCCAAGTTAGATGCAGTGAGTTGGCAAAAGCCCATGCTCAAGTAAGCACAGGTGTTATGCTGGAATTTAACCAACCAAAAAAACCAACAGCGACATGAGGAAAAACTTTATTTACGCAGCAAGTGGTTAGTTTAGAGATACAGCACTGAAACAGGCCCTTCGGCCCACCGAGTCTGTGCCGACCATCAACCACCCATTTTATACTAATCCTACACTAATTCCACATTATTACCACATCCCCACCTGTCCCTATATTTCCCTACCACCTACCTATACTAGGGGCAATTTATAAAGGCCAATTAACCTATCAACCTGCAAGTCTTTGGCATGTGGGAAGAAACCGGAGCACCCGGAGGAAACCCACGCAGACACAGGGAGAACTTGCAAACTCCACACAGGCAGTACCCAGAATTGAACCCGGGTCGCTGGAGCTAGGATCTACAATGCACTGCCTGGAGTTGTGTGGATTGCTGTCAGCATCTCCATCATTGGAATTTTGGAACATTGTTCCGATTGCAGCAATGGGATGCCATGAAAACAGTCAGATTGCCGCAAGATTCTAACAGGTGCACCAACGTCCTTTAGGTATGATAACTTGCCACTCCTCTCCACCTGGTCTGGGGTTACATGTGACTTTTCTCTACATTATGTGGTTGACTTTTAATGCCCTATGAAGTGGCCTAGCAAGCCATTTAATTGTTTATAAAGAATCGCCATTGCCACAAAAACTGCAGTAGTTTGGGAAGGCCCACTGCCACCTTTTCATGATAACTAGGGGCGAGCAATGAATGTAGCTTTCAAACCCTCGCCTAAATGCCCCAAGAGCAAATAACAAAATAATGTTTATCTGGCAGATGAGTTTTGGGATAGTGGGACAAGCATGCAATCCACTGACATGTTTATGTGGGTTCAAGCTCTGCTCCAGAGGCCTAAGCACATAATCCAGGCTAACACCGCAGTGCACAGCTGACTGAGTGCTGCACCGTTGGAGCAACCGTTTTTTTTTTGGATGAAACGTAAAACCGAGGCCCTGTCTGCCCTCTCAGGTGGGCATAAAAGATCTCATGGCATTATTTCAGGGAAGAGCAGGGTTGTTGCCCCTGGTGTCCTGGTCAATATTTATCCTTCAACCGATATCAATAAAACAGATGGTCATTATCACCTTGCTGTTTGTGGGAGCTTGGTGTGTGAATTGGCTGCTGTTTTCCCATGTTACAACAATGATTACACTTCAACAAGTACTTCATCAGATGCAAAGCGCTTTGGAACATCCTGAGGTTATGAAAGGTGCTTTATAAATGCAAACTCATTCTTTCTTTTACTACAGACAATTCCAGACCTTATTTCAACTACTGGTGGTGGGGTGGGGAGTAGTGGGGGGGTGGGGGGGGGGAAATGGGTGGAGGAGTGGTGGTAGATGGAGAGTAATACTCTACCTCAATTCCAAGCTTGGAAAATGGAAGCTGCACTAACACACAGGTTACATCAGGAAAATATCTTACACTGGGTGGCAGTGGTGCTAGTAGTTCAGAACCTCTAGATTAGGGAAGGCAAAAATGACCCTAGGCTCCTGATCACCATCCACTGACCTCTGGCTGAAAAAAGTGTGCATGTATGAATGGTGAGTAGGATTGGAATAGACTTGAGTTGTGATGCCCCAAGGGAATGGACTGATACTCAGTAAGCTCCATTTTGGTAGGAAGAATGAGAAGAGAAGAGAATAAAACATGGTGCACAATTCTGAGGGTGGGGGGAGGGGGGATGGAGGAACAGAAAGACCTGCGGGTATGTGCGTACAAATTGTTAAAGGTGACGGGGCAAGCAGTTAATCTGGCTTATGGGATCCTGGGCTTTATAAATAGAGTATAGCACAAAAGCAAGGAAGTTATGATAAACATTTATAAAACACTGGTTCCGCCTCAACTGGAGTAGTGTGTCCAATTTTGGCACCGCACTTTAGGAAGGATATGAAGGCTTTAAAGGGTGCAAAAAAAATTTGCCATGGTTCCAGAGATGAGGGACTTCAGTTACGTGGATAGATTGGAGAAGCTGGAGTTGTTCTCCTTAGAGAACAGAAGGTTGAGAGGAGATACGTTAGAAGTGTTCAAAATTATGAGGTGTCTAGACAGAGCAGATAGGGAGAAATTGTTCCCTCCCATTGAGGTAAGGGTCGAGAACCAGAGGACACCAATTTAAGGTGATTGGCAAAAGAACTAACGGCAACATGAGGGATTTTTTTTTTTTTAAGTGGTTGGGATATAGGATGCATTGCCTGACAGTGTGGCAGTGGCAATTGAATCAAGGTTTTCAAAAAGGAATTGGATAATTATCTGAAGAGAAAAAAATTTACAGGGCTCCAGGGAAAGGGCAAAGGAGTGGGACAAGCTGAGCTATTCGTGCAGAGAGCTGAATGGCCTCCTTCTGTGCCATAATGATTCTATAAAACCACGCTGCCTACCATCATAGTGCCCAGGTGAGCTTCCCACTGCTTGTTCATTCAGGACTACACTACCATTCACTCTATTGAACTGGAGTTGGAAAAATCCTAGTACCTAGTGACAGGTCTACATTTGTAGGTCCTATTAATAAGCCAAACTGGCCAGTCAATCAAAAGTGCTCTTGCGCCCTGCACACCTGCCTAGCTTAGGTATCAGATTACTAAGTCTGTTATAAAGGATTCTCTCTGCTCTAAATTTCCATCATCAGGCACATCATCTTGGAACCATTTCAATCCAAAAAAGATTTTAGTTTACCCCCCCACCCTCCAAATAAAACAGTCAGAAGTTGGTCATCAGGCAACAGACACGCACAGGTTTAAGCCTTTACCTGGGGGACAATAGATACCAGGAATTTTTCAAGGAGTACAGCGAGCAGCACAACTACCCATGAAATGTGAACTGTTCTGGGTACCATGCTGCTAGATTGGGAGCTGTGATATAAATAAAGAATGTGAAAGATGCAGACCCTAAACAAAAGTTCATGTAATTTTACAGGGTAGAAACTCATACTCCCTAACATAAAGGCAAACAGTTTTGACAAGTTAAACAGTTAGAATCTTTCAAATCAGTTTTAATTTTGTATATCTTACCAAATTCCCAATGATTGTCAAACACTCCACTACTGAATGAGACTAACTGACACTGTGTAAAGTTGATAGACATCACAAAACTCTCACGCGTGGTGTAGCTTAAAGCAAGAGATTCACTGATTCTGATACAGCTGACGCCATCATCATTGTAAGGAGAAGCTCGTACAAACCAGCTCTTTGGCTGGAGTTATGCACATGGCACAAATTTAAGTGAGATATCTTCATGGAGGGTTGTCGCATGTCATGACTTTGCTGCATTTGGCAGTTTCCTGAGTTATACTGCCACTTTTGCATTAATACATGCAGAATTACTTCATGTAGGTGGAACTATGACTGTACCCTTTATGAACACATACATTGTGCGCAGAATTCTTAAAACATACTTCTGCCAAAATTGTTAACTTCCTCTGGTACAGGACTGCTCAACATGTTTACATAAAATTCCTTTGTACACCATCTTTTTGACAACACATTTCTCCTACATACAAAATAAATCAAAAGTTGTCCTTTTCAGCAAAATATACTCACAAAATATATGTCTGTTACTGGGACTTCCTCGTCATCATCCTCTTCTGCCTCCTCAGAGGCATGGCTGGCTGCCTCAGAGATCTGGCTCACAGTGTCTGCTTCCAACGTAACAGTGGAACTTGTACGTGCAGATGCTGAAGGAACTTCCCTAAACAAAAAAACAAAGATTCTTATTCAAAGTTCAGAAGAGATCTAATGTGGACACATATGCAATTATACACTTACAAATTTTACTATCAAGTTATTGACTAACAAAAAGTGAACAGCAGTGGGCCTAACACCAATCCCTGGAGAACACAATCAGTAATGTAAGTGACCTTGAAGCATCTGCTCGAATATATATTATCCATGTTTATACACATTCACAGTACTAGGAACAGTGTGTTAATACACAAATGCGTATGCATAGTTATAATGCCAGACACAGTGCGCTATTACGCACTGGAATATACTAGGGAGAGTGTGCTAATACACATTCAAGTATAGTACTGGGTACAGTGTACTACCGCAGCCATGGGTATAACATGAGAACAGCGTACTAACATACATACATGGTTACGTTGTAGTAAATTGCAGTGCCACGCATCCAAGAACATACGATCAAGGAACAGGAATAGGCTGTTCGATCCCTCGAGCCTGCTCCACCATTCTATAAGATCATGGCTGATCTGTTTGTGGACTCAACTCTACTTTCTTGCCTACCCCTGATACCCTTTGACTCCCTTGTTTGTCAAGAATCTGTCTATCTCTGCCTGAAAAACATTCAATGACCCTGCCTCCATCGCTCTCCAGGGAAGAGAGTTCCACAGACTCATGATCCTCAGAGAAAAAAAATTCTCATCTCGGTCTTAAATGGGAGACCCCTTATTTTTAAAACTATGCCCCATAGTTTTAGTCTCTCCCACAAGGGAGAACATCCTTTCAACATCCACCCTGTCAAGTCCCCTTAGGATTTTATATGTTTCAATAAGATCACCTCTCATCCTTCTAAACTCCAATGAATGCAGACCCAACATGCCCAACCTTTCCTCATAAGATAACCCTCTCATCCCAGGAATCAGTCGAGCGAACCTTCTCTGAACTGCTTCCAATGCAATTATATCCTTTCTTAAGTAAGGAGACCAAAACTGTACACAATACTCTAGATGTGGTCTCACTAATGCCCTGTACAACTGCAGCAAAACATCTCCTCTTCTCTATTCCATTTCCCTTGCAATAAACAACAAGCAGTGGTAGAGGCAGGAATCCTCACAACATTTTAGCATCTAGATGAGCACTTGAAATGCCATAGCATACAAGGCTACAGGTCAAGTGCTGGAAAATGGGATTAGAATAGATAGGTGCTTGATGGCCGGCACGGACACGATGGGCCGAAAGGCCTGTTTCTGTGCTGTATAGCTATGACTCTATTGCATTTGCCTTCTTAATTACTTGCTGTACCTACATACTAACTTTTTGTGTACTCAGACACCCAGATCCCTCTGCAACTCTGAGTTCTTCAATCTTTCTCCATTTAAATAATATGTTGTTTTTCTATTTTTCCAGGCAAAGTGGACAAGTTCACATTTTCCCACATTATACTCCATCTGCCAAATCTTTGCCCACTCACTTAATCTATCTATATCCATTTGCAGAATCGTTATGTCTTCTTCACAACTTATTCTCCTACCTATCTTTGCGTCATCAGCAAATTTAGCAACCACAGAATTCAGAATATGCCCATCACTAACAGAGAATTATTTTAAAACAATTGACAGAAAAAATTTAGCTGTTATTGTACACAGATTACTGAATGACCAATGCAGAGAAGCCATAGCTGTAGCAAACAGGATTGTATTAATAGAACCATTCAGTACAAATCAAAAGGACAAATTATGTACTTATACAGGTCATTGGTTAGACCAGGGGCCGGAAACCTTTTTAAAAAAAAACTTGAGGAGCCTTTAAAAAAAAACATTGCCTAAAATAACTATTGGGAGCTGCAAGGCGAAAATTCAGCATTTCTAAACCAAATACATGGCAAATTGCCAAGTGTGTCTGGTAGAATGCATAATTTGCATACATAAATAAATGTATCAAATTTATGTATTAATAGAAAAAAAATCAAAATTATAATAGACCTAGCTCTGAACTATTGTGTTTTTTTGACTTTTTGCATCTTTTATTTTTTTCTTTGCATCTCCAGTATGCCATGTTCAGGTGCTCAGATTAGCCTTTATCCCCACAACAAAAACAGGGCTCTTACTTCTCTTGACTTGATTTTTTTTTAAAAAAAGGCATTTTTCATGATAATGTTACCCAACTGGAAAAGGTTGGGAGCCACAACCGACATGTTAAAGAGCTATTTGCGGCTCTGGAGCTGTAGGTTGCCGAACTCTGGGTTAGATTATATCTGGAGCACTAGACCCAGTTTTGGTCCACTTAATTGGTGGATGATATATTGGCCATGCAAAAGGTTCAGAGAAAAGCTATGAGAATGATTCTTAGATGAAAGAACCTTAGTTCCTCAGATAAGCTTAAACAGCTGGATCTATTTATTTCACAGCAACATACTTAGGGGTGACCAGATTGAGGTTTATACACTAACAAAAGGATTTCGTTGCATGGCTACTGATAGTTTCAGGAGGACCGGGGGCATGCATTTAAACCATGCAACAGGAGGAATAAGCTACATGTTAGGAGGTTCTTTCTCACTCCCACCCCTCCCACCAAAGAGAGTAGTGAGCCTCTGGAATCTGTTGCAGCCTTGTGTGGCGTGTGCTGCTCCAGGCATCATGGGTGTAGGGCAAGCTTAGTGAACCAGCTGGCCTTTTCCTGCCCTCACTTTTGGATGTTCGTATTACAGCACAATACTCAGATCGCATCAGACAGGGCAGGTGAAGCTGGCCTGGACTAATGTTCCAGAGACATGAGTGCAAATCCCACCATGACAGCTGGGAAATTTAAATTCAATTAAATGAAAAGTCTGAAATAAAAAGCTAGTACCAGCATGTGACCATGAAACTACTGGATTGTTGCAAACACCCATCTGGTTAAATGACTGTTAGGAAAGAAAAGATGATGTCCTTACCCAGTTTGGCCTGTGTGCGACTCCAAACCCACAACAATGTGGTTGACTCTTAACTACCCTCTGAAATGGTCCAACAAGCCACTTACTTGCATCAAACCAGCACGAAAAAGTCTAAGAATAAAACTGTGCACACCACTCGGCATTTACCAAAGCTCTGGACACAGACACACCCAGCCCAGTTGACCCCAAAAAGTCCTCCTCACTAACATCTGGGGGCTTATGCCAAATTGGGAGCATTCTCCTACAGACTAGTCAAGTAACAGGCTATCATAGTCATACTCACAGAATCATACCTTTCAACAATGTCCCAGACTCCTTCATCATCATCCCTGAGTATGTCCTGTTCCACTGGCAGGACAGATCCAGCAGAGGTGGCAGCACAGTTAGGAGGGAGAGGCCTAGAAGTCCACAACATTGACCCATGAAGTCTTATGGCATCAGGTCAAAGATGGGCAAAGAAACCTCCTGACTGCCCCCTCCCGTCCTCCTTCAGCCGATGAATCAGTACTCCAAACTCCATTCTCTAGCTACCGACTCCATTCCTCTTCCTGGCAACAGTCTGAGATTAAGCCAGTCTGTTCGCAACGTTGGTGTCACATATGACTTCATACTCGTGCCATCACCAAGACCACCTACTTCTACCTCCATAACATTGCCCGACTTCACCCTTGTCTCAGCTCATCTGCTGCTACAACCCTCATCCATGCCTTCATTGCTTCTCGACATGACTATTCTGGGCGGCACAGTGGCGCCGCAGCCTCACAGCTCCAGCGACCCGGGTTCAATTCTGGGTACTGCCTGTGTGGAGTTTGCAAGTTCTTCCTGTGTCTGCCGGGTTTTCGCCGGGTGCTCCGGTTTCCTCCCACAGCCAAAGACTTGCAGGTTGATAGATAAATTGGCCATTATAAATTGTCCCTAGTATAGGTAGGTGGTAGGGGAATGTGGAGATGTGGTAGGAATATGGGATTAGTGTAGGATTCGTATAAATGGGTGGTTGATGGTCGTCACAGACTCGGTGGGCCGAAGGGCCTGTTTCAGTGCTGTATCTCTAAATAAAAAATAAATATTCCAATGCAATCTTGGCTGGTCTCCCACATTCTACTCTCCATCAACTTGGTCATTCAAAGCTCTGCTGCCTGTATTTTAACTCGCACCAAGTCCTGTTTCCCCAATAACCCGTATGCTCACTGACCTACATTGGCTCCCGGTCAAGCAATGTCTTGAATTTAAAATTCTCACCCTTGTTTTCCAATCACTCCATGGCCTCGCCCCTCGCTATCTCTGTAATCTCCTTAAGCCCCACAACCCACCAAGATATCTGCGCTCCTTTAATTCAGGCCTCTTGTGCATCCCTGATGTCAATCGCTCCATTGGTGGCCGTGCCTTCAGTTGCCTTGACCCCAAAGCTCTGGAATACCCTCCCTACAGCTCTGCACCTCTCCACCTCGCTTTCCTCCTTTAAAACACTCCTTAAAAACCTACCGTTTTGACCAAGCTTTTGGTCATCTGACCTAATATCTCCTTTTGTGGTTTTGTATCACACTTTGCTTTATAATGCTCCTGTAAAGTGCCTTGGGACGTTTTATTACGTTAAAGGCACTATATAAAATATAAGTTGCTGTTGTACTCCTCCATGTTGAACACCATTTGCAAGAAGCAGCGAGGGTAGCAAGGGCACAGAATGTACTCTGGATGGGGGACTTCAATGGCCAGCATCAAAAGTAGCATCACTACTAACTGGCCAAGTCCTCAAGGACATATCTGCCAAAATGGACCTGTGGCAGGTGGTGAACCAACATGAGGGAAAAACCTACTTGACCACCATCATCAATCTATCCATGACGGTATTAGTAGGAATGACCACCGCACAGTCCTTGTGGAAGCGAAGTCCTGTCTTCACACTGAGGACACACTCCATTGTGTTGTGTGGCACTACCACCGTCCTAAATGGAATAGATTCAACACATCTAGCAGCTCAAAACTGAGCATGCATGAGGTGCTGATCCATCAGCAGAAGTGTGTTCCAGCACAACCTGTAACCTCATGGCATGGCATATCCCTCACTCTACCATTAAGCCAAGGGGCCAACCTTGGTTCAATGAGGAATGTTGGAGAGCATGCTTGGAGAAGTACCAGGTATACAAATGAAAGGGAGGTGCCAACCTGGTGAAGCTACAACACAGGACTATGTACATACTACGTAGCATGCTATAGACAGCTAAGCAACCCTACAAACAAATTAGACCAAAGTTTTCAGACTTGCCATATGCAGTTGTGAATGGTGGACAATTAAACAACTGACAGGAGGTGGCAGCTCCAAGAACATCCCCATCATCAATAACGGCAAAGCCCAGAATGAGAGTGCAAAAGACAAGGCTGAAGCATTTGCAGATATCTTCAGCCAGAAGTGTCAAGAGGATGATTCATCTCAGCCTCCTCCAGAGGTCCTCAACATCACAGATGCCTGTCTTCAGCCAATTCAAATCACTCCAGATGATATCAAGAAATTGCCGAGTGCATTGGATACAGCAAGGAACCTGAAAATATCCAATCATAGTACTGAAGACTTGTGCTTCAGAACTAGCCACACCCCCAGCCAAGTTGTTCCAGTACAGCTATAACACTGGCATCTACCAAGCAAAGTGGAAAATTGTCCAGGAATTGCCCAACAAAAAGGTCAAATCCAATCCAGCCAATTACTGTGACATTAATCTACTCTCAATCATCAGCAAAGTGATGGAAAGTGTTGTCAACAGTGCTAACAAGCAGCACTTGCACACCAATGCTCAGTTTGGGTTCCACTAGGATCACTTGGCTCCAGACCTCATTACAACCAAACATAGACAAAAGAGCTGAATTCCAGAGGTGAGGTGAGAGAGACTGCCCTTGACATCAAGGCAGCATTTGCCAGAGTATGGCTTCAAGGAGCTGTAGTGAAATCAATGGGAATCGGGGAAAACTCTCCACTGGTTGGAGTCGTACCTAGCACAAAGAAAGATTGTTGTGGTTGTTGGGGGTCAATCACCTCATCCACAGAACATCTTTGAATAAGTACCTCACAGCAGTAACCTAGGCCCAACCATCTTCAGCTGCTTCATCAATGACCTTCCCTCCATCATATGTTCGCTGATGATTGTAGTGTTCAGTTTCATTTGCAACTCCTCAGATAATAAAGCAATCCGTGCCCTCACGCAGCAAAAAGTGGACAACATTCAGGCTTGGACTGATGAATGGCAAGTAACATTCACGCCACACAAGTGGCAGACAATGACCATCTCTCCTTGACTTTCAACGGCATTATGATCACTGATTTCAACAACATCCTGGAGGTCACCATTGACCAGAAACGTAACTGGAACAGCCACATAAATACTGTGGCTACAAAAGCAGATTACTGGCTGTGTATTCTGCAGTGAGCAAGTTAACTTCCGACTCCCCAAAGTCTTTCCACCATCTACAAGGCATAAGTCAGGAGTGTGATGGAATACTCCCCACTTGCCTGAAGGATTGCAGCTCCAACACCATTCAGGAAACTCAGCAACATTCAGGGCAATGCAGTCTTCAAGTATCATCCTATCCACCATCTTAAACATTCATTCCCGCCACCACCGTCACTCCATGGCTGCAGCGTGTAGCATCTATAAAAGAAAATCGCCACGGTTCCTTCGTCAGCACCTTCCAAACCTGTGACCTCTACTGCTTAGAAGAAAAAGGGCAGCAGGTGCATGGAGCCACCTCCTGCAAGTCCCCCAAATCACACACTGTCCTGACTTGGAAATACATCTCCGTTCGTTCATCGTTGCTGGGTGAAAATCCTGGAACTCCCTACCTAACAGCATAGTGGGTGTATCTACACATCATTGACTGAAGTAGTTCAAGTTGGCAGCTCACGTCCATCTTCTCAAGGGCAGTTCGGGGTGCACAATAAACTTTGTCCTTGCCAGCAGTGCCCACATTCACGAACAAATTTTTAACAACCTGATGTTAGCAGTTACTTGAAGCATTGACTAGCAATTCCAATCTTGAGATCTCTCACATATAGAATGAACCCAGAACTGTAGTTGTGATGATGGGACGGGTGCAGTGTCTTGATGGGTACTGGCCAGGATGTTCCTCCCATGACTTCATCCAGAATGACAGATTAACAGCTGTGATCTATTCAGCACTGAGGAATAATCTGCATTTCATTATACAGATATTTATTTTCCCAAAAGACATGCATTGCACCCTGCATTCGGAAGTCATACAAAAAAAGTAATTTATCTTCTAGAACTTGGAATGTCAATAAAGCATTTTAATGCAGTAATTTAGTTTGAAATGAGTTATCTTCAAAAAAAAAGTTGTTCCAAATAATCTCCTATTCACAAATTTTTTAAAAAACTGAGAAAAAAACCAGTGTAAGAAAGCTCATCAACGATAAAAGGCAATTGAGCCTTTTGACATTGAAAATTTCGGTGTGCCTGAACATTTACTGTTCATGTGAGCGGGCAAGGCATTTCACTCTGGCAATTTAGGAGGCATTTTCCTGTTTCATGATGGAGCAGGTGCATAGGCCTGACGGGAATTTAGAAAAAGTAAATTACAGTCTGATTCTTGTTTTGACCAATATAGAGTCCGAGGTTTCCCTTTAAACAAAACATTCTTGACTGCCTTAGACTTTGCCCCTGTCCACTTTAAAAAAATCTGTATTCTCTTCCTAACCCCATTTGAATCAAGCACATTAATATCCATATAACTCTCAAAAGGTATTTATCTGGTCCCTTAATGAAGATCTCAATGAGCTGGGAGATTGTTCCACATTTGTTGTTCCTTGGGAAAATAAATTTCTTCTAACCTCCAATATTACTTGAGTATTGCAAATTTTGTTATGCATGACACAGCTATCACACTGGGATAGCCCCAGTAAACACACTAACGTTTTATCCTCCTCCTCTTCTTCTTTTGCTTCTTCCTCAGCTGTAGTCTCAATCTCGATGCTGGACTTTGCTTCTAGCTCAACAGTGATCTGTTGCAAGTCAGCTTCCATGACCATCCCATCATAAGATCTAGGAGCAGACAATATATAAACAGAAAAAATCCTGAGATTTGTACTAATTCCCTGGTTTCTTTTTAGTGAAATTAATGAATAACTTTACAAAGGCAATGTTTGATTAAGACAGTATCTTGCAGCCTAATTCTCACTTCCCCATTAGCTCAGGTAGCTATTTGGAACAAAACTATACAAACTAGAAGGTCTTGGAGTCTGGCAGGAGTTGGTGGGGTGAAATAAGTTGGGCTCCATTTTTGATCACTAACCAGCAACTGCTGCTGTAAAGTGCACATCTGGATGCTGGATGAGGATAGCCTCAGGATTGTATGTGATACCCACATGGTCAATATCAACACTTGAGCAAGGCATCAATGGACAGCTGCCACTTGTGAAACTGTATCTCAGTAACAGCTAATGCCTTCAGAAGAGGAGGGGCGAAAATAAATCAAGGAAAGCAATATAAAATAACTACCTCAATTGTTTTGAAAGTATACTACAAATACGGACTGCGAAGCAGTACTATTGTAAAAGGATCTACTGTATGTTTAAAAACTCCATCACTCTGCAAATAATTATGTAAGCACTTGAAAAATTGCGTAAATAGTTCTTGTTTTCTGTTTCCCCTCTGCTAGGAGCACGAAGATAATATTACACGTACGCTCTGAAGTGCGATGGACCGAATGGTCGCCTTCTGTACTGTGAGATTCTGATTTTAAGTGTAGGAAGCCAATTTGAAAAGGGCTGGCTTCTAATCAGCATTCTGCAATTTAAATGACTGTATTTCAGAAAGTAAGTGTATATTTCCTGTTCTCTCAATGAAATACTTTCAGAACATTGAAAGGGGACTAGATGGCGTCACAGGTTAGTCACTGTACTCTCATATCTGAGTCTCAAGCTCAAATCTATCTCAAACTAACAGGGTAACGACTTCGCTGCCTGTTGGTTTCCCGTCAGACTTGCACAGTATTGGGCAATCTAAAATGAGGCACACTAAGCAACTGAATTAGGAAATGTCAATGTAATAGGGGATTTTAACTTCACAGGTATTCAGTAATCCAATAATGACTATCTGGTATTGAGGTCAGGATGGCCAAAAGGTAAGTAGTTATTATAAACTATTGTTTCCTTACATAATATGTGAGGGAATAAAGTAAGGTTTCTTGGTTGCTGGATCTAGCTTTTTTGTAGTGACCCTGATCCAGTTATCAAGGCTGGGCAAAACTGATCAGAATACTAGATTTTTTAATCAGATAGACGAAAGTTGCTGAAAATGTAATTCTGGTGCCAAATATAAACATTGGTTGGATAGTCCTGCTGGGTGCAAATAATAACAATACTGAAGTAAATTGAATGCTTTCAAAGTCAAATGAAGCGATCTAGGTCTATAGGGTGAAAAGAATGGAACATGGTAAAATAAAACCAAATTGACGAATGTGTTATGTCTCAGGAGACCCAGGTTGGGAATTAAACAGAAGTGGATATCAGAACAACCAAACGATCAAGAGAAAAGGATAGTGGATATGCATTCTAGTAATAGCTAGGTCTTTTCAGCTTGGTTAGGAGTCAGAGGTCATTATGGACTGTATAGGACCATTGAAGGATTCCATAGGGTAGATTCAGGCGAACTCCCAGGAATATGACAGATAATACTTTGTATCAGACTTCAATAATGATGGTAATGCTGGTTTATCAACAATACATTCATAGGATCAACCCTATGTTGTAATAATAATATGTTGTGAATAATAGAATAGTACAGCACAGACCATTCAGACCATCAAATCTGCTCCAGCTTTTGAAGAGCAATCTGAGTTCAGTCATACTGCCTGTTCTTTCTCCATCTTCCCAACAATGTGGTCGAGGCAGAATCAATCGAAGCTTTCAAAAGTGAACTGGATAATTATCAGGAGAGCATGGCGACAGGGAAAAGGGGAGTGGGACTAGGTGAGGTGCTCTTGTAGAGAGCTAGCAGAGAAATGACAGGCCGAATGGCCTCCTTCTGTGCTGTAACCATTCTATGATTCTATATCACTGCAATTTTTTTCTCCTTCAAATATCTATCCAATTCCAGTGAATTCCAAATCCTAAACTCTTAAGTAAACAAGTTTTCCCTCATTGCGCTTCTGATTCTTTTGCCAATCACTTTATGTGTGCCCTCTGGCATTGGCCCTTCAGCCACTGGAAACAGTTTCGCTTTATTTACTCTATCTAAACTCTTCATGATGTTAAACACCTCTATCAAATCTCTTCTTAGTCTTAAAAGCAAAATACTGCGGAGGCTGGAAATCTGAAATAAAAACAAGAAATGCTGGAACCACTCAGCAGGTCTGAACAAAGATGAAATGAACATGAAAAAAAGTTGTAAAAAAGAAAAAATAACTAAAAATAAAAGTAAAATGGGGGGCCCGTCATGCTCTGAAATGATTGAATTCAATGTTCAGTCCGGCAGGCTGTAGTGTGCCTAATCGGTAAATGAGATGCTGTTCCTCGAGCTTACATTGATGTTCACTGGAACATTGCAGCAATCCCAGGACAGAGATGTCAGCATGACAGCACGGAGGAAGTGTTGAAATGGCAAGCAACCGGAAGCTCAGGGTCCTGCTTGCAGACTGAGCGGAGGTGTTCTGCAAAGCGATCACCCAATCTGTGTTTTGTCTCCCCAATGTAGAGGAGACCACATTGCGAGCAGCGAATACAGTATACTACATTGAAAGTACAAGAAGTAAATCGCTGCTTCACCTGAAAGGTGTGTTTGGGGCCTGCGATAGTGAGGACCGATTAGGCACACTACAGCCTGCCGGACTGAACATTGAGTTCAATCATTTCAGAGCATGACGGGCCCCCCATTTTACTTTTATTTTTAGTTATTTTTTCTTTTTTACATTTTTTACAACTATTTTTTTCATGTTTATTTCATTTCATCTTAGTCTCTTCAGTTTTGTTACCCACGGTTTTTTTTTCATGTTTGTACTTGCTGCTGTTCAACCTTCAGTCCGTTAACACCCTATTTGTACTAATGCTTTGTCTTTCAACACACCATTAACATATTGTTTGCCTTTGCTCCATGACCTTTTGGTCAGCTATGTGGCCTTGTCCAATCTACACCTTCTCCATTGTTATCTCTTGCCCCACCCCCGCCTCACTTGCTTATAACCTTTGACATTTCTAATATTTGCTAGTTCCGAAGAAGGGTTACTGACCCGAAACGTTAACTCTGCTTCTCTTTCCACAGATGCTGCCAGACCTGCTGAGTGGTTCCAGCATTTCTTGTTTTTATCTCTTAGTCTTCTCTGCTTTGAGGAGAACAACCCTGGTTTCTCCAGTCTCTCCACGTAATTGTAATCCCTCACATCTGGAACCATTTGCTTTGGCCAGAAGGACTTCGTCAAAGTAGATGCGGATGTAGTCCAAGCTAGAATGAGTAACCTGAAGACAGATTGGGCAGCTGGCCCTGATGGGAACATAGAGACTGGGATGGTCAAAAAAAATGGAGCCACTTGTTCATATATTTAACAGCTCACTGGGGTCTGAGATTGTTCCCAAGGACTGGAGTGGCAAAAATGACACTATTATCTAAAAAGATCAGTAAGTCAAAATCAGGAAACCATGTTGAACTCCAGAAAGCTCATTATAGAAGGATAATGCTGCAGCCTATCTTTACTCAATTTCACATTTATTGTACAGAGTAAAAGGATTACAAACATGTAGCTCCTCACTCAAACCCTCTACCAGTCTCAAAGTGTCTGCTTATAAGTGCTCAAATAAGACCCAAATTAACACCCTCCACCTGCAAATAATCAAACAATTGATACACAATTAACAGATTAACAACCACAGGTTTATTAGTTTAACTTCAGCTATCAGCAAGTTGCTTGAAGGGTCATTTGAAATACACTATTATGTTATGACCAAGGTTGGAGGAATGCACTGTCTTTCTCTAGTTACAGAAATCATAGAAAGTTTATGGCACAGGAAGAGGCCACTTGGCCCATCATATCTGCACTGGCAAAAAACGAGCCACCCAGTCTAATCCTACCTTCTAGCATTTGGTCCATAGCCAAATGGTCACAGCACTTGAGGTGCATATCCAGACACCTTTTAAGTGAATTGAGGGTTTCTGCCTCTATTACCCTTTCAGGCAGCAAGTTCCAGACTCTCACCACCCTCTGGGTGAAAAAGCTTTTCCTCATCTCCCCTCTAATCTTTCTACCAATCACTTAAAATCTATTCCCCCAGTCACTGACCTCTCTCCTAAGATAAATAGAACCTTCACATCCACACAATCCCCTCACAATTTTGTACATCTCAATCAGGTCTCCCCTCAGCCTTCTCTGTGCCAAGAACAACCACAGCCAATCCAATCTTTCCTCAGAGCTGCATTTTTCCAGTCCTGGCAACATTGTCCTAAATCAAATCTGTAACCTCTCTAGCGCAATTACATCCTTTCTGTAATGAGGTGACCACAACTGCACACAGTACACAAGTTGTGGCCTAACCAATGATTTATACAGTTCCAGCACAATCTCCTTGCTCTTATATTCTATACTTCGGCTCATAAAGGAAAGGATTCCATATGCCTTCTAAACCTCCTTATCAACCTGTCCTGCTACCTTCAGGGATCTGTGGACATTCACTCCAAGGTCCCTCACTTCCTCTACATTTCTTTGCCTTGTTTGATAAATAAATAATTAAATGCCTCACCTCACACTTCTCTGGGTTCAATTCCATTTGCCACTTTTCTGCCCACCTGACCAATCCATCTTCCTTCAGCCTATAGCTATCCTCCTTGCTTTCTACCACACGGCCAATCTTTGTGTCATCTGCAAGCTTCTTGATCATGCCCCCTACATTTATGTCCAAATCGTTAATATATACCACAAAAGGTAGGGGACCCAGTACTGAGCTCTGCGGAACGCCACTGGGAATAGCCCTCTAGTCACAAAAACACCAGTCAACAATTACCCTTTGTTTCCAGCCACTGAGCCAATTTTGTATCCACCTTGCTACATTTCCCTGGATCCCATGGGCTTTTTTTTTAACCAGTTCCATTACTCCACTACTGGTCACAAAATAGATTTAAATGTTTTACCCAGTTATATACTTTATCCAGGGGTAATGCCGTTCTTCCTAGGGGCTTTTCCACTGGCTAGAGAATCAATGGCATCACTGAGTTCCGATTTTGTTGGCTGTTCGTCCAGCTCATCCATGACAGGCAGAGACTGGGCTGCACTGAGGGCGGTCTCAGTGACAACATTTTCCCTGGAGTACAGTTCTAGGTCGTGCTCCACCCAGCAGTCCATTTTCTTGCGTTGGTCAGTGATTGTGTCCCCTGATTTAAACTTGGGGGGGGGGGGGGGGGGCAATCTTCCTGATGGTTGGCGCAAAAGCTCTCTTAATGCCATCACACATTCCTCTGATGTTTCCGGTGTCGGAGGCCAGCTGAATATGACTGCATAGGTGTTGCCAGTAGACATTTGCGCAGCGCCTGGCTGTTCTTTGTGCAGCGCTTCTGGCTGCTTTAAGTGCGACAGATGTTAACTCGCTGGGGATTTTCTTGTAGTTCAACAGTGCAATGCGCTTCGCGGCTATGACAGGTTCCAGCTCTTCAAAGTGAGATTGAAACCAATTTGCGTTCTGCTTCACATGTTTGCCATAGGTAGTCATTGCTGAGTCATAGATGGCGTCTCTGATGTCGGCCCACTGAAATAATCAAGAGTGCCAAGCCTGCTATACTTTCAGCACTGCACGAACTGCTTTGCCTGTGCTGGGATGATGGAGCAGTACCACAGGACAAGCGCGATGCCAATATCATCACCCTCTATAAGAACAAGGGTGACCGTGGAATCTCCCTGCTCAGCAAAGTGGGGAAAGTCTTCGCTCGAGTCGCTTTAAACAGGCTCCAGAAGCTGGCTGAGTGTGTCTACCCTGAGGCACAGTGTGGCTTTCGAGCAGAGAGATCCACCATTGACATGCTGTTCTCCCTTCGCCAGCTACAGGAGAAATGCCGAGAACAACAGATGCCCCTCTACATTGCTTTCATAGATCTCACCAAAACCTTTGACCTCGTCAGCAGACGTGGTCTCTTCAGACTACTAGCCAAGATCGGATGTCCACCAAAGCTACTAAGTATCATCACCTCATTCCACGACAATACGAAAGGCACAATTCAGCATAGCGGCGCCTCATCAGACCCCTTTCCTATCCTGAGTGGCATGAAACAGGGCTGTGTTCTCGCACCTACACTGTTTGGGATCTTCTTCTCCCTCTGCTCTCACATGCGTTCAAGTCTTCAGAAGAAGGAATTTTCCTCCACACAAGATCAGGGGGCAGGCTGTTCAACCTTGCCCATCTAAGAGCGAAGACCAAAGTACGGAAGGTCCTCATCAGGGAACTCCTCTTTGCTGACGATGCTGCATTAACATCCCACATTGAAGAGTGTCTGCAGAGTCTCATCGACAGGTTTGCGGCTGCCTGCAATGAATTTGGCTTAACCATCAGCCTCAAGAAAACGAACATCATGGGACAGGACGTCAGAAATGCTCCATCCATCAATATCGGCGACCACGCTCTGGAAATGGTTCAAGAGTTCACCTACCTAGGCTCAACTATCACCAGTAACCTGTCTGTAGATGCAGAAATCAACAAGCGGTTGGGAAAGGCTTCCACTGCTATGTCCAGACTGGCCAAGAGAGTGTGGGAAAATGGCGCACTGACACGGAACACAAAAGTCTGAGTGTATCAAGCCTGCGTCCTCAGTAGCTTGCTCTACGGCAGTGAAGCCTGGACAACGTATGTCAGCCAACAGCGAAGTCTCAATTCATTCCATCTTCACTGCCTCCGGAGAATCCTTGGCATCAGGTGGTAGGACCACATCTCCAACAAAGAAGTCCTCGAGGCGGCCAACATCCCCAGCATATACACCCTACTGAGCCAGCAGAGCTTGAGATGGCTTGGCCATGTGAGCCGCATGGAAGATGGCAGGATCCCCAAGGACACATTGTACAGCGAGCTTGTCACTGGTATCAGACCCACCAGCCCTCCATGTCTCCGCTTTAAAGACGTCTGCAAATGCAACATGAAGTCCTGTGACATTGATCACAAGTCATGGGAGTCAGTTGCCAGTGATCGCCAGAGCTGGCGGACAGCCATAAAGGCGGGGCTAAAGTGTGGTGAGTTGAAGAGACTTAGCAGTTGGCAGGTAAAGACAGAAGCGCGAGAGCCAACTGTGCAACAGCCCCGGCAACCAATTTTATCTGCAGCGCCTGTGGAAGAGTCTGTCACTCTAGAATTGGACTTTATAGCCACTCCAGGCGCTGCTTCACACACCACTGACCACCTCCAGGGGCTTACCCATTGTCTCTCGAGACAAGGAGGCCAAAGAAGAAGAAGAAGAAATTTTATCCACATTAGTTTCAGAATAAAAATCTGCTAACCAGATTTCTTTAATAAACAACAAAATTATTAATTTATTATAAAACAAGATGTATTCAATAAAGATGCAAAGCTCATTAACACACAGGTTGAAATATGAAAGTATAAATATATTTCCTTCTAAATAACCCAACACACACAGACCAGTTAAAGAAAAAATAAAGAAGCTTTCTCTGCAGAGATCAACTTTACAAAAACAAAAATACTTTGGCCAAATACTTGTTAATTCTTGAAGAAAAAAATGATATGAAATGTTCCAGATGACTTTTGGTTTGTGTCCGGGTAGACATAGACAGATATCACTAGACACATATGGTTGTCACTAGAATCTTTCTGGAGCATATCGTTCAGATGTCGAGTAGTAGCCTTGCAAGCTTTTCGGGAGAATTACTGACTTTAGCTATCACACTGGATTCTCAGGGTTTCTCAAAGAGGTGGAACAGGATAAGCTGGGTGGCTTCTCTCTGAGCAGAATACACACCAACTGCCCATTCAAACAGTCCAAAACAAAAGCAAAGCTCCAGAGCCATAAACCCAGACATGTGACTTCTCTGTAAACAACTTCAATAGCCAGCAAGGCTCCTGCTGTTTACTTAGCTTAAGACATGTGCGGCACAGTGGCGCCGTGGTTAGCACCGCAGCTTCACAGCTCCAGCGACCCGGGTTCAGTTCTGGGTACTGCCTGTGCGGAGTTTGCAAGTTCTCCCTGTGACCGCGTGGGTTTCCGCCGGGTGCTCCGGTTTCCTCCCACAGCCAAAGACTTGCAGGTTGATAGGTAAATTGGCCATTATAAATTGCCCCTAGTATAGGTAGGTGGTAGGGGAATTAAGGAAAGGTGGGGATGTGGTAGGAATATGGGATTAATGTAGGAT
Source organism: Heterodontus francisci (assembly GCF_036365525.1). NCBI lineage: Eukaryota > Metazoa > Chordata > Chondrichthyes > Heterodontiformes > Heterodontidae > Heterodontus > Heterodontus francisci. The sequence continues at coordinate 33,441,210 of NC_090406.1, read as the reverse complement.
TAGTATAAATGGGTGGTTAATGGTCATCACAGACTCGGTGGGCCGAAGGGCCCGTTTCAGTGCTGTATCTCTAAATAAATAAATAAACATGTGACTTCCAGTGTTTGTTTTTAAACTAAGTCCCAAGTGTTCTTCTTGTGACCCTTTTAAAAATACCACGTCCAGCATCTCCTCAGGTATTTCCCACAGTCTTTTAAACACAAGTCCTCAAAAAAATGAATTAATGGAAGCATGTTTATGACACCTCCACCCTTTGAGGAACGAAACACTATTTTTAAATGAATTTTATTATAAAGTATGGGCAAAAAAAATGAAAAAATATTAAAACACATTTACACACTCATTCACTCTTTATCTGTAACTCATACAATTATGCCTTGGACCATCTTTGTACTCCGATAACTCAAAGCAAAGTTAAATTCTGGACAAAGCATCAGCAATTACATTGTTTTTCATTGCAATGTGGATAATCTTTAAGTGATAGGGCTGCAATAGTAACTCCATCAAAATAGTCTGGCATTCTGGTTTTTGAGTTTTTCCACAAAGGCTAGGGAGGTTATGATCAGTATATACCACTGACTCCCTGTAGCCGTGGCGGACATATACTTCAAAATGCTTAAGACCTAGAAATAAGCCCTAGGTTTCCTCTTTCACTGTCGAGTACCTCTTTTCATGTCAATTTAGCTTTTTGGAAAAGTATCCCACTGGCCTTTCTGCGCCCGATTCATCATCTTTCAACAGGACTGCACCTACCCCCAGGTCACTCGCATCAATTGCTACCTTGAAGGGCTTAGAAAAATTTGGGCAGCCAACAATGGTTCATTGATCAAGATTGCTTTCAGTCTCTCAAAAGATGCTTGGCACTCCATTACCACACTACCCTGGCTTTCTTTTGCAACAAATCCATCAGCAGAGCAGCTAGAATACTGAAATTTGGTACAAACTTGCGATAGAAACCACGTATCACCAAAAACCTCATGATTTCCCATTTAGTCTTTGGGGCAGGATACTCCACCAATGCTTGTTCTTTTGGTGTTCTCCTGGCAACACTTGCCCTTGCCCCACTATATGCCCTAGGTAGATTACCTGCGCTTTTGCAAATTCACTTTTGGCAAGGTTTAATCACCAAATCAGCCGACTGTAATTTTCTAAACAGGACCTTTAGTTGTTCCAAATGGTCCTTCCAAGTGTCACTGTATACCAGCACAACAAGGTAAACCACACAGTGAGGAACACTGGCTACCATTTGGTTCATTAGTCTCTGGAAAGTTGCTGGGGCATTTTCCAACCCAAATGGCATCACTCAGCATTGGAAAAGACCATCTGGTGTGACAAAGGTAGATATTTCTTTAGCTTGGCGTGTTAAAGGAACCTGCCAGTACCCTTTTAACAAATCGATTTTGGTAAGAAAGGTGGCACTGCCAACGCTGGCAATACAATCGTCAAAGTGAGGAATTGGGTAGGTGTTTGCCTTTATTACTGCATTAACCTTCCAGTAGTCTATACAAAATCTAGTTGAATGGTCAGGCTTGGGCAACACCACAACTGGGGAACTCCAGCTGCTTTGAATGGGTTCAAGTAGGTGGTTTTCCAACATGTATTGGATTTTTGCTTTCACCTGGGCCTGTTTTTCTGGACCTAAGCGATAAGGATGTTGGTTTATAGGAGACAATTCTCCTACATCCACATCATGTATAGCTAAGGTTGGGCATCCTGGTTTGTCCCTAAAGACTACTTTATGTGCTGTGAGTAGCCTTGTTAGGTCTCCTTGTTGTTCTGCATTTAAATATGAAAGCATAGTGTCCAATCTCCCTAACAATTCAGTGTTAGCCAACTGGAGAGTAGGAGGTTCACTTCAGGAATTGTCTAGGCCTCCTTCTGCCTCATAATCTAGCATGGAAGATTCGTCTCTTCATTCTAAAAACTTTTCTTTGATTAGTTTTAGAGGACCTCTTACCGCATGTCCATAAATTAATTCAAAAGGACTAAACTCATTAGGTGAATCCTGGGTGGCAAACAATAGAAATTCTAGCCCTTTGTCCCAGTCATGGGGATATTCATGACAGTATGCCCTGATGATCATCTTGATGATACCATTGTAAAGCCCCTTGGGTTTGTGGGTGGTATGCTGAGTACTGTAACTGTGTTATACCAAGACTACTCAACTTCCTGAAAAATGTTAGACATAAAATTGCAACCTTGATCCTATTGGATATCAATTAGCAATCCATAGAGTGAAGAACTGGGTTAACTGCTCTAGCACTACCGTGGCAGAGATTGTTCTCAAGGAAATGGCCTCTGGGAACTGAGTAACCATATCCATAATAGCAATTGATGTCCCACTTTCGCTTTCAGTAAAAGGTCCCACAGAGTCTACCAACACTCTACTAAACGGTTCCTCAAAAACCGGTATGGGAATTAGAGGTGCTGGTTTTATTGCAGGTTGCGGTTTTCCCACAATCTGGCACATATGACACGTTTTACAAAATTGCACCATGTCATTGTGAGGACCTGGCCAATAAAAATATCGACTTATATGTGCTTGGGTCTTCAGATCCCTACACATCCCGCCAGAGGAATTTCATAGGCTATCCTTAATATTTCCTAGTGATACTTGCGCAGTACCACTATCTGGTTTACCACAGTCCATTCTTTGTCTGCAGGTCTCCACTTCCTTATCAGAATCCTATTTTTTTTTTAATATAGCAGCATGCCAGAATTCCCTCTGCCTCAGTTTGACCTGATTGTGCCTTGATCAGAGAAGACTTACTGAACATTTTCTTCAGATTATCCAAATCCCCCAAAGTTTCAGATTGCCAAATATCTTTATGTGGTGCCAATTTGACTTCTGACAATGGAACTTGTTTAGCCATTGCTCGGGTCACTACACATGAAGGAAAAACTCCTGGAACTTTTTCCCGCGACTGTTTTGTCTCCTTGATTTCACTTGGTCTTTCCGTGACGACTACCTTCGCTCCGGCCAAATCATTCCCCAGGAGTAGGTCAACTCTGTCTACAGGAAAACTATGGACAACTCCTACGGTTACTATTCCAGACATTAGGTCACACTCTAGGTGCACCCGATACAAAAGTACAGGTATATACTCCCCGTCGATACCGTTCACTAAAACCTTGGCATCCAATGCGCTCTCTGGTGGAAAAGTCATGCCTTGCCCCAGCAAAAGAGTTTGGGTTGCTCCTGTATCCCGAAGTATAACTATAGGTTTACCTGCCTCACTTGAAGGATAAGGAGTTACTTCGCATTTTGACAAGAATTTCCTGTATCTTGTTCACATTTCCCATATTCGCAGCAGTGTTTGTACTTGGCCTTACAGTCAGAGCTACAACTTGGTCTGCTGTACTCTTGGTCAGGGCCCCTTTCTCTGCATTGGCCTTGTGTACCTCAACAAGTCTCATGGGTTTACCCCATAACTTCCAGCATTCTGCATGAAGGTGTCCCACCTCGTGGCAATGGAAACACTTAGGCTTTCGGACCTCACATCTGCCCTAAGCATCTTCCTTTGTGGCCTGAGATGATCCCAGGGCATTCCCAGATGTCCCTTCTCATCCCTGGCTACCTGTCTTTCTTTCACTCTCCCACCTTCTATCCTTCTCGGGTTTGTGGGGGTGACGGAAAAAGGATTTGGGCTTGTGGACAAGCTCAATCATTAGCCATCTCAGCTGCCTATCTGGCTGTTGAAATCTTCTGGTTCTCTACAAGGGTTCTTACTGATGGAGGGAGTGAATTTTTAAATTCCTCCAGGAGAATTAGTTCCCCAAGGGTCTCATACGCAGCCTCTAGCTTTAGTACCTGCATTCAACAATCAAAGTTAATTTGCTTTACCCTCTCAAATTCTATAAAAGTCTGGCCAGGCGGTTTACGGAGGTTCCAAAACTTCTGCATGCAAGTTTCAGGGAGCAACTAGTCAGCAGCAAGAATAGCCTTTTTTGCCTTCTCAATCAGCAGAAGTCTCCATCAGAAAGCTTGGCATAAACTTCATGAGCTCTGCCTACCAACCTGCTTTGCGTGAGCAGTGTCCAGTTTTCTTTCAGCCACCTCATCTGTTTAGCTAACTTATCAAAAAAATGAAAAATGCCTTTACGTTCCTTTCCTCAAACTTCAGGAGACTTGCACAAATTTAAACAGCTTCCCACTGGGTCCTGGGTTGGAGTCAGATTCTTCCTCATCAGAATTTTTCCTGGAGTCAAGACCACCCTTTCATTTTAGTTCCAGCCTTTTAAGCTGGTATTCCCTTTCTTTCTCTTCTTTTCTTCTTTCTCTTGCCCTCTCTCTCTCCTGCCTATCTTTTTCCTTTTCTATTTCCCTTTGCCATTCTAGTTCCAGCTTCTGAAATGCTCTTTCTTTTCCCTTTTCTTCTCTCTCGCTTGCCCTTTCTCTCTCCTGCCACTCTGCTTACTCCCTTTGACATGTCCTTTCTTCTTCCTTTGAAATGCCCTTTCTTTTTCCTTTTCCTCTCTGAAATTCTAGCTCTAACTTCATCCTGTCCAATTGAATCAGTGCCAGTGTTACCTTGTCTTTGTCAGATTCTACTCGTTCCTCTGGGTCTTTTACTTCAATCTTCAGCTGTCTGGCCACTAACCTCTGAATTTCAGGTCTTCTAACTTTTGACCTAAGATCTAACTTCAAGTGCTCTGCCACACTCAACAGCTCACTAGCAGACAATGCCTTTAAAGAATCATAATTTATGCCAGACTGCTGCATAAATGCACTTGCGTCAAAAGTAGCCATTCTGATAGTATAAATTTTACCTTAATGGGCAACAAACCTGGCGCTTTCCTTTTCCACTTTTCAATTATTATTGCACCACTTACAATTATAGTTTGTTGGCTTTGGGTTATCCTGGACTGAGCCCCCAATTATGTGTTATGACTGAGGTTGGAAGAATGCACTGTCTTTCTCTAGTTCCACTACTCCATTGGTCATAACATATATTTAAATGTTTTACCCGGTTAGTGATATGGCCAATTATATACTTTATCTACATTAGTTTCAGAAAAAAAATCCACCAACCAGGTTTCTTTAATAAACAAAATTATTTAAAAAAACTTATTCAATAAAGATGCAAAGCTGAACACAGGTTTAAATATGAAAGTATAAATGTATTCCCTTTGAAATAACCCAACACACACACGCACACATATGGGTTAAAGAAAAAATAAAGAAGGTTTCTCTGCAAAGATCATCTTTACAAAACCAAAAGTACTTTGGCCAAAATACTTGTCAATTCTTGAAGAAAAAAAGATATGAAATGTTCCAGATGACTTTCGGTCTGGTGTCCGGGTACACTTAGACAGGTCTCACTAGACAGATGCAGTTGTCACTGGGATCTTTCTGGAGTAGATCGTTCAGGAGTCGCCAAGAAGTGTGTCTTGCAGGCTTTTCGGGAGAATTACCGCATCTGTGACTTCAGCTATCACACCAGATTCTCAGGGTTTCTCAAAGAGGTGGAACAGGATGAGTTCAGAGGCTTCTCTCTTAGCAGGATACACACCAACCGCCCAGTCAAACAATCCAAAATGAACCCAAAACTCCTGACATTCAGACATATGACTTCTCTGTAAACAACTCCAATAGCCAGCAAGGCTCCTTTTTTTTTATTCATTCATGGGATGCAGGTGTCGCTGGTTAGGCCAGCATTTATTGCCCATCCCTATTCAAACTGAGTGGCTCGCTAGGCCATTTCAGAGGACATGTTTTAAGAGTCAACCACATTGGAGTCATATGTAGGTAAACATGACCAGATTTCCTTCTCTCGAGGATATTTGTGAACCAGACTGGTTTTTACAATAATTACACCATTAGACTAGTTTGTTTTAAATTCCAGATTTAAAAACTAAATTCAAATTTCACCATCTGCCGTGGGATTCAAACCAGTGTCCCCAAAGCAATAGCCTGGGGCTCTGGGATTACTAGTCCAGTGACATTACCACTACGCTCCTCCTGCTTAGCTTAAGATAAGTGACTTCCAGTAAGTGTTTGTTTTTAAACCAAGTCCCAAGTGTCGTTCCGGTGACCCTTTTAAAAAAAATCCAAGTCCAGCTCTTCCTCAGGTATTTTCCACACTCTTTTAAATACAAGTCCTCAAAAATATTCATAATGGAAGCATGTTCATGACAACTTGAGAATTACTACCTGTGAAGGGGAGGAGTTATTCAAGAATCTTAGGATGACTTCTGGAAAAAAAAAGACCTCCTTCTCAAACCTGATATTTTTTGAGGCAAATACAAAATTTGTAGACTCGTATCCACACTTTCAAAAAGCTTTTGACAAAGTACTACACAAAAGGCTACTAAGCAAGGTTGAATCTTAAGGGATTGACAGGCAGATTTTGGGTTGGATAAGGGACTAGCTACATTTCCATTGATAGAAAGTAGTTATTAATGGTAGCGGTACTACAAGAAGAGCCACTTACTGATGGAATCCTACAGGGATCGTTATTATAGATATTGCTCATCAACGATCTGGTGAAGACACTGGGGGAAACGATCCACAAGTACACAGATGGTACAAAGGTATGTATGCGTGCGAACCTCAGATGATTAAAAAAGATTTCCAATGGCTCTTGAAGCAGTTGGGAAATGGACCTGTACCTGGCAGATGTCTTTTAATATAGATAAATGTAGCATGATATTCTTAGCTAAGTGCAAACGCAAACATGCATACACCGCGCAGGGTTGCACACTCAAGGCTGTTGAGGAGGAGGAGGATCAGGTTACAGTATGAGTCATTGAAGGTACATGACCAGCGCTGCAAGGCTACTTCAAAAGAAAATATATGTTAGGATGTATTGTCGGGACAATCAAAACAGGAAATACGATCTTTGCCCCCATAAGGTCTTGGTCAGGCACTACATAAATTCTACTTTTTGTAGCAGATCTAGAATTCTAGTTTTGCTCCCTTCAAAAGGGTGCAAGATATGAAAACCCTGGAACAGATTCAGAGGAGGGCCAGTTTAAGGGGTCTCGGGTATTAGGATAGGTCAAAGATGCGAGCACCTTTTATTTCAGAAAAGCATATATTTTTGAGAACAGTTAATTGATATCTTAAAATAATGGAAGAATTAGAGTCACTCGAAGCGGACAGGCTATCCAAGTTCGATGTGCTGTCTGGTCCATCATAACCTAAGCACAAGTTAGGAAAGCAGAGATACTGGGCAGTACTTCATTTTGTAGAAACACCTCAGGAATCATTTCTGGTGCATGCAGTGAAATGTGGATTCAGTGAAAGCATTCAAAAGGAGCAGGATGAGTTCCCAAGAATGGCCAACATATCTATATAGTGAAAGTAAATGGGTCATCAGGGGTTATCATACTTGACTGCCTTTGGGGCAGGGAGGCAGGAGTCAGAAAGGAATTTTCCAGAGTTTTTTCCTAAATTCACCCAAGGTCTTCCGCCCCACCCTCCCCCCATTTTGTTTGCCTCTCCCAGGAGATCGCATAGCTGAATTGGGGAGGGGAGTAGGTGGGTGGGGTAAGAGACAGGAGACAGAAAATACACCATACAAGGATGGGATGGGTTCGAAAAACCAGCTGTTTTTTTTCCCAACCTATCCTTTCTCATCTGCCCACAAAAATTTAAATCCTTTTGGCTACAGGCTCACAGCAGAAACTGATCGTAATTCCGCATAAAATCAGCAATTTTGCTCTGGCATGCCAGTGCTGCTAATGACTTTATGATTCAGAATTAAGTTTACAACAAAACGGAGCCATATGGCAATGCTATACCCAACTATACAACATCCAGCCAGAACTGCGCAATCCTCAACTGTACGACGGCAGTACGTGTCCTCCGTTTACTGACCCTCATCCCAGTGACAGAAGGATCAGTAGCCAGAGGACATAGATTTAAGATGACTGGCAAAGAACCAGAGGTAACAGGAGGACTTTCTTTAGTTGGGATGTTATTGCGGTCTGGAATGTACTACTTGAAAAGATGATGCAAGATGATTCAATAGTAACTTACAAAGCGAAAAAATTTTAAGGTTAATAAGAGCTATGGGGTGGGACTAATTGTTTAGCACTTTGAAACAGCTGGCACAGGCAGGATGGGCCCAATGGCCTCCTTTGGTGCTGCATCATTCTATGACAATACCTAAACTAATGCATGCAACACAGAACTGTACAATATCTAGACTGGCCATACTATGCACAATTATAAAATACCCAAAGTTTCTGTATTATACCCAATTAAATACTGAAACTAGTCCATGCTGTGCCCACTTTGACAATACTCAGCTTGACTGCGGAACACCTAGCTACACAATACCCAGCCTTGCGCTCCATTCAGACCGGAGTAGCGGCAGTCGGCGGGCTCTCTGGCTATGTCGGCGCGCGCTGGGTTTCAAAAGAGGGAAAAAACTACAAGTGATATCACGGGAGATCTGTAAGCTGATTGGTTAGTAAGTAACAGCTATTGCCTGTAAATAGCTTTAAAAAAAAAATCAGGGGGAAAGTTTTTTTTTTAAACCCTCAAATAGCTACCTTGTAAGTAATAAGGTTAGCATTACTAAGGTTTTGTTTTAATTACTGTAATTTATTATTACTAATTAGAATAGTGCTGTTTAGACACAGTGAGGCTGAGTGTTGTGTGTGAGGGATTTTACTGACTAGGGGAAGGAGGTGCTCTTTGCAGTCTTTCTTTTTCTTTTAAAATATTTAACATCCCAATTAATTGATTAAATTGAATAGCGATGTGTTGCAGCTGTAGTATGTGGGAGCTGGTGCGATCCACAGTCACCACATTTGCAGCAAGTGTTGGCTGCTCGAGGACCTACGACTCAGAGTTGATGAGCTGGCGTCCAAGCTGCGGACACTGCGACACATCAGGGAGGGCGAGAGTTACCTGGAGACTGCTCTTCAGGAGATAGTCACACCCCTTAGATTAATTACATCAAATTTGGACTATGGTCAGGGACAGGAGGGTGTGACTGCGAGTGAGGCAGGTGTGGGTATCCAGAATTTAGCTTTGGAGGAGGCTCAGCCAGTGCAATTATCCAATAAGTACAAGGTTCTTGCTCCTGGTGTAGACAAGGGCACAGGCTGCAGAGAGAATGAGCAAACTGACCACAGCACCATGGTTCAGAGCACCAATCAAGTGGGGGGGTGGAGAAAAGAGAAATGTAGTAGTAATAGGGAATAGCATAGTTAGGGGAATAGGTACTAATGTCTGCAGCCAAGACAGGGAGTCCCGAAGGCTGTGTTGCCTACCTGCTGCCAAGGTTAAGGACATCTCCTCTGGGCTGGAGAGGAACTTGGAGTGGGAGGGGAAGGATCCAACTGTCATGGTCCACATAGGTACCAACGATATAGGTAGGACTAGGAAAGGTTCTGCTGAAGGACTATGAGCAGCTCGGAGCTAAATTAAAAAGCAGAACCACAAAGGCAATAATCTCCGGATTACTACCTGAGCCATGTGCAAATTGGTATAGGGTAAATAAGATTAGAGAGGTAAATGCATGGCTCAAAAATTGGTGTGGGAGAAAAATGGGTTCAGATTCATGGGGCACTGGCACCAGTACTGGGGAAGGAGAAGCTGTTCCATTGGGACAGGCTCCATTTGAACCATACTGGGACCAGTGTCCTGGCTAATCATATAACTAGGGTTGTAGATAGGACTTTAAATTAATTAGTGGGGGGGTGGAGGAGTGGGAAGGTTCAATTGAAGGGAAGTTTTAAAAAATCAAAAAGAAACGAGAGAGTAGAGGTGCAGGGTAATGAAGAGGCGAACGGAAATCCAAGTATGGCAGGAAGGGGCAGAAGAGTGCAGCAGAAATTAGAACCAGAATGAGTAATAATGGCAAAAAGTCAAAGCTTAAGGCTCTTTATCTGAATGCACGCAGCATTTGTAACAAGATAGATGAGTTGACAGCACAAATAGAAATTAATGAGTATGACTTGATAGCTATTACAGAGATGTGGTTGAAGGGTGAGCAAGACTGGGAACTCAATATTCAAGGGTATTCGCCGTTCTGGAAAAATAGGCAAAAAGGAAAAGGAGGTGGGGTAGCTTTATTAATAAAGGAAGGCATCAGTGCGGTGGTGAGTAGTGCTATAAGTGCAATAGATCATGATGTGGAATCAGTTTGGGTGGAAATAAGGAATAGTAAGGGGAAGAAGTCACAGGTGGGAGTCATCTTATAGGCCCGAGGAGTTGCCTCACTGTAGGACAAAGTATAAATCGGGAAATAAAGGAGGCATGTAAGAAGGGCTTTACAATGGTCATGGATGATTTTAATCTGCATATTGACTGGACAAGTCAGATTGGCAGAGGTAACATGGAAGACGAATTTGTAGTGTGCATCAGGGATTGTTACTTAGAGCAAATACATTGCAGAACTTACCAGGGAACAGGCTATTTTAGATCTAGTAATGTGTAATGAGGTAGGATTAATAAGATATCTCTTAGTTAAGGATCCTCTAGGAGGTAGCGATCACAACATGATAGAATCTCAAATTCAGTTTGAGGGTGAGCAACACAGGTCTGAAACCAGTGTCCTCAACTTAAACAAGGGCAATTACAGAGGTCTGATGAAAGAGCTGTCTAAAGCGGGCTGGGAAAATAGACCAAGGGGAAGGTCCGTGGATGAGCTGCGGCAGAAATTTAAGAAGATATTTCATAACGGTCAGCAAAAATCAAAAAGAACTTGATGAGAAGGATGAACCACCTATGGTCAAAGGCGGTCAAGGAGAGTATCCAATCAAAAACTAAGGCATACAAAGCAGCAAAAACTAAATGATAGGCCAGAGGACTGGGAAATTTCTTTTTTTTTTTAGGAACCAGCAGCGGATGACTAAAAATCTAATAAAGAGGGAGAAAAATGATTATGAAAGTAAATTGGCAAGAAATATAAAAACAAATAGCAACAGCTTCTACGGTATATAAGAAGAATAGCTAAAGTGAGCGTGGGACCCTTGGAGGATGTGACTGGAGAATTGATAAAGGGGGACACAGAAATAGCAGATAATTTAAACCAATATTTTACATCAGTCTTCACGGTGGAGGATACTATAAACATACCACAGATAAGCACGGAGCTAATGGGGGGAATGATCTTGTAACAGTCTCTATCACGAGGGACAAAGTATTTGACAAACTAATGGCACTAAAGGCAGACAAGTTGCCAGGACCTGATGGTCTACATCCAAGGGTTTTAAAGGAAGTGGCTGCAGAGATAGTGCAGGCATTGGTCGAAATATTCCATAACTCATTGGATTCCAGAGGGTCCTAGCAGATTGGAAAACCGCTAAGGTGATGCCCCTATTCAAGAAGCGAGGGAGACAAAAAGCACGAAACTATCGGCCAGTCAGCCTAACATCGGTCGTTGGGAAAATGCTAGAGTCCATTATTAAGGAAGAAATGGCAGGACATTGAGAAAAACTTAACGCAATCAAATTGAGTCAACATGGTTTTGTGAAAGGGAAATCATGCTTGACGAATTTGCTAGGGTTCTTTGAGGAAAAAACAAGCGGAATTGATAAAGGGGAACTGGTAGATGTAGTGTATTTAGTTTTCCAGAAGGCATTCGATAAGGTGCCACATAAAAGATTATTGCACAAGATAGGAGCTCATGGTATTGGGGGTAATTTATTAGCATGGATTGAGGATTGGTTAACTCACAGAAGACAGAGAGATGGATTAATGGGTGTTTTTCAGGTTGGAAAGACGTAACTAGTGGAGTGCCACAAGGATCAATCCTAGGCCCTCAATTTTTACTAACTATATTAATGACTTGGAGAAGGGGGCAGAGTGTAATATATCCAAATTTGCTGATGATACAAAAATAGGTGGGAGGGCATGTTGTGACGAGGGCACAAGGAATCTGCAAGGGTATATAGATAGGTTGAGCGAGTGGGCAAAAACTTGGCAGATGGAGTTTAATGCAGGAAAGTGCAAGGTCATGCAATTTGGTAGGAAGAATCAAAAGCAGACTATTATTTAAATGGAGAGAGACTTCAAAAAAGTGCAGCACAGAGGGATCTGGGTGCTCTAGTGCATGAAACACAAAAAGTCAGCATACAGGTGCAGCAAGTAATTAAGAAGGCAAATGGAATTTTGGCCTTTATTGCTGGGGGCGGGGGGTTGGGAGTTTAAAAATACAGAAGTCTTGTTACAACTGTACGGGGTGTTGGTAAGGCCACACCTGGAGTACTGTGTACAGTTTTGGTCCCCGTATTTAAGAAAGGATATACTGGCCTTGCAGGAAGTTCAAAAGAGATTCACTAGGCTGATTCCTGGGATGAAGGGGTTGACTCATCAAGAACGTCTAAACAGATTAGGCCTTTATTCATTAGAGTTTAGAAGAATGAGGGGTGATCTTATTGAAACGTACAAGATTCTGAAGGGGCTTGACAGGGTAGATGTTGAGAAGATGTTTCCACTAGTAGGGGAATCTCAAACTAGGGGACATAAGGGGGCACTCATTTAAAACTGAGATGCGAAGGAATTTCTTCTCTGAGGGTCACAAATGTCTGGAGTTCTCTATCCCAGAGAGTTGTGGAGGCTAGATCGCTGAAAGTATTTGAAGAGGAGGTAGATAGATTTTTGAAATATTAGGGAGTTGAGGGCTATGAGGAGCTGGCACGAAAGAGGAGTTGAGGTCTGGGGCAGATCAGCCATGATCTTATTAAATGGCGGGGCAGGCTTGAGAGGCCGAATGGCCTACTCCTGCTCCTATTTCTTATGTTCTCATTTAATCGGCACAAACCTCAGCTTGACAGGCAAAATAAGAAAAAAATTACAATATAAATTATAAAAAGAAAATGAGCAAGTTTGATTCTCACCCAACATCCTGTGCTGATGAAATTGTTGCTTTCCTAAACAGATTTAAAAAAAGAACAGTAACTACAATGGAGATTAGCTTACCATGAACATTAAAAAATTAATACTTGTCAAAGTAGAAGGTCGAGGCCTCAACTTAAATATGTAAAAATCTCCTTACAAGACGATCTGTTTATATACATACAAAATAAATAATGTTACATTGTGATAGAATGCAACATTAAACAGCCCATTTTTCCTGCAGTTACACCTATGAATTTTAGCATTTTAGAAATGACAGTCACTAACGGCATCAGACATGATCTTCTTGGGGTGGAGGAAAAAGGGGAAGATTGGAAATTCAAACCTAATAAGGTACAAACACCAAAAAGATGAGCAAAAAATATTGTCATGGGCCCCAAGTTCTAGATCTTCCCACCTCAACCTCTCCTCCTTTACAACGCTCCTTGAAACCCATCTCTTTGTCCAAGCTTTTGACTATCTTCCCTAAAGTCTCCATATGTGGCTTGGTGCAAAATTTAGTTTAATAATGCTCCTGTGAAGCACCTTGGGCCATTTTAGGACATTAAAGGTACTATATAAATGCAAGTTGCTGTTTTACTTCAAGCAAAACAAATAAACAACGCAGTGCAGCAGAAAGTATGGAAGTGGATTACATATAAATCTTAGGTAATAACAGAGTACTGCTGACTTCCAGTAATGACCAAGTGTCATGCTCAGGACCAAGACCTAGATCTACACAGACAGACATGATAGAGGTCTATCTGCAAACTTTCTATAGCCCCTGGAAACATGCAAGGCGAGGCAGCAGGCACGTCCTGCTTCCCACCCCTTGGTCTTAACTGGCAGTAAAGGTGAAAAAGCAATGTTAAATCATTCCTAAAAATTACAGGCCAAAATAAAACAAATAAATTGGTAGGCAGCCAAAAATACATTATTAGTCCAATCTCACTGCGCAAGTACAACTTTGCCAGACAGAAGACAAAATATCAAACCTACAGAGATTTACACTGGTGCTTGAAAGGTGGTGAAACTTGACTTCGAGAGCACAGGACTTTGCAAGCACTAGAAGCAGTTAATTTCTGCCTCAGGCATAAGGAACAATACAATTACGTTGAGGATAAATGCTGAAAATGTGCATTGATGAATTGGTCTCAATAAAATTAAACTTAATCTACAATGCAATGGCTGCTAAAGCTATGGTGATGTTTACCACGAACTAATAATACATCAACTTTCAATTATGCTGATTAGGCTTCAATAAATCTGTAGTGGGTAAACACCTGCCAATACGGTGATGAGTTATGTAAACCAGAATCTTCCAGATTCCATCCTCAGTTGGGGCCGTTAATAGTTCTCAACTGCAGCAACACGTTGTCCTGCAATTGGCCAGAGCTCAAAAAGGAGGAAGGCAGATAGTGAGTCAGCCAGTGTTCCTGCTCCCGCATAAATAAAATTTAGCACCAAGCCACATATGGTGATATTAGGAAAGGTAGACAAAGGCTTGGTCAAAGAGATTGATTTTAAGGAGCGTCTTCAAAGGAGAGCACGCGCAAGCGAGCGGGGGTGAGGGGGGGGGGGGGGGGAGGAGAGAGTGAGAGCGCAAGCGCACGAGAGAGCGCGCGAGAGAGAGAGAAGTTGGGGAGAAGAATTCCAGAACTTAGGGCCCACAGCAACATTTTGTGCCCATTTTTTTGGTGCTTGTACCTTTTTAAGAAAGAGGACAGGGATCGGCATTATGCCTCCACGGTGGTACAGCCTGCTTTTGAGTGGCCAGTAGACAGGGCACCAGGAACCTATCGTTCATGCATATCAAGAGTCAGCATCTTTAGGAGAGGAAGGGACAAAACTGGTAGGGTAATTTTTTAAAAAACAATGCTTAGTGAAGTAAACTAACTAGATTGCTGAAAGTACTAAGAGCAAAATGCCATTTTTTAGATAGCAAATAGAAAACAAGAATCCATCATAAGTTGAGAAATGGGGATGTTTGCTGATGATTGCACAATGTTCAGTACCATTCACAACTCCTCAGAAACTGAAGCAGTCTGTACCAGTATGCAGCATGACCTGGACAACATTCAGGCTTGGGCTGGTAAGCAGCAAGAAACATTCGCACCACACAAGTGCCAGGCAATGACCATCTCCAACAAGAGAATCTCCCCATCTCCCCATGACATTCAATGGCATTACCATCACTGAATCCCCACAATGGGGGTACCACTGACCAGAAACTGAACTGGACCAGCCACATAAAGCATGTGGCTACAAGAGCAGGTCAGAGGCTGGGAATTCTGAGGCACGTAACTCACCTCCTGACTCCCCAAGCCTGTCCACCATCTACAAGGCACAAGTCAGGAGTATGATGGAATACTCTCCACTTGCCTGGATGAGTGCAGCCCCAACACCCAAGAAGCTCAACACCATTCAGGACAAAGCAGCCTGCTTGATCGGCACTCCATTCACTCCCTCCACCACCAACACACAATGGCAGCAGCATGTACCATATACAAGATGCACTGCCACAACTCACCAAGGCTCCTTTGACAGCACTTTCCAAACCTGCGAACTCTACCACCTAGAAGGACAAGGGCAGCAGCCACATGCGAACACCACCAACTACAAGTTTCCTCCAAGCTACAAACTATCCTGACTTAGAACTATATTGCCGCTCCTTCATTGTCACAGTGTCAAAATTCTGGAACTCCCTTCGTAACAGCACTGTGGGTGTACCTACACCAGACGGACTGCAGCGGTTCAAGAAGGTGGCTCACCACCACCTTTTCAAAGGCAGTTTGGGATAGACAACAAATGCTGGCCTTTCCAGCGACACCCACATCCTATTAAAGAATTTTTAAAAAAACAGGGAACCTGCTGGAACAGTGTGCCTTACAACATCAAGATGCTCTCTGTATTTATAAAACAATTCAATCCACTGAAACTCTAATTCCATCATGCGAATTCAAAAAAACTTGGTGATTCCTACATTATGCTCATATAACATATATAGAGTTAGAATGTATACATAATCCAAAACAAGCATCATACCTTTTGAGTTAGATGTGTTACTAAAACTGTCAGATTAAAGAAAATTTGAGTTTGTAACATCTGGCATCAGTTAGAAGGTACTTGACTGGACAGGTTCTAAATATATAAAAATAAAAGAGTCAGACTTGAATTTCACAGATTAGGGGAGGAGGTAGCCTGTTTCTCTCCTCTCCTGCGGAGACATTGGGATGAATTTTTGTTTTGGGGTTGGGACCCCACGTAGGCACCTGATGCCAGATGCACTTTTTGACAAGTAGGCCAATTAGCGGCTAGGGTGCACACTTGCTGTCCAATTAAGGACAGCGAGTGAACTCCCGAGGCTGGAGGCCCAAAAGGAGGCCCTCCAGCACTGAAATCAGCAGCCCCACCATTAAGAGGTGGGCGCTGCCAACGTGTGCAAGATGTAGGTGCCTCTGAAGGGATTTTAAACATCAACATTAAAAAGATGACAGCTGCCAGGCCACGATCACGGACGGGCAATCCCTCCAATGGATGACCAGCGGCCGCAGCTGTGGCCTGATGGCTATGGCGGGGTTCCCTAGCAGCATGGAGCACTGGTTCCAACCCCCTGCTGGGAGGCCACCTCTGTCCTTTGACCATGTTTCAGCATCAGTGAGGGGGGCGGTGTGAGACACCTGCATGTCGGGCCTCAATAGGCCCTTTTATTGGTTTAATGGACTACCCGCCACTTGAGGGCGAGTAGCCGTAACCACCACCCCCCACTCTCCCAAACCAATCCTCCCAGAACGAAAATGACCCGGAGGAGTGACCATGGCGGGAGACTGGCACATGGCAGGAAATTGTGGACCTGTCCGATTTTGCAGCCATTTGAAAATTTGGCCCACTGACTCTTGCAAATATTGCAAAAAGCAAATATTGCAGATGCTGGAAATATGAAATCAAAACACAAAATTCTAGAAATACTCAAATACTGCAAAGCCCACATCCCGTGAGTAAATACAAAAAAAAACTTACAAAATGATTAGTTTTAAAATCTTTGCTATTGATTAAGGAACTCTTTGCTTAAGATTCTAAAATTTACGTGGATTATAACCTTGACACTTCATTTGGTAAATCTCAATAGTCACCTGAACATAATAGTATAGACTATACTGAACTTCGTAGAAGCAACAAGCACTAATGTTGATCTATCATGTCTTGGCATGTCATATGCCATAGCATACATGTTTCAGAAACTTCTAATTTCTGCTGATGTAAACAGGTAAAAGGCCTAAAGAGGAAACGGAATACATTTTGCTTTTTGTTTTAAACAAAAGGTTATATATAAAATGTGCTTCCCGATGCACAATTGCTAAAGGCATCATGCAACAGTCATACAGATAGCCATAAGAACCCAGATTTACCAAAAGTCTGGTAGCAGGAAGAATGACAGTAGGAGGAGTACAACTGGCTTTAGGATAGAGAGAAGATAAAACTATCAGGGTCCCCGCTGACAGAGGGAAAGAAAGGAACAGACACTGAACCGTAATGCGATAATTAGTAGATATGGTCAAAAAGTTGATCTTGGGAGATTTTTTTTTGAAGACTTGAGAGTGAGGGAGAGAGACAGGTTATCAAAGATAGGTCTATCCAAAGGACACAAAACAACTCTACATACCTGTAGCGGTGATGATGTTCCGAACCTTCTGAGGGCGACTGTTCCGTTATTGACAAAGATGTTGTTGATGATAGGGTTGTTGCTATTGAAGCTGTAGTTGCTTCTTCAAATGAAGGAGGGGTACAAGGAAGGAGATCTGGCCGGCCTAACAGTCCTAAAAAAAAAATTGAGAAATTAAAAAAAACACCAACATTTTAAAAAAGCACTAACTAACACATGAAGCAGAATTATTTTTATCTAAATTAGAGTGACGAAGAACACTGTTCAGCGTAATGCCTTGCTCACCCAACTGCTTTTAATAATACACTTTTCATATTGCACCGAATATGGAACCTTAAAATAGATTAAACTGCTGGGTCCAAATGACATGTATCCAATGGTGGTTAAAGAAATGGGACATGTGCTTTCCCAGCTCCTTATCAAAATCTTTAACAGCTCACTAGGATCTGGGATCATTCCCTTGGATTGGAGGGATGCTCATAGTTCTGATTTTTAAAAACTGTGGCAAATCAGCTCCAGAGAATTACAGGCCCATTAATCTAATGTCAGCTATAAATACGATGTTTGAATAGATCATAAGAGATGCTTTTTATGATCATTTGGATCAAGGGGTCAGAGACACTCAACACAGATACTGAAAATTAAGGTTGTTTTTTACAAACTATCTGGAATTTGTTTTAAAGAAGTCCCTAGGTTAGCAGTTGACCATGCCTTCTTGGATTTCAGAAAGCCTTCGATAAGGTGCCTCACAATAAACTACTCTGCAAGCCAGAATTTTATGAATCAGTGGAAAGTTGCTACAATGCATTAAGAATTAAATGCATTCCCATAGGCAGAAAATTATTATTCATGGCTGCGGATCTGCTTAGAGGCCAGTTACCAGTGGTGTCCCTCAGGGATTAGTGTTAGAGCCACTGTTGTTTACGATAATTTATCTCAATATAGGCATTAGAGTAATGGTCTGTAAGTTTGCAGATAAGAAAATTTGTGCAAGTGTTAGGAGCGAAGGAGAACAAATTTCTGCAAATTTAGAGGCACTGGAAGGTGGGCCAAAATGGTAAATGACATTTAACCTTAAGTGTAGTGTTATTCATTTGGGCAGAACTAATACCAAGTATACTTTACATGGAACAGATCTGAAATTGTTGGAGAGAAAATTGTGGCATTATAGTTCATAATTCTTTCAAAGTTCAAGACCAATGCCAAGAGGACTATTCGATGTAAAGCAAAGCACACCAATTTGGCCTTGTACAAGACCCTGGTTAAACCACATTTAGAATACTGCATCTAGCTTTAGTTCCTTCATATGTTGGGTCATATAAAGGCTTTGGAAAAGGTTCAGAGGAGGGCTACAAGAATGATTCCCACTCAAAGAGCCTTAGTTACTAAGGTAGACTTACAACACTGGGTCTATTCAATTTAGAGATGTATAAACTATGAGTGATTTGATAGAGACACATAAAATAGTTAATGGGCAGGATTGCATTGATAGATCGGGGATATTGCGTATAAATTACACAAGGGCAGGGACAGATTAGTTGTTAAGCAGTTCTTTTCCCACAGTTCAGTAAGCACTGGAACAAGTTGCTGGCGAGTGCTGACATTCTGCACACCATCAAATGAGAACTGGTTCAGTTCCTGGTTGAGGAAGAGATCACATCTTACAAAAAAGGGAGATGAAGTAAAAGCTTGGCAATGTGATCTCTTGGACCAGTTTTGATTACCTAAGGAAGTCGGAAAGGAATTTGAGATATTCCCCCTCCATGCTACCAAAATTGACTTTGGATTTTTATGACTCTCACAGTGGATTACTTAGCTATTATTGGGTAGGGAACGTCTGATGATAATACTTCGGCATCAAGACTGTGGAGCAGACTTGGTGAGCCTGATGGTTTTTCTCCTGCCTGTCATTTTTGTATGTTCGTATCAATCTTACATTACTCTCACAAGATATCTGCATCTGAATTGAATGGCTTAGCCTTTCAATCAGACACTTGGCTAGAAATAACCTCTATTCTGGGGCCTTTGTATAAAAATAAGCTGGGCCATATGATTCTTAACTCCATATGTACCACAATAGAAACAGAGAAACCAATAACATGATGCATCAGACAAAAATGTTTAATTTTTGTCACAATCCGTACTATTAGAAGACATAGCCCAGTTCATTTCTGAGGGGACTTGACCGGGTAAATGCTGAGAGGTCGTATCCCTTGGCTGTAGAGGATAGAACTAGCGGGCATAGTCTCAGGATAAAGGGATCGATCATGTAACACTGAGATGAGGAAAAATTTCTTCAATGAGGCTTGTGAATCTTTGGAATTCGCTACCCCAGAGGGCTGTGGATGAACAATCGTTGAGTATATTTAAGACTGAGATCGATAGATTTTTGGACTCTAAAGGAATCAAGGGATATGAGGATCAGGCACGAAAGTGGATTGAGGTCAGAGATCAGCCATGATTTCACTAAATGGCAGAGCAGACTCAAGGGGTCACATGGCCTGCTCCAATTTCTTAAATTTTTATGTAACGGATTATTGCTGAACTTGAGATAAAAAGGGGAAGGGAATTTCTTGCAGGACAATTACCTTCATCTTCAAGAGTTGGGAAGCTCCTGGCTCCCCGTAGGTCATAACGCTTATCTTCATCTTCTGTAGGAATCTGACTGGCTGAAAAGGCTTGCCCCGGACCAATATATTTAGGAACTGGTAGAGAGGCACGTCCTCTCTTGGATGGGGACGACTTCAAGGCTGTCATATTGTAAAATTTAAATACTAAATAAACATCTTATTGAAAGACTCATCAGACATCAAGGTTAATATAAATCAAGGTTAAAGATCCTATGGCACTATTTGTAGAGATCATGGTATAGTCAGCAACATTACTCCAACAAAAAACAGGAACAGATTAACATTCCTGTTTGTAGGATCTTGCTACATGCAAAATAGCTACGATATTTGCATGAATAGTCACTGCATTCTGCAAAGGCGATTAATCCTGCGTGAAGCACTTTCACACGTTTGAGGGATGTGATAGGAATTACTTAAATAAAATGATTTCTTTTTCAGTAGATAAATGTACCCCAGAGTGGGAACTAAACCATACAGATTAACAAGTTGGATCCTCAACCTGATGTCAGCTAGAAGGGATACTACATGGGCCTCAATGCCTTTCAAGCCAAGGATGAATCACCGATAGCCACCCTCAACTGGAAATAATGAATTTGGATTGGATCAAACTCAGCTAGAATATCCCTACAGTAAAACAGTGTTGTCTCGCTGTCTGAACTCACCCATGACGAATGGTTACTTATGCGAGGTACTGCAGGGCTGCTGCTCCATGTAGACGCCACAGGGGTTGGAGTAGTTTTTATTTTTTTTCCACGTTTTCTAATTCAGCTCACGTGGTAATCTTAATGGGGAGTACTACACTGCAACATTTAGTTTCTAACTAGAACACAATCCTTACTTACATGAAGACTTTCTGAAGACAGTGTTACTCATGAATTTAAAAAATCTTTCAGCATAGAAGTTTGGCCTGTGGACCGATACAGTGTCCTGTGAAGACAATCAGGAACGATTATGTCACTCAACTGTTATACTTTGTAAAGGAGCAGCTATTTTAGAAAACCTACAGCAACCAGAATTAACGACTGTAGCTATGTATAATCAAAATAGTTAATTATTAGGCAGCAAAGTACCACGAAGGCATGAACACTTTGCAGTAATCTGGTTAGTGACAGTTGACTCATGGGGCAAAACAGTGAAGCTTATCTGACAACAGATATTTCAGGGAATGGAAACATAATAGAATTGAGAAAGGGGTTTCTACAATTGGCTTGGTGTTGCATTAGCTGATCTCTGCCATGGGCAACAATTAGCCTCAATACTCCTGAGCATTGGAGAGGATTCCTTTTTTTTATTTCCAAAATATACTTTATTCATAAAAATTACCAGTTTCAAACAGCACCAAGTCAAAAAATACAAACAGTGCAAAGGAGGCCCATTTGCTTCATTACAATCATGAGTTGCCTCACAACCCTTCCATTTTACATTTGTCATGCCAATTACATTTTTACATTTTACAGCAAATGAAAATTTTCCCGATACAGTTCGAGGGGTTTCCCATGGATCCAGCCCCTCATTTCAGCTTGGTGGGGGGACCTTACACTGTGGTCTTTGCTGCGGCTGCCCCAAGCTTTAGTGTGTCCCTCAGCACGTAGTCCTGGACCTTGGAATGTGCCAGTCTGCAACATTCGGTCGTGGACAACTCTTTGCGCTGGAAGACCAGCAAGTTTCGGTTAGACCAAAGGGCGTCTTTCACCGAATTGATAGTCCTCCAGCAGCAGTTGATGTTTGTCTCAGTGTGTGTCCCTGGGAACAGCCCGTAGAGCACAGACTCCTGTGTTACAGAGCTGCTTGAGATGAACCTCGACAAAAACCACAGCATCTCTTTCCACACCTGCTTTGCAAAGACACATTCCAGGAGGAGGTGGGCAGCTGTCTCTTCCCCACCACAGCCACCGCGGGGGCCTTGCGCGGAGGGGGCAAGACTTTGGGCGTGCAGGAGGGATCTGACGGGGAGGGCCCTTCTCACCACCAGCCAAGCTACATCTTGGTGCTGGTTTGAAAGTTCTGGTGATGAGGCATTCCGCCAAATGACTTTGGCGGTCTGCTCAGGGAACCATCCGACAGGATCCCCCGTCTCCTTTTCCCGTAGGGCCTTGAGGACATTCCGTGCAGACCACTGCCTGATGGATCGGTGGTCGAAGGGGTTTTCCCGCAGAAACTGCTCCACAAAGGATAGGCGGTACGGCACGGTCCAACTGCATGGAGCGTCCCGCGGCAATGTGACCAGGCCCATCCTTCTCAACACCGGGGACAGATAGAACCTCAGCACGTAGTGACACTTGGAGTTTGCGTACTGGAGGTCTACACACAGCTTGATGCAGCCACGTTGGGTACATGTTTCCCGCCCTTATCCAGAGGTTTGAACATCGTGTCCCTCCGGACCCGGTCCATTTTAGATCCCCAGATGAAGCGGAAAATGGCTCGGGTGACCGCCACAGCGCAGGAGTGGGGTATGGGCCAGACCTGCGCCACATACAGCAACAACGTGAGCGCCTCGCACCTGATGACCAGGCTCTTGCTCACAATGGAGAGAGATCGCTGCCCCCACATGCTCAACTTTTGTTGTACCTTGGCTACTCGCTCCTCCCAGGTTTTGGTGCCCGCCCCGGCCCTTCCGAACCATATCCCCAGCACCTTCAGATAGTCAGACCTGACGGTGAAGGGGACAAAGGATCGGTCAACCCAGTTCCCAAAGAACATGGCCTCGCTCTTGCCGTGGTTAACTTTGGCTCCCGAGGCCAGTTCGAACTGGTCGCAGATGCTCATCAGTCTGCGCACAGACTATGGATCCGAGCAGAGGGGATTCCTGCTTCTGATCAAGTGACCTTTACTAGAAAATGCACGTGCGTGGACATCAGCCAAGGAAAGGCCCAAATCAAGTGATGCCCTTTAAAGTCAAACAGACTGCTCACATTCGCTAAGATCACATATGAAGAATGGCCACTTAGATGAGACCATGAATATAGACTAGCAGCTGCATTGGAACCGTGCAGAGAGAAAACGGGGGAAAAGCTGGAAAAAGGAATAAAGAAGTATAGGTTTAAAACAGTCTGGCTGCATTACGTTAATATAACACTACATGAGCCAAGTCAAACTCTGAATTCCACCTTCATAACAGCCTTCTTAGCAGCATACAATTCTACCAACTTAAAGTTTCCTGGAAGGACTTAACTACTGTACAGCTGTAACTAGCTCTGGCATTTCCTTACCGCTCCAAAACATCAGTCAATATTGTATTCTGTAGTGTTGGAGCAAAACATCCTGATGTTTTGTTCCTGTTACAGTAATTATGGAATTACTAGTTGAATGGAACTCTACAGAATTCTGCCTGACAAAGGATTCAATTTAAGCAAAACTCCAAAGCTTTTTACTAAGGAACAATATTATAAATACATCTTTTTGTATAAGAGTTCTACAGATAGATCTGAACCCAAAACATTTACCTGCATTTTCTCTATTAAATGCTAGCAGATCTTTTCCATTATTTTCTATTTCCCTTTTTTGAGTGAGTACCCAGATACATCTGCTTTGCACATTCTCTCGTTAGCATAATTCAACATTTCATTTGATCAGTCATTTAAAACCTACATGATATAAAGTGGTCACTCAATGGACATTATGGGACTTAGAATTTATTCCACTCAATTAAGATGCCTCACCAATTCATGGTATTTCTTTCCCATTCCTAATCCAGAATTCCTGACATTCGATCTGACTGTAATATGCACAGATGGTGCCACACCTCTGTCAAAACAGGGTGGGTGCTGCACCACAGAAGACACTAATACAACCTTCACATTACAGGATGTCACCAGAGTCAAGGTTGACTGTAATATAGTAGACATCTTCTGCACCTCACTATAGCAGCTAGAACCCACAAACTACACATCAATTAAGGACAGTGACCTCATATGCTCCAGTACCTTTTCATTTCACTATTTCTTGTGTGTTAAAAGGCTTTCAGTAGATTTATTTGTTTTATTCTTAAATTCTTCCTACATTGTGGGACATAAGCTAGAAACTGAAATCCTGGGTGCAAAACCAGAGCTTCAGTTGTGTTATGAAAGTGCTTCTGTTTTTGTTAAATATATTTTTTGAGGAATTCATAATCAAATTGAAGAAATGTTGGACCAGGTTTTTCTCATGAGGGTCATCAAGAGGACTTGTTTGACAACAACAGGTACTAGTTGTCACATGACTCAAGTTAAAAATAGAACAGCAACTTTGGTAACTGGGGAAGATGTGTGCAGAGAAATTACACCACAAGGTGGACTTTCTGTTTCTGGTTGCTCTTAGGAATTGTTTGGAGTAGGAATGAACTGTTCAAAAGGGGTTGGAGTTAAAACAAAACTGAAGTATAGAACCCCAGCTCAGCCCAGCTTGTTCCATCCCTTTTAAAGAAAAAGTCTGCAGAAGAGAATTTCCAAGGAAGGAGAGAAGACCACAACCCAGATCAACTTTCGAGCACCTCTCAAAGACCCTGAGAAGTCCACTGTGTCAACTCATCTCATGTCTTTGAAGAAAAGCCTGCTAAATTAATTCTCAACTCCGCCTGAAAAGAACTTTCTAAAATATCCCAGTGACCCGTCTACGTGTACCCGAAGGCTAGACTCTATGCCAGTTTTGGAACACAACATATCTCATCTGCTGTTTCTTCAAAAATGAGCAAGTATTCAGCTCAAGTGTTTTTTCATCTGTAACAGAGCTCTAAACAAAAATCCCTTTGATTTTTTCTGGTTAAACAGTGTATGTGTGTGTGAGACTGTGAGAGGCTATGGTAAAAAGGGAACTGTAATATTTCAATTTGTGTATTTATGCTTTACTTCATTACTGGTTAAGACTTGTTTTATAATAAACTGATAACTTTGTTTATTAAAGAAACCTGGTTGGTGAGTTTTATTCTGGGAAAAAAAATAGTATATGATTGATCGTATTGGTAAGCGGGAAAATTTAAATATATGTTGTGACCTGTGGAGAAGTGGGACTAGAATGAACAGTGCATTTCCCCCCACCTCAGTCGTAAACAATTGAAACCTACAGTAATAGAAAACAGATTGTGTGCAATATTAATGAATATACAAGCAATATTAGGTTTGCTTTTTATGTATTACCACATATTATAAAACTGATAAATTAATATTTATCACTTTAAAATGGAAACTTACACCATCATGAACAAGTGCTTTCCAAGTGTGTTCCAGTTTCTTGATCAACCTGAAAGGAAACATCTACACAGTGAGATAACTGTCAATTTCTATTAAACCTTAAGTCATCTATTTAAATCAAGACTGAAAGCATCTTGTCAACACTAAAGTAAACTTTAGCACTCTCACATGAATCAAAAGGTTGTGGTTTTAAGCACCCCAGAGATTTGAGCACATAATCTAGGCCAAAACATCACAGCAGAACTGAGGAGGTGCTGCACTGTTTGGAAATGACACATTAAATCGAGGCTCCTGCTGCCATTTGAGGTGAATATAATACATCCCACACCACTATTTGAAGAGAAGGGGACTGCTCTCTGTGCCCTAACTAAATATTTGTCCCTCAAGAAGCATTACTAAAAGAGATTATCTGGTCATTAATCTGGTGGCTGTTTGTGAAACCATGCTGTGCACAAATTTGGTGCTACGTCAGCCGACATTACAATCCCCCAACAGTGCATCATGTGCACTAAAAACCTTTGGATTTCCTTCAGTGTTAAACCTGACTTCCAGACATCTAGTGAACTAATGGGACAGATTCTGGACTGGAAAGAATATCAACAGCAAAATAATTAAAAACCACAAGGTCGCCTCAGTGACTCAAAGTAAAATCAGTGAGGGGCTAAGTTACATTGACCAGAAAGGTCCTGGACTCCATCATTGATCTGTACAATGTGAGCTGACCTTGACCAAGGTAGCAGCTGGGCTCCTACAGTTGGTCTTTGCTCACATGGGTTAAGCAAAGAGAAGTTTCCAGCTCCTGACTGCTATCCAACAACTCCTGCTTGAAGTGCGCCAGTATCATTATAAAGACAGAATTAGGCTTAGGTGCCATGTCACCTCCAAACCAAATAGCCTGCATGACATTCAATCATCACACTCACACAAATGGCCTCTTGTTAAGGTACCAGAGGCCACCCATGGAGCTATACCCAAAAAGGAGTGAGGGTCTAAGGGAGAAAATTAAATTTTAAAAGTGATTTGTATTATAATTCTTTCCATACACAAATTTTAAAAATGAAAAACCTTTGAAGCACTTTTTTTTTTCCAGTGAATACAAGATGAAATAAAAGCCTACCTGTAAGACTGTAAAATGTCAATGATACCAATGTACAAGAGAAGTCTCTCTCCTTTACAGTTTATGGCTGGAATACCGCCCATCCTAACACAAAGAGAAAGTATGAATGCTATTTTATAATCTGATATCACAGAATCTCAGAATTGTTACAGAACAGAAGGAGGCCATTCAGCCCATCGCGTCTGCACCGGCTCTCCGAAAGAGCAATTCACTCAGTTCCATTCCCCTGCCTTCTCCCCGTATCCCTGCACATTCTCCCTTCTCATATAAAACAGTCTAATTCACTTTTGAATGATTAAATTGAACCTGCCTCCACCACACACTTAGGCAGTACATTCCAGACCTTAACTACTCAACTGCATGAAAAAGTTTTTCCTCACATCACATTTGCTTCTCTTACCCATTACTTTAAATCTGTGCCCTCTCGTTCTCGATTCTTTCATGAGTGGGAACAGTTTCCCTCTATCTACTCTGTCTAGACTCCTCATGATTTTGAATACCTTTATCAAATCACCTCTCAGCCTTCTCCAAGGAAAACAGTCCTAACTTCTCCAATCTATCTTCATAACCGAAGTTCCTCATCCCTAAAACCATTCTCGTGAATCTTTTCTGTACTCTCTGCATTGCCCTCACGCCTTTCCTAAAGTGCAATGCCCAGAACTAGATGCAATACTCCAAAGGCAGTTGAACTAATGTCTATACAAGTTCTACATAACTTCCTTGGTCTTGTACTCTACGCCCCTATTAATAAAGCCCAGGATACTGTATGCTTTATTAAACGCTGCCTCAACTTGTCCTGCCACCTTCAATGACCTATGCACATATATACCCAGTTCCCTCTGCTCCTGCACCCCCTTTAGAATTCTACCCTTTATTCTATATTGTCTCTCCATGTTCTTCCTACCAATATGAATCACTTCACATTTCTCTGCACTGAACTTCATCTGCCCATTCCACCAACTTGTCGATGTCCTTTTGAAGTTCTACACTATCCTCTTCACAGTTCATAATGCTTCATGTATCATTCTGCCCTGTACACAAAGGTCTAGGTCATTAGTATACATCAGGAAAAGCAAGGGTCCCAACACTGATCTCTGGGGAACTCCACTACAAACCTTCCTCCAGCCCGAAAGACATCCATTAACCATTACTGTTTCCTGTCATTCAGCCAATTTTGTATCCATGTTGCTACCGTCCCTTTTATTCCATGAGCTACAAGTTTGCTCACAAGTCTGTGTATGGCACTGTATCAAACGCCTTCTGGAAGTCCATGTACACCACATCAACAGCATTGCCCTCATCAACCCTCTTATCTCCACAAAAAGCTCCAGCAAGTTAGTTAAACATGATTTTCCCTTAAGAAATCCATACTGTCTTTCCTTAACTAACCCGCATTTGTCCACGTTATTATTAATTTTGTTCTGAATTATTTTTTCTAGAAGTTTTCTCACCACCGAAGTTAAACTGACCAGCCTATATTTGCTGGGCTTATCTTTACACCCTTTTTAGAACAAGGGTCTGACATTTGCAATACTCCAGCTTTTTGGCACCATCCCCGAGTATAAGGAAAACTGAAAAATTATGGCCAGTGCCTCTGCGATTTCCACCCTCACTTCCTTCAGTACCCTTGGATGCATCTCATCCGGTCCTGGTCCTTCATTCACTTTTAGTACAGACAGCCTATCTAATACTTCCTCTTTATCAATTTTAAACCCCTCTAATGTCTGAATTACCTCCTCTTTCACCATTGCCTGGGTTGCATCTTCTTCCCCGGTAAAGACAGATGCAAAGTATTCATTTCATACCTTAGCCATATCCTCTGCCTCCATGTGTAAATCCCCTTCATGGTCCCTAGTCAGCCCCACTTCTTTTGCCACCGTTTTACCATTTATATATCTATAGAAAACTTTGGGATTCCCATTAATGCTAACTGCCAGTCTCTTTTCATGCTCTCTCTTTGCTTCTCTTATTTGTTTTTTCACTTCCCCTCTGAACTTTCTATATTCAGTCTGGTTCTCAGTAGTATTTTCTACCTGGCATCAGTCAAGCACACATTTTCTTCATTGCCTTAATCTTGACATCTTTTGTCATCCAGGGAGCTCTGGATTTGTTTGCCCTACCTTCCCCCTTCAAGGGAACATACCTTGACTGCGCCCAAACTATTTCTTCTTTGAGTGTAGCCCATTGTTCAGCTACTGTTTTTCCAACCAACCTTTGCCTGCAACTTATTCGCCCCAGCTCCATTCTTACCCCACTGAAGTTGGCTTTTCCCCTGTTAATTATTCTTACCCTGGATTGTTCTTCGTCCTTTTCCATAGTCAGCCTAAACCTTATGATACAATGATTACTGTCCCCTAAATGCTCTCCTACAGATACTTGATCCACTTGGCCCAACTCATTCCTAAGAACCAGGTCTAGCAGTGCCTCTTTTTTCATTGGACGAGCAACATACTGTTATTTATTTATTTTTTAAAAAAAATTTATTTAGAGATACAGCACTGAAACAGGCCCTTCGGCCCACCGAGTCTGTGCCGACCAACAACCACCCATTTATACTAACCCTACAGTAATCCCATATTCCCTACCACCTACCTACACGAGGGGCAATTTACAACAGCCAATTTACCTATCACCTGCAAGTCTTTGGCGGCGGGAGGAAACCGGGGCATCCGGCGAAAACCCACGCGGTCACAGGGAGAACTTGCAAACTCCGCACAGGCAGTACTCAGAATCGAACCCGGGTCCCTGGAACTGTGAGGCTGCGGTGCTAACCACTGCGCCACTGTGCTGCCCATAAAATTGTTGTAGAAAATGTTCCTGAACACACTCTAGGAACTCTTGCCTCTCACTGCCCTTTACATTACTACTATCCCAATCTATGTTTGGATAATTAAAGTCTCCCATTATAACTACCCTATAAATTTTGCACCTCTCTGTAATTTCCTTGCAAATTTATTTCCTCCATGTCTTTCCCACTAGCTGGTGGCCTACAGACAACACCGAGCGATGTAACTGCACCTTTTACGTTCCTTAGCTCTAACCGAATTGATTCGATCCTCGATCCCTCTGGGACATCCTTTTTCTCCTGCACTGCAATGCTCTCCTTAATCAACACCACCACCCCTTCCCTTTCTTCACTTTCCTATCTTTCCTGAACACCTTGTACCCAGGAATATTTAACACCCAGTCCTGCCCTTCTTTGAGCCAGGTCTCTGTTATAGCCACATCATATTTCCACATGGCAATCTGCAACTGTACCTAACCAATCTTATTAACCATACTCCGCGCATTTATAATCACGCACATTAACCCTAATTTAGACTTTATTACTTTCTCCCTTACTCTGACCCCACCTAATAACTTACTATTCCCTACTCACGTGCGATCTATCTCCGCAGTATTCTGTGCACCTTGGTATTCCTCTCTGATACTTGCTCCTGGTTCCCACACCTGACAAGTTTCCAGTTTTGCTTCCCTTCAATCTGAGCTCCCTCACAGGTTCCCAACCTCCTGCCAATCTAATTTAAACCCTCCCAAACAGCACTAGCAATCTCCCTGCGAGGATATTAGTCCCAATTCTGCTAAGATGCAACCCCTCCATCTTGTACAAGTCCCACCTGCCCCAGAACTGGTCCCAATGCCTCAGAAATCTGACACCCTTCATCCCACACAAGTTCTCAGGCATATGTGCTATCACTCAATTCTCCTATTCATATGCTCACTCACACATGGGACCTGAGATTACTGTTTGAGGTCCTGCTTTTTAATCTTCTTCCTAGCTCCCTAAAATCGGCTTTCAGCCCCTCATTCCCCTTCTTACCTAGGTCATTGGTGCCAATGTGCACCACGACTTCTGGCTGTTCACCCTCCCCGAGAAGAATGTCCTGTAGCCGCTCCGTGACATCCTTGACCCTGGCACCAGGGAGGCAACACACCATCCTGGATTCACGTCCACGGCCGCAGAAACTCCTATCTGTTCCCCTAAGGAATCCCCTATCACTACTGCTCTTCCACTCTTCTTCCTCCCCTCCTGTGCCACTAAGCCACCTGTGGTGCCACAAACTTGGCTCTGACTGCACTCTTCTGAAGAACCAACACCCTCACCAGTATCCAAAATGGGAAACAGGTTAGCAAGTGAGATCGTCTCAGGGGACTTCTGCACTACCTGCCTGGTTCTCTAAGACTGCCTGGCATTCACCCATTCCCTATCTGTGTACATGCTCCTAACCTGCGGTGTGACCACCTCCCTAAATGTGCTATCCACGTAGTATTCTGCCTTGCGGATGCACCACAGTGACTCCAGTCGCCGCTTGAGTTCCAAAACCTGGGGTTCAAGCTTGTGCAGCCAGTGACACCTCCTACAGATGTGTTTGTCTAGGACACGTGGTGCTTCCATGACCTCCCACATGCCACAGGCTGTACATTCCACTCTGCCAGCTGCCCTGCCATACAATAAATAGTCTGTAAAGGTAAGTAGAATAGCTTACCAGTTACTCACCAACCAACTCCTTCCACTGTACTGAAGTAAGAACCAAATACTGGAGGATGAAAAAAATAGAAAAAAAGCAACTCTTCCCCACTTCACCAAACTCCCCACTCACCAAACTCATATCTCCACACTCTGCTTGCAATCTGCATTCAGTTTCAAAATTAAATAATTCCACCAGCTACCATGGCAGGATTTGAATCAGTGCCTCCAGGGCAATAGCCTGGGCCTCTGGATTACTAATCCAGTAACATTATCACTATACCACTGTCTCCCTTGTTTAGGGGATGTAACAGTCTAGTTATGAAAAACAAATCAGGCCAATTCCTCACAGGAGCAAGAGACATTTCTGCCAAGAACATTTTTAAGTTATAAAACTTGAACCAACCTTTCAATTACTTCCCACAATTTGAGAAATTCCTTTAACATGCAAGTGTTGATCATCACATTAAGGACTTGGTTGAGACAGACTACCAAATGCTAAACTGTGTCTCTAGTGCTTTTCTCCTGACACGAGTCTTATACACCTCTAGCATCACTAGGCTAAACATATGGAGTTACAATTCCCAGCAGTGACATCATGACGCAAGCCTTGAAATGTTCAGGCATCATGATACCAGCACTTCACACTAATACATGAACCAAACTGCAGTGGATCGATCACACTTTCCTTCAACCACTATTGCCTTTAATTGATTGTAACAAGTAATTTTGGATAAAAGTCATGCTGCAGCTGTAAGGGACCTATTTCAAAATGAGTTTAGGCAAGATACAGAACCAAACTATCTAGTCACTTAATATGCAGGCTGAAAGACTCCAAGGATAGTGGGCAAGATAAACAGAATTCACACTGGTGCAGTAGGAGGATATTCTTAAAAGGTTCAGAATTAAGTACTTCAATTAAGCAACATAGCTTTAAGTTTGATTCATGCTGTATTTACTCAGAGCAGTTGATAAAAACACTATGATCGAAGCCAAGCACATCTGTAAATGCAAAAATTAAAAAGATTTTTTTTAAAAACATGTTACATACGTGTCATCTGTGTCGATGGACTCGCCCCGTGAAGTTCCACCTTGAATAGATTCCATGGCCGTGGAATACAGAGCTTTCTGTGCAATGGGTCGCTTCTCATCAGAGGTACTTAGTGATCCCTCTGACTGCCTCTCGCGTTCTGCTTGGTCCAAATTATGAACTCCTAACAACAAACTGTAATCCATGATTTTAAAGCTCTCTAGCACCTATTGAGATTGCAGGAAGAGAGAAATGACAGAATTAGTCTGCACACAAAAACAAGAATGAGGGGAAATCAAATAATTCAGGATGACAACTTGCCTGACAGCACAAAAATCAACAAACTAGAATTGAAACGTTCCAAAAGATTAAATTGAACATTTTAAAAAATATTATAATATATTCAACCTGAAATAAGAAGTATGCCACAAAATTGCAGTATTCCACCCAAGATCAGATTAATTATGTTAAATTGGAAGAATGCATGATATTACCCATTGATTGATGTCTGGGCTAGCAGTGGCTGTATCACATCCACACCATATCTCCTGGGGAAAAACTTTGGCCAGACAAACTGTTCACAATTCCATCAAAAAAAAACTTGAACATTCATTGGACAAATACTCGCTGCAATTTCCTCTTTAACATCCCCCACTCCGAACGAATCACCTAAACTCAATCCAGATGGCAATGCATGGGTACTCATGACCATTAAAATCACGATTTCTGTGGTGCTATCAGCTCTTCCCCAGGAGCTATCTTCTCTAATCATTTTTTCCCCCTTCCGTTCCTTTTAATATCGTTGTTCTTCATTCTTCCAGAGTATTAATTGCAAGTATAAAATCAATTAATTACTGTTGATATCACTTCCTTGTTCCATACATTGAGCCTTGACCAGAACATTGTTGAGTCGTATTACAACGGATAACCTTTCTCCCCTCTAGCTGTATAACCCTGACTCTACTCGTACCAGGCAATCTCTCTGTAGCGTTTTAACCAGGGCGCTGTTAGTGTCTGTGTCCAGTAACAACCCATCTGAGAAATCCTGCATGAAGTCCAGGTCTTTGAATGTTGGCCTGCATTTCTCCCGCTCTTTTCTTGAAGCCCTCCGTTTGCAGGTTGAACCTTTTAAATCATATTTCATGTGCATCTTCACCACTCGTGGCAACACATTATTCATCACTGCCACTCTGATGTTTTTGCCACCAGATTGGACACAGTACAGTCCATAAAACTTTGGCAAGAGCGTCCTTGGGTTCTGATTCAGGTTCTGAAGCAAAAGAGAAATTATTTTCAATGTATCAGTGTAACAAATGAACCGATAGTCATCCTTCACGCAACTACAGTACAGCATTATGCTCTAGATACCATGACACTGGACTGATATTTTGTTATATGATCCCAACCCATGTCGGCGCCTGACGCCATCGCTATTTTTAATGAGCGGGCTAATTAGTGGCCAGGGTACAACTTGCCTTCCAATTAAAGATGGCGGATGGACTCTCGAGACTGGAGGGCCAATAGGAGTCCCCCCCCAGCCCTAGAAGATTGGCAGCCCCACAATCTCTGAACAATTTTCAAAACTTAAAAATAAAGAGGCCACAGCTGCCAGGCTGTCATCATGGAGGGGTGGCCACAGCTATGGTTATCTTGCATTTTTAACCCTCCGCCGCCACAATTGCTAGATGGAGTGCTGGCCCCCGGTCTGCCATCAGGAGGCTGCCTCCATTTACTGGTCAAGATTTGGCCTCAGCTGGGCGCCCAACTGTAAAATTCCAGTCAGCTTCTGCACAGTGGCTTGAATAGATCCATTAAGGGATACAATTGGCTACCCGCCATAGCTGTCACCACCACCCAACCACCCACCACCGCCCACCCCCCCCACCCACCTCACCCCCGAACCAGCCTCTTAAAAAATGGCTCTGCAGCAGGAACATGCCAGCAAACCAGCATGCCAGCTGGCAGGGGGAAAGTACAGGCCAGCCCACCTCCGTAGCCTTTTCAAAATCTGCCCCATTGAGTCAACCAGATGCCATTTCATTTTTATATTTAACATGTGTTATATTTGACATCTGTGGGTGACCCTAACAGGAACAGGAAAGTTTGTGGACATCAGCAAAAGTTGCATTGTCGACCAGTTAAGCAGCCAGATGACATTCAATGTATCAACTCCCACATAAGGGTCTGATAAGTTACTGCCACTCACCATCTAGGCCCACATGTCAACAACTACTTGGGTAAGGTACAAGTCGGCAGATGGCTTCTGTGGAACTATATTTCAGCAACAGTCAACACTATCAAGAGAGGAGAAGGCAAAAATGCAAGGGGGAGGGAGAAAATTAACTTACCATATAATAACCTGGAAGCAACTTCTGCAGAAATTCTGCTTCTTTGTTTACAACGGTCTTTATAATGAACTCATCATCACTAGTCACATAAAAGAGAGACCCACTGGCACCAGGATTGGAGAGTTCAATCAAGGGTTC
This sequence comes from Heterodontus francisci, assembly GCF_036365525.1. Taxonomy (NCBI): domain Eukaryota; kingdom Metazoa; phylum Chordata; class Chondrichthyes; order Heterodontiformes; family Heterodontidae; genus Heterodontus; species Heterodontus francisci. The sequence continues at coordinate 33,406,852 of NC_090406.1, read as the reverse complement.
ATTGCACAACGAATACTGTGAGAGGACACATTAAAAAGCAAACACTCTTATCCAGAACCCAACTTTACACTTCAACTTTTGCCAATACAGTTACCACCAACTCTCCCACCCAAATTGTTTTTTAAAATGGTCTGAAAAACACTTTTTCAAAGCACTCCCTCATTTAGTAGACAAAAAGAAAAGTTCAGAAAAGTTTGTTTCGTTAAAAAACTCAAATGTCCATCCCCAGAGAATCCCACCAAGTAGGGTTTCTTACTGTCTGATACACAACATAATGATGTAATTGACAGGAAAATCCTGAAGCAGCTGCAGAGAAAGCAGTGGAAGCCGCAACTGTGGATACCAAAAGCCAATCAAAATTGCTGGCCATACCCCAGGAAACCACCTTGCTGGTTAAATATACCCATCCCCAGTTAATTATTTACATTTCTATTACACACGTACCACTTTTTCACATGAGATTTACTTTCTGTTAAAATTAAGACACTGTCGCAGGATATATAATGCAGTTACCAGCACACAAGTATGGGATCAATGGAAGAGAGAATAAGCAGGGTCTTGGTGCAACATTATACTTATCAGTGCTCTCCTCTGAGTTGCCACCATGGAAACCATACTTACTCAATCACAAAAGCAGTTCCAGACAAAATATGAGGTCTTCAGCTGTGCTTGCCTTTAACAATAAATCTCTAACTTGTGCTTGCTAATTAAATGACTGAATATACTTGATACAAAATGAGATTGTCCCAGAGGACTGAGCAGGTTTAATGAGTCAAGTACCTTCCCTCCCTCCCTGCAATTACTTCAGGCTGATTCAGGCCACTATCTTGGACTTCCATCAGAAGGACAAACACTGAAATAGCCGACAATATAAAAATAAGTTTATACTGTCAATCTTAAATCTATCAATTGTGCTGCTGAAGGATTAAATCATGCAAATTACAGGCAGAATAGTTTGATTTTCGATTAGCAACTCCACAAATTTGAACCCAACGGCATTTCCTGGCACATGAAATTGAACTCATTGTCCAAGGAAAACAGACAAAACATTAACCAACAAAAAAAAAGTTGCTCTGCACAGAAAACACACCAATGCACACTTCATGACTGTTTCATTTTAAAATGAAAAATTAGCTCTGTTGGTAAATGTACTATCACGGTACTGAGTCATTCAGGACAAGACAATCCCACACAAAAACCGTGGTCTGTACAGAGTTACCAATATTCTACAGCTGGTTTTAGTGCTCTTGTACTGGGTGGGGGCGGGGGGAGAAATTCATGCGGGTTTCCCATTCCTGATCGTTACCTATAGTGACGCTTGGTGAAAGGTATGTCTGTGAACATCAGTTCAGAACAGGATCTGGGTCAGCTGCAATGACCTTCAGAGTGGAACACTAGCCACCGCTCAGTCTCAGCTCACAGGTGAAGAATAGTCACAAGCAAGGTGCCAGAGGGGCACTATAGAAGCATGGCATGGCACAGCACAATTCCCCCATATCTTACACATGATTTGCTTCTCTCATCTCCACACACCGGTGGGATCACTGTCTTTAAAATCAACCTAAGCTGACAGCAATGGTTTTCAGACCATGGAAAATACTTCATTTATGAAGTTCCACAGGCAGAGTCAAGTCAACCAAGATGATCAGTTTAAACCAACAGTTTATGCTATAAGTACAATGGCACAATTGAATAGAAAGATCACTAGTAGTAATTAATGCTCAATATTTTACTGCATCGATATCTTACTGCATCTTACACATAATCCTCCCACACAGTGGTACAGGATATTTCAAATACACTGCAGTGAATCAAGATTCTCAGAGCAACTGGCAGTCATTATGAGGTACATGGTAAAATTTATTTTCCCACCATCTTCTCCAACTTACGTTGGGACAGAATTCCACAGAAACCCAGTGCCCATCAACTAACCACCCAGATGGCCATTCTTCATTTATGACCCCAGAAAATGAGCATTAACAAGCTAATCAACAACAGAGTATCACAGCTAAGCATCTTTAAGCAACATCCATACACTGATATTTTCCATCGAGGGTGCTGGATAGTGATAGGGAAACCTGATTGATTTGCTCCCCCCTTACTAGCCCAGGTACATCATTGCGCTTAACTGTAAAAACACATTGAAGATAGGCTTAGTTGTGTCTAAATGCAATTGTTGAGTTTTGGCATTTGATCAACCAGTTTCCCAGGTGCATAAAAGTAAGCAGAGTATTAAGTTTGAAGATATTAGAAGATACAGATTAATCAGAATAACACATTAGTCAGAAGTTAAATGAGTATTAAGATGGGGAGGAAAGATTCAATGTTCTTCAAATGTGCGTTTATTTTAGCTTATAAGATTGTTGCACTAATATTGCTGCAGCTAACATTTGCATTTCCTTTAACTGTAGTCAAAAGTTATTTAAGCATCAGAGCAATTTGAAAATTTTCTAAAAACAACAGGCCCGGAGGTACAAATTCACTGAATCTACTAGCTGGAAATTATAGGTTAGTTTACTGCTTCTAATCCATTTAACCATCTGTCTAAATACTGCACAAGGTAGTTTCTAAATATCATAAATATACCAGTAATCAGCTTAGAACCAGTGATGTTAAGCATAGCTGCAGGCACAAAAATTACCTGCCAGATTTGAACCATCAGGCATGAACATATTAAAGATGATCTGCAAAGGATTCATACTTTTTAGACATGACCTTAATTTCCACAAAGTTTTATTGGGATGGGGAGGAGGGGGAAAGCACAACACCATTTGAAAGTATCTATCTATATAGAATCTAGAGTGATCGGTAGGTTCATTTAACACATTTGTTACCAAAAGCAAACTTTATAGGAAAAATCAAATTTAAAACCAATACATTGTAAAGTTGTATGACATGTTTTTCTCCTCAAATTTCACTCTTCACCTGCTACAGAACTGCAATTACAGATTCCTCACCCTAGGGCTACATTGTTCAAAATACTCTCTCCAGAAAAAGCCCAAGTTTGAAAGGGTAAAGTCTTCAGTTCTATTATTGTATGATCTTATGCATCACATGGACATACAATATATGTCTAAAAAAAAATCACAAACCCAACTACCCTCATTTACCCTCACTGAGTCCCATAACAACATTACATGCAATTCAAGAAGAAAGGGAGCATGAACGATCTTGTATTCTTGTCTCAAGCAAATTCAATCAAAAAGGAGCAGTTATGGTATCCAGTGCATGAGAATGCCCAGCACTTAAAACAACCACACTCACCAAATAGTCATCGGGTCGAATGCCAAAGAGTTCCCTAAAGTAACGAAATGCCACTGGAGCATAGGTCTTGAATCTGAAGTCAGGGAAGTGATGCGCTGGAGTCAAATTACTACCTTCACTGTAAATTGAAAGAAAACTTGAGTGCCAAAATATACTAAATTAAATTGAATTACACTTACCATATGTAGCCAAGTGTAATCCCTGTTTGCAGCATAAGTTCAACAAAGCACTGATGCAATTATCAATTTGCCTCTGAATTTAAACCCACTGAGAATTGCAGGAGTCCCAAAATACAGAAAGTAGCACACAGTATAAGTACCCTAACAGTGCTAATGCAAGTTTATACGTTACATACACTTATAGATGCATTAAAATAAATGGTAACATAATGAGTCCCCGTTTCATTACATTTCAATGCAGCAATTTAATAACACTATCTCTGGAGGTCTCAACACACCAGTGAGTGATTCAGACATCAGTGAGAGCCAAACTCAACATTATAATGTAATTGAATTATTACAGCAACTTTCTTCAGCATCACCACTGCAGATTCCCTCCAGTGTTTCATCTCACCATGCTAGTTTTATCTAAACCATGCAACAAAAATCAGTAGTGAAAGTAAAAATGTTTCTAAAACAAAGACCCAAATAAATAACTGATCAGCTTCATGCAACTACCTGGACCATTTGATACAATTACAATGTGAAGCAGTTGTGTTTACATCAGGGCTGTCATCCGATTAATAGAATTAAATCATGATTAATCCCTCAATTAAAAGTTTTGATTGCAGTTAATCTTAATCACATTAAATTGATAAAAAATTCTACACCCATTTCATTCAGGTTTCTTTTTATTACTGATGCTATTATATAGAAAAACTCAAACTGAACTCTTAAGAGTAGTCTATGACACGACTCAGCTTGATAATAGATACAAGTAATGATCTTACTCTTCAATAAACCATCAAAGTTTTTAAAAAGTCTTCCCAAGAACAAGCCCCTTTCTCTTGTAGTGTTCGCTCCATAATGTTTTAACTTATCTTTATTTTTTTGCCCCTTTCAATTGCCTTCTGTTGAATTTTAGTTCACTTGAATCACAATTAGTCTTTTTTAAATTCGCTTGACAGTTCTATTTTTACTCTTTTTAGCTCACTTCCCAGTTAAGGATGGGCTTCTGCCCTGCTAAGCCACTTTCAGCCTCTCTGCTACATCCAACCCAACCTGGCACCTTTCTGCCTTGTCACCTAACCTGGAATGACACTTCCCAGCCACTCAATCAGGTGGCAAGTGCTATTGCCCCCCGAATGACAAACCGCCTTCATCTTTTCTCATCACTTGTTCTTGCAGGGGTCAGATGGCTTGGAAGCAATAATGACAAGAGTAGGAATCAGAGGATTTTGTCAAGTAAACAAATAACTTTATATTTTTAATTTGAAGACACAAGAGGAAGGTTAAGTGGTAATATTGAACAGAGCTCCTTTTTTTTTTTGAAACCCAGTATTATTTCCCTAACTTCCTTGAATAATGTATTAAAACATTAATTGCCAAAAAATGAATGTTGTTACCACCGAGGCGGGAGTAATGCACTGTCAACTCAGTCCCATTACTCCACAGGGGTCACAGCATATTATTAAAGTTTCCCACCTACTGAAAATTAGCCAATGAAACACTTTATTAACCTCCAGAATAAAAACAAACGAGGTATCTTTAAACAACAAATTAACTATTTATTAATAAACTAAATATTAAATAATACGGAGATAAATCTATGTCTGGAAAGACTTTATAACTTCCTTATTCCTCCTAACCTTCATGCACACACACATGTATTCAAAACCAACGGTTAACCGGTTCTAAAATGATGTTTTAAAATTACAGCTGCTTCTTAGGAATAATAAAACAGCTGTGCTGTAAGTCCTGGTTGGATACTTTCCCGGATCAGTGAGATGTCCCAGAGTTGAATAGCCAGATGCCACTCGAAGTCTCCAGGTGAGCTGATAAACAGTCTGTAATGGATAGGCATTCAAGGCACTTCAGCTGCAGTAGCTGTCACACAGATACAAGGAGTATAACAACAGGTCTATTTAGATTTTGAATTAGCAGTCCAAGAGTAGAAACTTTACTGAGTTTCCAAAACTCCCAGAAACACAAAAGACAACAGAAAGTCACTCCTGAGGCAGAGACTTCTTAGAGATGGGAGTAAAAAGGAATTTGCTACCTCCAATAATGCAAAGATTCCTTTCCAGGGGTCTTTTCCTCTTTAGGCGAAACACAGCCTGTAGGCCAATGTAGATTTTCTGCTGAGAGAGACAAATCCTTCCTTCAAGGAGAGCACGCTTCGCTAGTCTGCCAGATCAAACTGGTTCTAGCCAGTCTTTAAACACAGTCAAAATGATACAATATGGCATGTGACCTCTCTGTGTTGCCTAGGAAACAGGCTTGCAGCTCACAGACAGCTCCCAGAGGGACAAACTCAGTCTTAAAGGCACACAGACCACCCCCATAGTTTTTTTTAAAAAAGAGAAAAAAACACTTGCATGACAATGTACTAATCATAGAACGAAACAGCAATTAAATTGACAGCCCCAGTTTATCTACATCTTATGTCCTCAAAGTCCAAAAAGCACTCACAACCAATGAATTACTTTTGAAGTGCAGTGGTAATGTAGACAAATGTGGTAGCCAAATTGTGAACAGCAAGGTCTTGCAAACAGGAGGTGAGCAGCAGGAGCAATTAACCTTTTATCACAAGAAAGGTGAACAACTCTTGCATCTGATGAAGTCAGTCTGACTCAGTGGTAGCACAGTTACCTTTGACTTCAACAGATGTGGGTTCAAGCCAGATTACAGGACTTCAGCACATCACAATGACAATTCTATGTGCTGCCAAGGGAGAACTGCATTGAAGGTGCTGTCCTTTGGATCAGACATTCATCCAAGGCCCTGTCTGCCAATCAGGTGGAATTTAACAATTCCATGGCACATTCAAAGAGGAACATGAATTTCTCCTTGTGCCCAGGCCAGCATTGCTCTCCTAACCATTAAGCACGGGTTAACCTGATCATTCATTTCATTTGATGTTTGTGGAATTGACCATCACATTTTCCTCCATCACAGTGGCTGGACTTCACCTGTGGTTAGGTGCCACTGGTCAAAGTGCTTAACTAAAATAACAGAAAAAGTTCAATTAAAAAGGCATGGTAAGAGTTGCTTGCTTCAATCAATTATATGTGCCCAAAAATTTACTTGAGTTAAGAATGACTTGCCTAGGAAAGAATATGCTTTCAACCACGTAGAAATCTTGCATCAGTACATCTCTTTCAGGCTTTGAGCTGAGGTTTCCTACTGTGTATCCAATACCCAGCTGAATGGCTCCTTTAAGAGTAGATGAGGTTGTCTGCAACATATGTAGGATCAGGTTAACCTTAATCTGTACAATGTAGCACTGTGGTCTGTTTACCTCATGCCTTGAAGCTTGTCTAGATTTTGAGCAAAGTAAATAAGGCTTAAAAAGGTTAAAAAGGCCAACACTTGATTTCATTGCTGTGGGAACTTCACTAAAAGTTAAGGCACTGCAGATAGTTTTAACAGAAAATGTTTATCAGCTTAGCAAAAATTTCTCAACTGAACAGATATCCGCATTATCTTTTAGCAGAACTGAAGCAAGTGTTGACAAAAGCACATTTCCACAGATAAGGCACACTGGCCCAAGATTTTTGCATTATAAACAAAGCACCCATAATTATCTTGTGTTAGTTGTTAACGCTGCTCTTTAAAGGCAAGGTTAAGCACAACCATTTGATGGCCTTGACCCTGGATGCTTATTTGGATTATGTAATGAGACCAGCAGGCAGGAAATTATGCCACAAGTTGATAAAGGAAGGTGCTCCAAATTAGTCTCTCAGCAACATGTCAAACATGTTCTCATCATTTTGTACAAAATTTTAATGTTAGAAATGAAGGACATAAATCAAAGGAAGGTTGAATTCGATTTAATTACTGTATCTTATACCATCCAACCAAAACAATACATACAATGGCTTCAAAGCTTACGAGGCTTATTTTAAATAATTACTTAGTACACCGCTTAAACAGCTAAACATGTTCACTTTACATCTCAAAAGCCACTGGTTTGAGTCTCAACAGACGAAGGCCCCTGGGAGGGGGGAAAATCATATTAATTTGCGGCTGGATCATTAGACTGCATCTCAGCAGCAGAGACGTAACTGACGTGGGCCAGCTTACTGACAAGATCCCAAGTCTCTCACTGGTATGGCTACTGAAAGTTCTTAGTACAACTTCTACCCCACAATATCCTGAAAACATTGCTAATAATTGTATTCAGTAAATCCTTTTGACCCTGTCACTACAGAAGATGGTTCAATTAACGCAAGGGAAAAACCCTGCACTTAATTACTGTACCTTCGAAAAATCTGCATTGTTAAAATTGTTCAAGCCAATTTCCATGAAGAGAAAAGGCTGGTCAGAAAACAATTAATAAATACACAGAAGACTATGCATTCAATAGATAACACAGGTTAACATTTCAAGTCAGAATTCAGACTTTCAGTTTTGACAAAGGGACTTCATTTGAGATATTAATCTTTCTCCTCTCTTCAAACAATGACACACTTGGCGCATTTCCAGCATTTTTGGTATTTGTTTCAGATTTGACATTTTAAGTTATTCTTTTTATCTCGGCAACTTAAATGATTGCTCAGATTTAATGATGTGCAGGGTGTGCCCCTTTGATAAATTATAATGGGAAAGTAGGTAAAGAGCTAACCATTTTATTCTGTACAAAAATGTTTTAAGTTGGCAAATTATTGCTTTATAATTCACAGATAGGACTTAACATATTAAACTCTATTTTCTTGTGACATAACAATTATAGATGTCACAAAGCAAAACAAAAATGAACAGACTAAGAAAGCCTGTTTAATTTTAAATTAAATTTGTATATAATGTAGTGACTGAATACCTTTTTGTATGTAGTTTCCCCAGAAGCATCTACTCCCCTGTGTCCAATTTTTTTGCTTGCAGGTGCATCTGTATTTCCAGATGAAGAGGGCATCTTGAAAAGAATGCAAGATATTAAATATATTGGTAACAACTCTGTACAAAGTACCAGTCATTTCTAATTTTATCCGTGAGAAATCTGTAGTATAGCTGTAAATGCTGCTCACCTCAGCCAAGCCTGTTGTTCTACTGAAAGATTCTGCATGTGAAGAGAAAAACAAAACATTTAAAAGTTGTAGCATCCTACCTGAACAGGAATTGAGACTATAGGAATTTCTCTTTTGGGCCTCCTTATCTCGAGAGACAATGGATACGCGCCTGGAGGTGGTCAGTGGTTTGTGAAGCAGCGCCTGGAGTGGCTATAAAGGCCAATTCTGGAGTGACAGGCTCTTCCACAGGTGCTGCAGAGAAATTTGTCTGTTGGGGCTGTTGCACAGTTGGCTCTCCCCTTGTCAAGGAATTAAGAATATAGAAACAGGAGTAGGTCATTCAGCCCCTCAAACCTGTTGCACCATTAAGTTAGATCCTGGTTGCTATGTACCACAATACCATGTACCCACCTTTGCTCCATATTGATATAAAAAAAATGTATCGGATATTTATAAATACATACAAGCATTTCCCTGCTCACCTGAAGACTGAAACATACTACAGTACAGTTCCACAGGCACTAGCACCCCTGATGCTTCATCCATGGGGCCATGTATGCCAGCAGGTCCTTGTACCAAGACAGATCATCACAGTTCAGCCTGACCCTGCTTTCACCGAATGAATGCACATGTGTGAACATGACGAGATAGCAATTAGGAGAAAGAATCCTAGATGATTTTCACCCCACTAATCCAGGGACACTGAGACCAATTGCATCTCCCTGAGCTTTGGAGTTGAGATTAGCCAACTCAGGATAGGAGCTGTTTTCTACGCATTAAATAGGAATCTTCATATTATCAAATATTACAGACTTTTCAAGAACATTCGCTTTTACTACATTGGTGATCTCCACACTGCATATTGGGCTAAAATTACTGAGTTATTCAATGGCTTTGACCATTTAACGGAGTTCCATTGTCCAAGTGGAAATTAGATTAAGCACCAAGAGCTACAGCAGTATTCTGGGTCAAATTCAAATGATAAATGTAGAATTTAACTTTTCTGTTATGTCTGCTCAGCCAGGAAATCTGGAAGCAAACCAATTTCATTTTCTAGTGTTCTTTAGCACTCAATATTGAGGGATTTTTTTGCAATAAAATACTTGTCAGAAAACTTCAGTTAACGAAAGAGCTCCTCTCTCAATTAATGTTTGCAATCAGCAAAATTTAGACACAGATGTCAGTAGATTCTACTTGTTGAGATTCCTCAATTCCAGAACCATGCCACACATTTAATGGTCAAGCTATTTGTCAAGTTATCAGGGCAAAATGATTTTGTTCAATGAATAGCATCTGTGCAAACTTTCCCTTCTTTCTCTAGAAGGCAACTATGATGCTTGTTAAAATACAGCTCTTCAGTTTCTTACTCAAGTGACCATTATTCATGTTTATGTTATGTGATTCATGTTCATTATTCAAATCCAGACAGCGAATGCTGTCAAGGTATTCCATCTGGATTGTTTTGTGGGGCGGGGGGAGGAGAGAAAGCTGGAACAAAGAGAGAAATACGAAGAGTCAAACCTGATCCTCTCCTCTCCTGGAGCCCTTACATATGTATTTTCTGGCAGGGTCACTAGATAAACACCAGGTACACTGAGCCCAACTGAAACTGCCCCAGCCGACAAGTAGTTTTCTGACAGCACACCAATAGACGACCCTTTTGTCAAATCCCAGGTACACTCTGTGGTCATGCAAAATTTCCACTTAGCCCCAGATATTAACTCAAGGAAAACATAGATGAATGCAAGCCCCATATAAAAAGGTCAGATAAAATCAGTAAGTAACGATTAGATGACAAAGCTTGGGTTTTAAAAGCCTAAAGACAGCCGGAAAGGCAACAAAACAGAGAGCTTTGGGGAAAAAAAGATGGGGGGGGGGGGGGTGGGGCGCAGGAAATAAGCTAAACAAATTCCATTCATGCAGGAAGTCAACAGAAAAGACAGACAGACTGACAAAAAGAAAAAGGAGCCACTACAGAAAAACAACATTTTAATATTAACCACACATAGATTCTTACTGGGCATAAACCCAATACACACAAATTATATTACCATTTTCAATGCATTATTCCCAGATATACTCAAAGACTTTAACCTACTTTTCACAGTGCTTCACTGTCAAAAGCAAATATTCAGATCATATGGCCGGTTACGTTAATTTGTCCACCCAAGGAATTTCAATAAAATTTACTTCCATCCATGTTGACCCCATGTACACATGCCTCGCGTAGATGCAGCTCTACCCACATCAGAATTGGTATGTAAGCAATGGCAACCACCAAAACAGGCTACCCTATGCACTATAGCAGCATAGAAACAGAGTTACTGGGGATATATGTCCTGCAAAATGCAAACATGCATTCCACTCTATAAAGCTTCAGAAGCGTGGTTGACATTTTAGAAACACCTACTTCGTAGCTTTTATATTATCTAAAGGCTAAAGACTGGCGGGTCAAAGAGACTTAGCAGTTGGCAGGAAAAAAGACAGAAGTGCAAGGAGCAAGCCAACTGTGTAACAGCCCCGACAACCAATTTTATCTGCAGCGCCTGTGGAAGAGTCTGTCACTCTAGAATTGGCCTTTATGGCCACTCCAGGCACAGCTCCACAAACCACTGACCACCTCTAGGCACTTAGCATTGCCTCTCGAGACAAGGAGGCCAAAGACTGAAGAGATTGAGTTTCCTTTTTTAATTGTTTTGCAAAACCTATGAAGTTTACCCACTATTTGTTTTTTCCTTTAGCTTCAAACATGCACCAAGGCAGCATTAATGTTTGAAAATTTTCTGGTCACATTATTCATCTTTGTTCTGCAGTTTTTTTTGTTATGTACTGATCTTTGAGATTACCATCAATTTAAGGACTATAAGGCCCCAGATGCAGATCAAGCATTCCATGTGACTAACCATGTTGCACCATTTAAAGAGCCTATATATATCCATTTCTGCTGATCTGGCCACTTTCTGTATCTTAATTAGCTAAACATTCATAAACATTCATCCTCACTTATTACAAGTGATGATCAGAATTAACCGCCCAAGGACCAAAATCCATTCTTCGATAAATAATGCTGTAGCTCCAACTCCAACGCATACCTTATGTTCTATATTTTCATCTAAATAAGGAGAACAAAAAAAAGCTCAATGGATTTATTCTCTAATAATTCAGCCATACAGACCAAGCAAGTCCCAAATTCAGTCTTCTGTCTTTCCCAAGTTAGCTGATCTCAGCTGGATCAGCAGCAGGGGCACTAGAATTGTCCGTAACAGCCCCCCATATTGGGATGTCCACAGTCAGCCAAGCCATCTACTCTTGATCACTATCCAGTAAGTCCTGTCAGAAGTGAATGTATGTGGACATTCAATGAGAATGGATCATCTGTGATGACCCTGAAGAATGAATAACTTGCCAAAGTTCAAAGTTCATGCATGATTAACGACCACTTTGGCAAATTACTTGACAGCAACTGGTTTCCATGGAGCTGTACCTCAATGAGTCGACAACTTCAAGAAAGGAAAGCTTGCAGAGGAAAAAGAAACTGGGTATTGAAATTATACAAGAAACTAGCTGGGAGGGATAATGAAGCCTTTTTACAGCAATCTTAAGAACTGAATCATTAACAGACTTTGTCCTCTTATTTTCTGTTAATTCAGCTTCTTGGAAATTACAAGCTGAATTTGGGTATCATATGATTCCCAAAATGCCTTTACGTTAATCTGTTTTGATCAAGACTTAGAAAGTTACATTGTATTAAATTCAAAAGGACATATGAAGCAGAACACAAACTTAAGACAGCCACAGCTTTGATGTGAACTGATTCAAGATCCAAAATTTAATTAGCATCAACATGGATAGCAGGCCAAGAAACCACAGCCTTAGCTTGCTACATTTGTAATTTTCTGAAAGCTGCAATGCAATAAATGACTGTTAAACACTGCCTATTGTTTCCACAAGTACAGAAACTGGAATAACTGCTTCTCCTTTCTTTACATGAAATGTCAGCAAACTGTATGGCAGATTTGTTATGAATTGACCTGCACAGAAAATCACTGCCCCACTTCTAAGCAGCTCTCAGCTATAATAAATCTTTTCCTTGTATCACGTAAAACCGGCTTATCTCTCACGAGGCGAGACACAAACAGCAGCGTCCTGAATGCAAGTACCCAACTACTCTACAGTACTACACATTTCATCCTCCAGCACACTGCTCTGACTGCCTATGGATCCACCCCTCCCCGTTCCACCTTCTGTAGTGGAGCCTTCAGCTGCCTTGGTTTTACTACGAACTCCAGTTTTTCATTGGGAGGTGTTTGCTAAAGTATTTTCACTCTGCCAGTTCTTCAGTAAAGTACTGAAACTTTTATACCAGGCAAATCACAATTAGACCAGGGTGTCTAAGATCATAGTGTTATTGCTCAGAATGTTTGGTAAGTTGCAGAAGTATTGAAAATTTTCCTGAACACATAATTTTAATATACATTAAACCCTTTGAGTGTATTATCACATTCCATTTCAAAATGCATTGAAAACTCCTACATTAGGCTCCAGCTATAGAAAAACACATTTAAAGAATGTCAACAATGAAGTGCAGTACCTGCTATTTGGCAGCCGCTGTTTTGATAGGATTTGCCAAAGTTATACATCATAAAATGTTAGCTGGTAGAGTAATACTGTTAGATAGCATTTCAAAAATTAATACTGTAGTTATAAAAAATTAGTCTGCATGCACTTTCGGAGTTCAGGGCACTGAGCAACAGTGCCATTGTGGAACGGCCTGTTTCTATGGTGTGCATTCTATGCAATTCTACATAGCCTAAATTATTAACGCTCCATTGTGAGAGCCTGCAGCAATGTTTGGCATAGATAAGAAAGGTCAGCTAATATATTTGAAATAGTTAATGAATGCTATTAATGCAGTTTGCATGTACACTATTACAAAAAAAAATTAATTTTGTCTGGTCAGAATAGGGGGGGAAATCAGGAGGAAAAAAAAGTGTTACGGTTACAATCAAGACAGATGAATTTAGTTTTAAAACTTTATTTTGCTTTTCAGAAGTACAATAACTTGCATTTATACTGGGCCTTTAGCATTGAAAAACATATTGAAGTGCTTCACAGAAGAGAGCAGGAGCAAGTTCCAAGCCTTTGCAAGAAATGTAGGAACGGACCAAAATCAACAGATGTGTTATAAGGATGCTTTTACAAGTGGGGAAGGAGGTAGAGAGGCACAGTCCTTGGGAAGAGAGCTCCAAAGAATAAAGCCAAAGCAGAAGGTTCCACCACAGAAGGTGGAACAGAGGGAGGGGTGGATACATAGGCAGTCAAAGCAGTGTGCTGGAGGAAGCAGGAGGGGAGATAAACCTAGAGAATGTTCCTTACCCAGATTAAAAGTTTTACAAAACATCAGGCCCCAAATTACTGATACTACCTCTCAGATATTGGATAACATTTAACAGAAAAAATACATTAAACATCCATCACAATTTGGCTCTTAAAAATATAAGAATTGAAAAAGATAAAACTACAAAATGAATTCCCTGCAATTAAAAACAAACTTTTCTTCAGATTTGATGCATGAAAACCCCAAACCCCCACCCAACAGATATATCCCACACCAGAGGTTTACAGAAGTAGTCAGGAAATCAAGTGTTAATGTGGAAGGAAAGTCCAAGGAATTATTTATTATTTAAATTACCCCGCACCATTCTATACTTCAAAAATGGCTCAAGAAAATTACTCTACTTAAAAGAATTGTAGATTAAAATGTGGAAAGGTCTTCTCCTCAGAGCTAGATCATTCTAGGTCATAAAGAGAAATTGTCAAGCCAGCGAGCCGATCCATAAACACCAAACTCCAGGATGACATATTAGACTAGCAGCTGGATTCTCTGACTACACAACCAGCACTTCCAAGGCCTAAACTTCTTTCAGTCTGGCCTGCTCGTTACCAGCATCTTAAATCAAGCAAATTCTTCCAATAACCAATGGCCAGAATTCTCCAGCAAGATTTATAAAGTGTGTGCTCTCCCCACACCCTCAATAATTCATATTGGTGGGTTAGACAGAACTCTTCATTAAAAAAAGTACCCAAATTTACAATACCTTGTCGTTACTACAAACCTGGCATTAATCAGTCAGACATTCCAATGACATTGTATTAACTGACAGGTCAATGTATCGTCAACTTGTGCTAGGAAAGGGAGGGAAAACATTTTAAACTACATATAGCTATCAAGAATGTATATCATACAAAAAGCCTGCACATTCCAAATCTCCATTTCCTTTACTCACTACTCAGTTTAAGAAAAAAGAAACAAACAGCAAAAACAAGCCATACATTCAGCCCTAAACATCCAATGCTGCATTTGCAGCCAATTTTTTCTCCACATCCTTATTACTTCACTCAAAATTACACAAGAGTTAGACTACAATACACTGCTTAAAACTCATTATCCAGGTTTCCTTCCTGAAGAGACCTCAGTACTGCACAATTTGGAAATTTAAGAAATTATAAATGCATTATATATGGATACAACCTGCCCCCTGATCTTGTGTGGAGGAAAATTCCTTCTTCAGAGGATTTGAACGCATGTGAAAGCAGCAGGGAGAAGAAAATCCCAAAAAGTGTGGGTGCGAGAACACAGCCCTGTTTCACACCACTCAGGATAGGAAAGGGCTCTGATGAGGAGCCACCATGTTGAATTGTGCCTTTCATATTGTCATGGAATGAGGTGATGATACTTAGTAGCTTTGGTGGACATCCGATCTTTTCTAGTAGTCTGAAGAGACCACGTCTGCTGACGAGGTCAAAGGCTTTGGTGAGATCAATGAAAGCAATGTAGAGGGGCATCTGTTGTTCACGGCATTTCTCCTGTATCTGACGAAGGGAGAACAGCATGTCAATGGTCGATCTCTCTGCACGAAAGCCACACTGTGCCTCAGGGTAGACGCGCTCGGCCAGCTTCTGGAGCCTGTTCAGAGCGACTCGAGCAAAGACTTTCCCCACTATGCTGAGCAGGGAGATTCCACGGTAGTTGTTGCAGTCACCGCGGTCACCTTTGTTTTTATAGAGGGTGATGATGTTGGCATCGCGCATGTCCTGGGGTACTGCTCCTTCGTCCCAGCACAGGCATAGCAGTTCATGTAGTGCTGAGAGTATAGCAGGCTTGGCACTCTTGATTATTTCAGGGGTAATGCTGTCCTTCCCAGGGGCTTTTCCGCTGGCTAGGGAATCAATGGCATCACCGAGTTCCGATTTGGTTGGCTGTATGTCCAGCTCATCCATGACTGGTAGAGGCTGGGCTGCATTGAGGGCAGTCTCAGTGACAGCATTCTCCCTGGAGTACAGTTCTAGGTAGTGCTCAACCCAGCAGTCCATCTGTTTGCATTGGTCAGTGATTATGTCCCCCGATTTAGATTTGAGGGGGGCGATCTTCTTGATGGTTGGCCCAAGAGCTCTCTTCATGCCATCATACATTCCTCTGATGTTTCCAGTGTCTGAGGCCAGCTGAATATGACTGCATAGGTGTTGCCAGTAGTCGTTTGCGCAACGCCTAGCTGTTCTTTGTGCAGTACTTCTGGCTGCTTTAAGTGCTGCGGATGTTAAATCGCTGGGGGCTTTCTTGTAGTTCAACAGTGCAATGCGCTTAGCGGCTATGACAGGTTCCAGCTCTTCATTATGAGATTGAAACCAGTCTGCATTTCTCTTCGCACTTTTGCCGTAGGTGGTCAAAGCTGACTCATAGATGGCGTCTCTGATGTGGGCCCACTTGGTCTCAGCATCCCCTGTGGGAGTGTTTTGAAGGGCTGTTACAAGTGAATTTAGAAATTTCTGTAACAGCTGTGGGTGAGAAATTCTGCTCGTGTTGATGCGCGGGTGGCCCTTCTGCTTGGAATGATGCAACTTCTTTGGTCTGAGTCTAACCTTGCTGCACACCAGGGAGTGGTCGGTGTCGCAGTCCGCACTGTGGAAGCTGCGCGTGATTTGAACACTGTTTAAGGCGGCTCGCCTTGTGACAATGAGGTCTAGCTGGTGCCAACGACGTGATCTTGGGTGCCTCCATGAAACCTGGTGACAGGGTTTAGTGTGAAGGAACGAGTTGGTGATGCAGAGGTTATGATAGGTACACAACTCAAGCAGTCTCTGCCCGTTCTCATTCATCGTTCCAACGCCATAGCGCCCAAGGCAGGAGGGCCATGAGTCATGGTCGGCCCCAACCCTGGCATTAAAGTCCCCCAGCAGGAATAGGTGTTCGGTGTTGGGGATGCTGCTAATGATGTTATGGAGTTGTTCATAGAACTGGTCTTTAGCTTCAGGTGCGGAGCAGAGTGTTGGAGCATAGATGCTGAGTAGGTGTACTGGACCAGAGGTGGTGAGCAGTCGGATGGACAGTATGCGTTCCGAGCCATTTGAGGGAGGCCCAATCATGCTGAGCAAGGAGTTTCTGATGGCGAAGCCCACTCCATGCTGTCTTGGATCTTCAGGATCCCTGCCCTGCCAGAAGAAGGTGTAGTCTTGCTCTGCTAGAGAGCCACTCGCGGGGAGACGAGTCTCCTGAAGTGCTGCAATGTCCACATTGAATCTACTGAGCTCGTTGTTAATGATGGCGGTCTTCCGAGAATCGTTGATTTGTGTAAGGTCTTCCGACAGGCCAGGACACATAGTTCTGACGTTCCAGCTTGCAAAGCGAAGGGCTGGCACCTTCTTTCCTTTTTTCATGTTGTTTGGTGCGGTGTATCAGTCCACCTTTCGGGCAATGACCCTGAGCTCCAAGCACCCATTGAAGCAGGCAGTCTGTGGCGGGACAGAACCTTATTGACCGGGGGCTGCCCGGTTTGAGGCGGGCGGTAGCTGTCCAGTGAGGTGCAATGACCTCTCCCACCGACAAAGGCAACCCGTGGCGCCCAGTTTCTACGCCAATTTATCTGGACTTATAACCCGTAACTGCTGCCTTCCGTGTTGTTTTAGTCGCTGTGAGGCAACTATGGAGTGACCTCTCCATGGCGCATGCCTGGGCAAGTTTATGGAGGTTGAGAGTTGCCCAGTCGTCAAAACCCCCCTCTCGGCCTTTCTGGTGGGGTCCAAAGGAGTGCAGGACACGATGTTTGGCACCAGTATGGCTGCAGGAACTGCCGGAAACATGCCAAAGGTGACACGTGACCACCTACGGGGTTCCGCTCCGGACTTTCTGTTAGGGTTTACTCCCTTAGCCTTGGTTCTCCCGAGACGCCCACAAGGCAGTGGGGTTGTTGGGGCCCCTACACAGGTGTAGGATGGTGCCGGTGGGAGGAGGGGATGCAAGGGGGAGGGGTAGAGGGAGGGGGTGGTGCAGGGGAAGGGGGTGCGGGGTGAAGATGGTGCGAGGGGGGGGCGGGCTGAGACGGAGTTGTGAGGGGGAGCTGAGAGGGTGGAGCAGGGAAGGGGGGGGGGGGGGGGAAGCTGGTGCAGGTAATAAGCCATTTCCTCAGTGCCCACCATCGACGTCCGGAAAGCTCATCCACGTCCTTCGGGAGGTGAAGCATCATTTGGCAGACTTAGAGGTGATTACATTTGCTAAGGGTTTTTTTTGGCAGTGGTTTAAATAAAGGCATGCAGCATTGCCGACAGTGCGCTGCAGATGCTCTCCAAGCCATCTCCCGCGGGCGCTTTGAAGTTGCGGCCGGGGGGGCCGTTCGTGGATTTTTTGGGTGTTCGGGGCACCTTTTCTCAGGACTTCTCTCGGGTCCCGCAGCTCCTTCTTCACCTCAATGGACTTACCGCATGCCGTGGCTGCAGACACTCTTGACTGTGAAGACAGCAGGATCGGAGATTGAAGTATCGGCAGCTGTGCTTGTCAGTTTCATCCGGATCAATTTCATTGAGAAAACAAAGAGCAGGTGTGGCTGGGGGAGGGCAGTGGGCCCAGGTAACATACACTAAACTAACTGTTAGCCTTTAGATAGGGCTAAAATGAACTGATTTAAAGAGCCAGGGGAATTTAAACAGTTTAAGAGGGCAGATTGGGGGAAAAAACGTTAGGGATGGGAGCAGATGGCCATGGATAGAGTTGAACAGCAAGGGAGCTTCCTAGGGAGCTTCCAGCCCAGGAGCCATCTTGAATTAAATAATCACATGCGTTCAAATCCTCTGAAGAAGGAATTTTCCTCCACACAAGATCAGGGGGCAGGTTGTTCAACCTTGCCCGTCTAAGAGCGAAGTCCAAAGTACGGAAAGTCCTCATCAGAGAACTCCTCTTTGCTGACGATGCTGCTTTAACATCTCACACTGAAGAGTACCTGCAGAGTCTCATCGACAGGTTTGCGGCTGCCTGCAATGAATTTGGCCTAACCATCAGCCTCAAGAAAACAAACATCATGGGGCAGGACGTCAGAAATGCTCCATCCATCAATATTGGCGACCACGCTCTGGAAGTGGTTCAAGAGTTCACCTACCTAGGCTCAACTATCACCAGTAACCTGTCTCTAGATGCAGAAATCAACAAGCGCATGGGTAAGGCTTCCACTGCTATGTCCAGACTGGCCAAGAGAGTGTGGGAAAATGGCGCACTGACACGGAACACAAAAGTCCGAATGTATCAGGCCCGTGTCCTCAGTACCTTGCTCTACGGCAGCGAGGCCTGGACAACGTATGCCAGCCAAGAGCGACGTCTCAATTCATTCCATCTTCGCTGCCTTCGGAGAATACTTGGCATCAGGTGGCAGGACTATATCTCCAACACAGAAGTCCTTGAAGCGGCCAACACCCCCAGCTTATACACACTACTGAGTCAGCGGCGCTTGAGATGGCTTGGCCATGTGAGCCGCATGGAAGATGGCAGGATCCCCAAAGACACATTGTACAGCGAGCTCGCCACTGGTATCGGACCCACCGGCCGTCCATGTCTCCGCTATAAAGACGTCTGCAAACGCGACATGAAATCGTGTGACATTGATCACAAGTCGTGGGAGTCAGTTGCCAGCATTCGCCAGAGCTGGCGGGCAGCCATAAAGACAGGGCTAAATTGTGGCGAGTCGAAGAGACTTAGTAGTTGGCAGGAAAAAAGACAGAGGCGCAAGGGGAGAGCCAACTGTGCAACAGCCCCGACAAACAAATTTCTCTGCAGCACCTGTGGAAGAGCCTGTCACTCCAGAATTGGCCTTTATAGCCACTCCAGGAGCTGCTTCACAAACTACTGACCACCTCCAGGCGCGTATCCATTGTCTCTCGAGATAAGGAGGCCCAAAAGAATATATGGATACATTATTCAACTAAAGACATACAATAGAAAAGCAAGGCATACAGAACTTGCACAAGACCTTGGTGAAAAAAAAAAGATACAAAAAAGAAAAAAATAGAACTTGCATCTGTACGGTGCCTTTCATCAGAACATATAAAAGTGCTTCACAACGAGTAAAATACTTTTTATTTGAAGTGTCATCATTGTTGAGGAAATAAATGCAGCTGGCCAATTTGTCCACAGCAAGGGCCGCGAATAACAAAAACAGAGCACTACATTGTCAGAGCTACCAAACAGATACCCCATCTGCATGGCCTGTTTGGCTTGGTGTTAAAAATCCCACATCACTATTCAAAGAAAGAACTTGCATTTACATATCACACTGGAAACTCACGCCCCACCAAAGTGATTCACAGCTAATTACTTACTCTTGAAATGCCATCATTGTTGTTATTGTTACAATAAGCGAGGAGGAGTAGAAGGACTTCCGTCTTTTCCTTCTCTTTGTTAGACCACAATTGGTTTAATCCTTTCTTTAAGCGGACGTACTTGTTAAACAGGCAGTTGTCCAGTTACCAAAATAAGGAAGCCGATGACAGTCTCTAATCCACAACTGTTTTACTGGCACTTCATAGTTCAGTCCAAACATCAGTTCCCAATCTTTCCCTCTGGACTAACTCTCCGTCCACAGGCAAAGCCCCAACTGGGCAAAACCCCAGCCTTTAAATATAAAACTATAAATGAGCATCACTTGCTTTCTATTAACACTGAAATGGGTCCTGTTTAATGAAAAAGGAACATTTTCAATATTGTCAGTACTGGCTCTTGTATGGCTACAAGAACAGGTCAGAGGCTAGGAATACTGCAGTAAGTAACTCACCACCTGAATCCCCAAAGCCTGTCCACATCTACAAAGCACATGTCAGGAGTGTGATGAAATACTGTCCACTTACCTGGATGGGTGCAGCTCCAGCAGCACTCAAGAAGCTCACCACCATTCAGGACAAAAAAGCCCGCTTGACTGTTTGTCAATGGGGTGCCATTCACTTCCTCCACCATCGACACACAGTGGCAGCAGTGTGTACCATCTACAAGATGTACTGCAGCAATGCACCAAGGCTCCTGAGACAGCACCTTCCAAACCCGCGACCTTTACCACCTAGAAGGACGAGGGCAGCAGATGCATGGGAGTACCATCCTCCTAGCTACACACCATCCTGATGTGGAACTATATCGCCATTCCTTCACTGACACTGGGTCAAAATTCGGGAACTCCCTTCTGAACACAAGGGAGAGCACGGAGAGAGGGGGAACACAAGGGAGAGCGCGGAGAGAGGGGGTCAAATTCGGTGATCATCTTAAGCTGAAAGGATGACTTTGCCGGCAGCTTGTCTTTTAAAAAAAATACAAATTCGGATCTCCAGCCAGTGAGTGAATTAAAGAAAATCATTCAACAAAACACATTTCTGTAACAGAAGCACAGCAGCCTTTTTTTTTTAAAACAGAGCTAGGCCCCACAAACAGTAAGCATGACCAGCTAATGTTTTTTGCCGGTGTTAGTTGAGTGATAAATGTTGGCCAAGCAACCAGGAGGCGTCCCCAGCTCTTCAAAAAGGTGCTACATGTGTTACGTCAGGGGTCAGCAATTTACTTAACTGTCAGTATCACACCTCTTTGCTTGCAACCTCTTTTGTATCTGTGTGGGTGCGTTTACCCAATCCCTGCCTTTTGTTTTGTTCCTTTTTAAAATGCTGTTCATTTCTATGTTTTTTTCCAGCTCAGATAATGTGTTTCAGTTGAAATGCTAACTTGTCTTTTCTCTCCACAGATCCTGACTAACCGGAGTGTTTGAATATTTTCTGCTTCGTTTCAGATTCACGGCATTTGCGTTTTTTCAGCTTCCCCCCCCAGTTTAGCTTGATCCTGTTTTCACCCAAGTACACATTTTCTCTGCGAGAGTCACTACCTAACAATCAGGTTGTTCTCTTTCTAAGCAAGAGCACCATGGCCAATTGGTTAGCTGAAACCAGCTATCTTAACACAGAAGATGATTTGAAATTGGAACCTCCAATTCTGTGTAGCCAAGTATTTCCCCTGCTAACTTATCCAGGACAGGTGACTGAAATTCTTTTTAAGCCCATCCAGTGAAGTACTAACATTCCTCAAAATCAGAGCAAACATATGATAGCAGCACAGCAACATACAATATTGCCCATTAATCCATTTCACAAGCTATTTCTTACACATGCTCAGTAAATACTCGGAGTTAAACTGTTCCCAACTGTGTGCTGCATTATGAAGAGATTTAACTGGAAAAACTAAACCTGCCAAAATGACTTTAAAATAAAGATTATTAATTTACTTTGTCAGCAGAATAAACAATTCTAAGACTATATACAACTCAATTTCCAAAAATAGATACGGAAGATAGTCTCTGAAGCAATAACTTGCAACAACTTGCAGTTTTACAGTACCTGTACCTTCAATATAGAAAAACATGCCAAGGCAATTGAGATGTGTAATCAAAACAATGGATGCCGAGGCAAAGATGACAACATTCAGTGGGATGACCAAATGTTTGGCAAAATAAGTGGTTTTTCAAGGAGGGTCTTAAAAGGAGCAGCAGCAGTGGGGTTGGTGCTGGTGAGGGGAGGGGGCGGTTGGGGGAAAACTTTCCAGAGCTAGGCAGCTGAAGTTACAGCTGTCAATCGCGAATGCACAAAAGATCAGAAGAGTCAGAGAAACAAAGATTTTAGGATATGGGTTGTAGGAGATTACACAGATCGGGAAACACAAGGTCATGAAAGGAATTGAACGCTAGGATGTGAATCTTAAATTTGAGGCAATGATGATCGGTGAGCAGGATGATGATGCCAGATAGGATACTGCTTTGGATCCACAAAAGTTTACAGTGCATTTAAGGACAGAGGGTTGCTTGAAGAGCATTGGAAATGTCAAGTTTGGAGATGAAAAAGACATGGATTAGGGTATCAGTGGCAGACAGACTGAGGACGAGGCAGCTGATGTTAAAAGGGGTTACAACTGAAGTGGAAGGAGGGGTCTGTCTTTTCTAGTTCCACTTCTGCACAGGTCACAACATATATTTAAATGTTTACCCAGTTACCGATGCGGTCAATCATATCTTCTACACTTTATCCCAGAATAAAATACACCAACCAGGTTTCTTTAATAAACAACAGAATTATCAGTTTATCAAACATGATTTATCCAGTAACGACACAAAGTATTAAACACAGATTGAAATATGAAAGTTCCTCCTGACCTCCATAAACCTTGACGTGTGGCTTCTCTGTAAACATCTTCCCTAGGTCACCAAGGCTTCTGTTGTTTACTGAGTTTAAAGCAAAGGCTGTTTTCAAACAACATCTCAAGTGTCCTTTCAGTGAACTTTGTAAAAAGAAAATCCATAGGATCTTTCCAGTTTTGAAATACAAGTCCTCAAAAAATAAATTAAAAAATGAAAGTACTTTTCTAACAAAGGTGGAAGAAAGATGGTCTTTTTGATGGAGACTACATGCGGTTCGACACTCACTCAGGGTTGAAGATGCCAAAGTTGCAAACATCTGGCTGGAGAGGGAAATGGAATCGATTACAAGGGTACATAGTTTGTGGCGGGCATTGAAAACAATGTCTTCGGTTTTCCCAATGTTTAACTGGAGGTCAGGTAGGCAGACAACACAAGGTCAGTGGAAGGCTCGAAAGATGTGGAGAGCTGTGTGCTGTCAGCATGCCTTTGGAAGCTGACTCTATGCCTGTAGATGATGTCACTAGAGGATAACATATAAATGAGGATGAGGATAGGTCCCTGGGGCTTGTAGGGGTTGTGATGTCTGGTTATAATCAGACAGGTAAAAAGTTGAATCAAGCAAAAGACAGCCCCAATCACCTGGTCAACCAAGATCATAATCAAGAGCTCATCATTTGCAACTTTGGGTATTCCAGTTTCAGTGCTGTGGCAAGGCCAAGATCCTGATTTGGAGAGATTCAAACAAACAGAGAGCTGCAGGAAAGTTAGGTACAGCTTTGGAAAGCAACAAGTTGGAGATGGAGATGGAGTTGTTTTCATGGACAGAGGGTGGGGTGGGGTGGTGATGACAACAGTCTTGAAAGAGAGAGGCGAGACAGTACCCAAGGAAAAGGAACTATTTACAATGTCAACTAATATTGAGTCCAGGAAGGAAAACTGGGCAGTGAGTAGTTTAGTGTGAATGCAGCCAAAAGAGCAGGAGGTGAGTCTCATGGTTAACAAGAGCTCAGAGAGAGCATATGGGGAGATAGTAGAGAAACTAGAGAAAGACACAGGCTCAGGGCTAGAGGAAGGGCTGAGAGGGAGCAGGGGTGGTGAAGCAGCAGAGGCAGCTGAATGGATGATCTCAATCTTAAACGACAAAAAGTCCATGAGCTCCTTGCACTTGTTGGAGCGGAGGGTAAAAGGGGCATGGCAGCACATTTTGAGGTGGCAATTGCTCATGGAAACAAACTGGAGGTTACCCAGCCACACCCTGTTAAAAGGTACTTTTGTGTGTATAGAAGTCAGAAGAGAACAAGGTGAGGCTTGTAGAAAATGTCCCCACAGTAGAATAGCCTGTTAACGCTCGATGTCGAAGTTCATATATATGCCCAGGGAACATCAACACATCATTAGGAAAGATGGGGAAATCTTGTACAAATAGTTAATTTTTTTTTACTGCAAGTAACTTTTGATGAAACAAGACCTTTTTATAAGTTTACTGCCTCATACCAAAGATGTTCAGTTGCTGCAGTGGTTTGTTAAAGTAGCTGTAAATTGGTAAATCACACAATGAAAAGTTATTAAACGTTTACAAGAGGATAAGCAGGGAAAGAGAACGGCCCATTAGGGACCAAAATGGCAATGCGTGTATGGAGCCAGAAGACATAGGTGAGGTTTTAAATGATTACTTTTCATCTGTGTTCACTATGGAGAAGGACGATGCAGCTGTAGAGATCAGGGAGGGGGACCGAGATATACTCGAACATATTAACATTGAAAGGGAGGAAGTATTAGCTGTTTTAGCCAGCTTAAAAGCGGATAAATCCCCAGGCTCAGACGAGATGTATCCCAGGCTGTTATGTGAGGCAAGTGAGGAGATAGCAAGGGCTCAGACACAAATTTTCAGATCCTCTCTGGCCACTGGAGGTGTACCAGAGGACTGGAGGACAGCGAATGTGGTACCATTATTCAAGAAGGGGAGCAAGGATAAACCAGGTAATTACAGGCCAGTGACTATCAGTGGTAGGGAAACTATTGGAAAAATTCTGAGGGGCAGGATTAATCTCCACTTGGAGAGGCAGGGATTAATCAGGGAAAGTCAGCATGGCTTTGGCAGGGGGCGATCATGTCCAAACTTGATTGAATTTTTCGAGGAAGTGACTAGATGTGCAGATGAGGGCAAGGCAGTTGTTGTAGTCTACATGGACTTCAGTAAGGCTTTTGATAAGATCTCGCATGGGAGACTGGTTAAGAAGGTAAGAGCCCATAGGATCCAGGGCAACTTGGCAAATTGAATCCAAAATTGGCTTAGTGGCAGGAGGCAGAGAGTGATGGTCCAGGGTTGTTTTTGCAAATGGAAGCCTGTGACCAGTGGTGCACCGCAGGGATCAGTGCTGGGACCCTTGCCGTTTGTAGTGTACATTAATGAATGATTTAGATGTGAATATAGGAGGTATGATCAGTAGGTTCGCAGATGACATGAAAATTGGTGGTGTCGTAAATAGTGAGGAGGAAAGCCTTAGATTACAGGACGATATAGATGGGCTGGTAAGAAGGATGCAGCAGTGACAAATGGAATTTAATCCTGAGAAGTGTGAGGTGATGCATTTTGGAGGACTAACAAGGCAAGGGAATATACAATGGATGGTAGGACCCTAGGAAGTACCGAGGGTCAAAGGGGTCTTGGTGTACTTGTCCATAGATCATTGAAGGCAGCAGCACAGGTAGATAAAGGTGCTTAGGAAGGCATACGGGATACTTGCCTTTATTAGTCGAGGGATAGAATATAAGAGCAGGGAGGTTATGATGGAGTTGTATGAAACGCTAGTTAGGCCACGGCTGGAGTACTGTGTACAGTTCTAGTCCTGCACTATATGAAGGATGTGATTGCACTGGAGAGGGTGCAGAGCAGACTCACCAGGATGTTGCCTGGGCTGGAGCATTTCAGTTATGAAGAGAGACTGGATAGGCTAGGGTTGTTTTCCTTAGAGCAGAGAAGACGGAGGGGCGACCTGATTGAGGTATACAAAATTATGAGGGGCATTGATAGGTTAAATAGGAAGAAACTTTTTCCCTTAGCAGAGGGATCAATAACCAGGGGGCATAGATTTAAGGGGCAGGAGGTTTAGGGGGAATTTGAGGAAAATAAATTTCACCCAGTGAGTGGTTGGAATCTGGAAAAAACTGCCTGAGGGGGTTGTCGAGGCAGGAACCCTCACAACATTCAAGTATTTAGATGAGCACTTGAAATGCCATAGCATACAAGGCTACGGGCCAAGCGCTGGAAAATGGGATTAGAACTGATAGGTGCTCGATGGCCGGCACAGACACAATGGGCCGAAGGGCCTGTTTCTGTGTTGTATAACTCTGACTCTATTTACATTGCTGTACAAAATTTTCTAACAACCATAGAAATTATTTCCTTTTTGTTTTAAATTCAGATTCTAGCAGATTCTGACAGCTACGCAACAAACAAAACGGTATCAAATTTTATCAGTAGTTCTATCCTTCATACACCCCTTTTCCATGACCTTTGGGAACAATGTTGGCAATCATCCAAGCCAGCAAACCTGGATCACCACGTATTGGATCCTCTACAGAAATGCAAGGGATTTACTAACACTGCTTTCCAGTCAACTGAAGTGCAGCCCCAGATAATTTTTTTCAGCTCACTTCACTATATAAAGGATAACTAAACTATATTGTGATATTTAACTCCTACACACTCCAAACTATCATACAGTCACAGTGCATTAACAAAAAAAAACTGACTGCAGGATTGTGCACAATATGTTTACCATATTCAAACCACAGGGGGAATGTTCAATAAATAGAATTTAAGATATTTGATATTATTGACCAGCAATATTGCATTTTATGGGCATAAACAGAAAATTTAAAAAAACTTTCCACTGATAACTGCTCAATAAAAATATCACAATTTGCACCCATCCCTGGAATTTGTATTGGGTTCACACTTTGCTTGCCGGGCAAATTCTGCCATTCCAGCAAGCCAACAGTCAGCTAGTCGATTGTATGGTATCACTCCTATAATGGGCAAGTAATTTATATACAACAGGACAAAGGGGAACTAGACATACACCAATTTTTCTGCAACCTTCGTTGGAGTCATAGAGACAATGTTCTTATAACATGAATACAAAGGGGATCCAAACTGCAAGGACAAGTATCAAATGATTAGATTTGGATTGTAAGGGCTAAAAGGGGCATTTTGGAAGAGTGTTTGGTAAGCCAGTTTTCTGTTTGCTTCCAAACAAAACTGAGATGGTATAACGTCAGTAAAACGAAATAGATATCTGCAATGTCATCACAGAGGTGAGTTGGGAAGGGGAGGTTCTTCCTTCCCAAACATTGAAGGCCATCCAGTGAGCCAAAGCCTTAATGTTTGTTGAGCTGGCAGGATCTTCTGCTACAAAAGTGCCTCTCTGTTTTGTTAAATATATTTTGAGGATTCATTTTGAAAAATTGAAGAAATATTAAACTTTGGGATTTTCAAAGGAGGTCATGTAAAGGCCACAACTTTGAAAAACAGTCCCTAGAAATTATTTTTTTAAAAAGGGGCACTGAGAGGTCTTGAAGAAAACAAGCCTTTCCGGGAAGCCACCTGACTTCCAGCTCAATAAACAACAGAGAACTTTGTAAACAACGATTCCAGGTGTCCAAAGAAGTGACAGGGCAAGATTGATGGAGGTCAAAAGGTTGACCTCCCATTGTCGGTTTTGTTTTTGAATTGTTCTGAGTTGGGGTTGAACTATATAAAAAGGGAGAGAACTTCCAAGGAGAGAAGCAAATTCCCAAGGAAGAAGACCACAATCCAGCTCAGCTTTCAAGCACCTCTCTAAAGGACCCCGAGAAGTCCACTGTGTCAACTCATCTCATCACCTATCTTTGAAGAAAAGTCTGCTAAATTAATTCACAACGCCGCCTGAAAAGAACTGATCTGAAAGATCCCAGTGACCCGTCTAGGTGTACTCGAAGGCCAGACTGTATGCCAGTTTTGGAACTCAACATATCTCATCTGCTGTTTCTTCAAGAATGAGCAAGTATTCAGTCCAAATGTTTTTTGTCTGCAATAGAGCTCTAAAAACAAAAATCCTACCTTTCCAGTTAACCGGTGTGAAGGGCTAAGGTAAAAAGGGAACTTTATTATTTCAATGTGTGTGTTTATGCTTTACTTAATTTCTCAGTTTGGGGGAGGTGGTGGTAATGTCATTGGACTAGTAACAGAGGCCCAGGCTAATGCTCTGGGGACATGGGTTCGAATCCCACCACGGCAGATGGTGAAATCTGAATTCAATTAATAAAATCTGGAATTAAAACCTAGTCTAATGGCGACTATGAAAGCATTGTCGATAGGTTGTAACAACCTATCTGGTTCACTAATGTCCTTTAGGGAAGGAAATCTGTTGTCCTTACCTGGCCTGACCTACATGTGACTCCAGACACACATCAATGTGGTTGACTCATAAATGCCCTCTGAAATGGCCTAGCAAGGCACTCAGTTGTATCAAAACGCTACAAAGTCAAAGAAATGAAACAGGACAGACCACCTGGCATTGACCTTGACACTGGAAACGACAATGGCAAATCCAGCCCTGTCGACCTTGCAAAGTCCTCCTTACTAACATCTGGGGGCTTGTCCCAAAATTGGGACAGCTGTCCCACAGACTAGTCAAGCAACAGCCTGACATAGTCATACTGACAGAATCATACCTTACAATGTCCCAGTCACCACCACCACCATCCCTGGATATGTCCTGTCCCCCTTGGTACCCAAACAAGGACAGGACAACCAGATGTGACAGCACAGTGGTACACAGTAGAAAGGAGTTGCCCTGGGAGTCCTCAACATTGACTCTGGATCCCATGAAGTCTCATGGCATCAGTTCAAACATGGGCACGGAAACCTCCTGCTGATTACCACCTACCACCCACCCTTGGCTGATGAATCAGTACTTCTCCATGTTGAACACCACTTGGAAGAAGCACTGAGGGCAACAAGGACACAGAATGTACTCTGGGTGGGGGACTTCAACGTCCATCACCAATTGTGGCTCAGTAGCACTACTGATCGAGCTGGCCAAGTCCGAAAGGGCGGCACAGTGGTGCAGTGGTTAGCACTGCAGCCTCACAGCTCCAGTGACCCGGGTTCAATTCTGGGTACTGCCTGTGTGGAGTTTGCAAGTTCTCCCTGTGTCTGCGTGGGTTTCCTCCGGGTACTCCGGTTTCCTCCCACAGCCAAAAGACTTGCAGGTTGATAGGTAAATTGGACATTATAAATTGTCACTAGTATAGGTAGGTGAATATAGGAACAGGTGAGGATGTGGTAGGAGTGTAGGATTAGTATAAATGGGTGGTTAATGGTCGGCACAGACTCGGTGGGCCGAAGGGCCTGTTTCAGTGCTGTATCTCTAAATCTAAAAAAAAAGCTGCAAGACGGTCCCATCTTCACAGCAAGGATACCCTTCATCGTGTTGTGTGGCACTACCACCGTACTAAATGGGATAGATTTCGAACAGATCTAGCAACTCAAAACTGTGCATCCATGAGGCGCTGTGGGCCATCAGCAGCAACAGAATTATATTCAACCACAAATCAGTAACCTCATGGCCTGGCATATCCCCACTCTGCCATTACCATCATGCTGGGGGGACCAACACTGGTTCAAAGAAGAGTGCAGGAGTGCAGGCTAGGAGCAGCACCAAGGATACCTAAAAATGAGGTATCAGCCTTGTGAAGCTACAACACAGGACTACTTGCATGCCAAACAGCGGAAGCAGCTTGTAATAGACAGGGCTAAGCAAACCCACAACCAACGGATCAGATCTAAGCTCTGCAGTCTTGCCACATGCAGTCGTGAATGGTGGTGGACAATTAAACAAGAGGAGGAGGAGGCTCCGCAAATATCCCCATCCTCAACCATGGGGGAGCCCAGCACATCCGTACAAAAGACAAGGCCAAAGCATTTGCATCCATCTTCAGCCAGAAGTGCCGAGTTGGTGATCCATCCCGGTCTCCTCCTGAGTTCCCCAGCATCACAGATGTCAGTCTTCAGCTAATCCGATTCACTCCACGTGATATCAAGAAATGGTTGAAGGCAATAGAGACTGCAAAGGATATGGGCCCTGACAACATTCTGGCAATGAAGACTTGTGCTCCAGAACTAGCCGTGCCCCTTGCCAAGCTGTTCCAGTACAGCTACAACACTGGCATCTGCCCGACAATGTGGAAGATTGCCCAGGTATGTCCTGTGCTCACAAAGCAGGACAAATCTAACCCAGCCAATTAACGCCCCATCAGCCTACTCTCGATCATCAGCGAAGTGATGGAAGGGGTGGTCGACAGTGCTATCATAGAAACATAGAAAACAGGAGCAGGAGTAGGCCATTCGGCCCTTCAAGGCTTCTCCGCCATTCATTATGATCAAGGTTGATCATCCAACTCAGTAACCTGTTCCCGCTTTCGCCCCATATCCTTTGATCCTTTAATCCAAGAGCTATATCGAACTCCTTCTTGAAAACAATGTTTTGGCCTCAACTGCTGTCTGTGTTAACGACTCTCAGGTTCACCACTCTCTGGGTGAAGAAATTTCTCCTCATCTCAGTCCTGAATGGTTTATCCCGTATCCTTAGACTATGACCCTTGGTTCTGGATTCTCCCACCATCAGGAACTTCCTTCCTGCATCTACCCTGTCAAGTCCTGCTAGAATTTTATAGGTTTCTACAAGATCCCCCCTCACTCTTCTGAACTCCAGCGAATATAATCCTAAACGACTCAATCTCTCCTCATACTCTATCAAAGGGCACTTGTTTAGCAATAACCTGCTCACTGATGCGCAGTTTGAGTTCCACCAGGGACACTCAGCTCCTGACTTCATTACAGCCTTGGTCCAATCATGGACAAAAAAAGAGCTGAACTGCAGAGGGGAGACGCGAGTGACTGCCCTTGACATCAAGGCAGCATTTGACAGAGTATGGCATCAAGGAGCTCTAGCAAAACTGAAGTCAATGGGAATCAGGGGGTAAACCTTCCACTGGTTGGAGTCATACTTAGCACAAAGGAAAATGGTTGCGGTTGTTGGACATCAATCATCTCAGTCCCAGGACATCACTGCTAGAGTTCCTCAGGGTAGTGTCCAAGGACCAACCATCTTCAGCTGCTTCATCAATGACCTTCCTTCAATCATAAGGTCAGAAGTGGGGATGTTCGCTGATGATTGCACAATGTTCAGCACCATTCGCAACTCCTCAAACACTGAAGCAGCACATGTTCAGATGCAGCAAGATTTGGATAACATCCAGGCTTGAGTTGATAAGTGGCAAGTAACATTCGTGCCAGGCAATGACCATCTCCAACAAGACAGAATCTAATCAGCCCCCTCTTGACATTCAATGGCATGACCATAGCTGAATCCCCTACTATCAACATTCTGGGGGTTACCATTGACCAGAAACTGAACTGGATCAGCCACATAAACGCTGTGGCTACAAGAGCAGGTCAGATGCTGGGAATTCTGCAGCAACTAACTCACCTCCCGTCTCCCCAATGCCTGTCCACCATCTAAAAGCACAAGTCAGGAGTGTGATGGAATATTCTCCACTTTCCTGGATGGGTGCAGCTCCAACACTCAAGCAGCTCAACACCATCCAGGACAAAGCAGCCAGCTTGATTGGCACCCCATCCACCACCTTCAACATTCACTCCCTTCATTACCGACGCACAGCGGCAGCAATGTGCACCATCAGCAAGGCGCAACGGCCAAGGTTCCTTCAATAGCACCTTCCAAACCCAAGACCTCTACCACCTAGAAGGACAAGGGCAGCAGATGCACAGGAACACCATCACCAGCAAGTTCCCCTCCAGGACACACACCATCCTGACTTGGAACTATATTGCTGTTCCTTCACAGTCACTGGCTCAAAATACTGGAACTCCCTTCCTAACAGCACTGCGTGTGTTCCTACACCCCAAGGACTGGAGCAGTTCAAGATGGCAGCTCACCACCAATTCGGGATAGGCAATAAATGCTGGCCTAGCCAGTGATGCCCACATCCCACAAACGAATAAAAAAAAAAGTTCAAGCCCAGACACTAAGCCTGAAGTGTAAAACAAGGACTTCTTTATGTTCCAGCGCTGTTTCAAAACAGTTCCAGGCTGCTCAGACCTCCACTCAAAGCACCATTTTTAAAAATTCGTTCCTGGGATGTGGGCATTACTGGCATCCCTAAAGGACATTAGTGAACCAGATGGGTTTTTACATCAATTGCAATGGTTTCATGGTCAGCATTAGACAAGTTTTTTAATTCCAGATTTATTAATTGAATTCAAATTTCAACATCTTCTGTGCTGAGATTCGAACCCATGTTCCCAGAGTATTAGCCTGGGCCTCTGGTTACTAGTCC
This sequence comes from Heterodontus francisci, assembly GCF_036365525.1. Classification (NCBI taxonomy): domain Eukaryota; kingdom Metazoa; phylum Chordata; class Chondrichthyes; order Heterodontiformes; family Heterodontidae; genus Heterodontus; species Heterodontus francisci. The sequence goes on along the minus strand of NC_090406.1, from coordinate 33,374,533 downwards.
AGTGACATTACCACTACGCCACCACCTCCCCCTGACTGCATGTCAAAAATAAGTAGTGTACGGGAAAAAATGACAGCAATCCCTTATGCAAGTTATTTTCATTCCTCAGCAATATTCTTCCTCTCTTGCCTCTCCTGAAGGAACTTTCATCCAAAACGATCTTGATAATCTGCATTCTGAAAGGATGAGATAAATGGGCTGAAGGCCTTTGTTTATCTGAATCTCTCATAATCCTCACTGGGGTGTTTCTACAGTATTCTTTCGTACTTCACCTAAGTTATTATTCATATGTTGTCCTGACATTACTTGTAGGTAGGCTGTGTGATAACAGTTCATGAGGATGAAAATAAGCTATCTTTGTGATGGACATTAGCCAGGAAGGACTGGCTGGTGGTGGGGAGAGGGGGGGGGGGGGGGGGGAGGGGAGCGGGGTTGGAAGGCATGGGAAATAGAGTCAATGCCACAAAGATAATTTGAGGCGGTCGAGCTGTGCATCATCAACATGCACTTGGAAGCGGATCTGAATGTCTTCTGACGTTTTGACGTTGTTAAAGGTCAGCATGTGGATGAGGGAGAGGAGCAGCATGGTTGAAAGGAAAATGTTGAAGGAGGGTGGTGTGGTCAACTGTGTTAAAGGCTACAGAGGTTGAGGAAGAATAATACACCGGGATCACAGTCAAAGAATGTCATGTCATATGTGACTTTGGTTGCAGTTAGAAACCAGAGTAGCAGAACTGAAACAGGAACTTGTGGAAGAGGTGGGCACAGATTGGTGGCCGGCAGTGGGTGCATGGTGGGGGAGGTGCAGCAACTCATTCAAGGATCTCAGAGAAGCAATGGAGGCCGGAGATGGAACACCAGACACTGAGAACCTAAGGACATGGAGAGAAAATAAGTAAACTTTGACAGTGACTGTTCAAAAAAATTATTTCTCATTCATATTTTAACAGTCCTGGTTCATAGCAGCCAGCAGTGCACGTCAATCTGGCTTTGTTGTACAGAGCCTAAGAGCAGAATATGCCTTTCTCGGTTGATAAAGAGACAAAGCAGACAGTTACCACTGACACACGCAAGACAGCTTCACAGGAACTACCAAGTGATGTGTGCAACGCTGTGCTAATCGCTACATTGTGATCAGGATAAACAGATGATCAAACTAAACATAATAACAATTCTCAAGTCACTTCAGTAACATATAGCATACACAGCAGCCAAAGATTAAAGTTATTATTTCTATTCTATTCATCCACATAGTAATACCATGGCTGCATCTTAACAAAAAGCAAAACACCAGATGCTAGAAACATAAGCTGGAAATAATTAGGTCAGGCAGCATCTGTGGAGAAACAGAAGTCAGTTGGTCAACATTTCATGTTTGAGACCCTTTCTCAGGACTGGAAGAGGCTCTGAAGCTTCCAGTTCTCCTTGAAGGGACAGCATTTACAAATAATGCTGAATGTGACTGATCGGAGATCTAGCTTGTTACAAATAAAAGACTATATATTTTTAGCATTGCTTTATGGGAGTTTGCATCTGGTATAGATGGTGATCACTGTGAAAGCTGTTGAATGCCTGTTAAAAAAAAACTAATGTTCTTCAGGAAAGTGAATATGCCCCCTAACCAGCCTGATCTACACATGATTCAGGTCCCACAGTGTATGACTGACTCTTAATGTCATGCGAAGTGAACTAAGAAACTGCACAGTTGCACAAATACTATGAAACAAAAAGTTGACCATCACCTCCTCGTTAGAAAGTCTTCACGGATTCACAGAATGGTTAGAGCACAGGAGGCCATTCGGCCAGTCACATCAGTGGCAACTCTCTGCAAGAGGAACTCACCTAGTCCCACTCCCCCGCCTTTTTCCAGCAACCCTGCAAACTTTTCCCCTTCATACAATTATCCAATACTCTTTTGAAGATCTTGATTGAATCTGCCGTCACCAAACTCCCAGGCAGTGCATTCCAGATCCGAACCACTCGCTGCTCACTTCTCTAGTCAAGTGAGATGGGCAATATAGACTTATCAATGGCAAACACTGAACACATTATTTAGCAAAGAAAGAAAAAAAAACTTTAAATTAGCAAATGCACAAATGGAAGCAGCCAGTCAAGATGGTCTAGCTGGACCAGGATCCCGACCACCTATAGCTCCTAGCTACGTAAACAGTGTAGTTCAGTTCAGTGATACAGCACTGAAACAGGCCCTTCGGCCCACCAAGTCTGTGCCGACCATCAACCACCCATTTATACTAATCCTACACTAATTCCATATTCCTACCACATCCCCACGTGTCCCCTATATTTCCCTACCACCTAACTATACTAGGGGCAATTTATAATGGCCAATTTACCTATCAACCTGCAAGTCTTTGGCACGTGGGAGGAAACTGGAGCACCCGGAGGAAACCCAAGCAGACACAGGGAGAACTTGCAAACTCCACACAGACAGTACCCAGAATTGAACCCGGGTCGCTGGAGCTGTGAGGCTGCGGTGCTAACCACTGCGCCGCCCTAACTGTGTTCCTTCTCCTCTCTGACATCTTTAGCAACATTCAAAGAAAACATTAACGGTCATTAATAAGCTATAGGAGGTGGAAGATTTCTCATTTGTTTATAAGAGAATGCCAGATACAAGGTGATTTGTAATGAACAAGTCAGGCTGTCTGATCTAGCAGTCGGTCAGTTAAGCGATATAGAATTAGCAGGTAGCCATACTATTACAACTACAACTTATATTTATATAGTGCCTCTATTGAGCTAAAATATCTCAAAGTGCTTCACTGGAGTGTGGTCAACAAAATTTGATACTAAGCTACATAAGACGACATTAGGGCAGATGACCAAAAGTTTGGTCAAAGAGTTAGGTTTTAAGCAGCATCTTAAAGAGAGGTGGAGAGATGTAAGGAGGGAATTTCAGAGCTTTGAGCATTGGCAACTGAAGGCTCAAGTGGCCAGAATAAGAGTGCAGACATCTCTGAGGAATACAGGGCTGGAGAAAGTTACAGCAATAGGGAGGGGCAAGGCCATGGAGATATCTGCTAATCAATGAGGCCTTGCCTAACCAGGAGTCAATGTAGGTCAACAAGTACAGAGTTGATGGATGAAAGAGTCAGAGTTATACACCACAAAAACAGGCCCTTTGGCCCATTGTGTCTGTGCCGGCCATCAAGCATCTATCCGTTCTAATCCCATTTTCCAGCACTTGGCCCGTAGCCTTGTATGCTATGGCGTTTCAAGTGCTCATCTAAATACTTCTTAAATGTTGTGAGCGTTCCTGCCTCCATAACCCCTTCAGGCAGTGTGTTCCAGATTCCAACCACCCCCTGGGTGAAAACATTTTTCCTCAAATCCCCTCTAAACCTCCTGCCCCTTGGGCAGTAGCGTAGTGGTTAGCACTGCAGCCTCACAGCTCCAGCGACCCGGGTTCAATTCTGGGTACTGCCTGTGTGGAGTTTGCAAGTTCTCCCTGTGTCTGCGTGGGTTTCCTCCGGGTGCTCCGGTTTCCCCCCACATGCCAAAGACTTGCAGGTTGATAGGTTAATTGGCCATTATAAATTGCCCCGAGTATAGGTAGGTGGTAGGGAAATATAGGGACAGGTGGGGACGTGGTAGGGATATAGGATTAGTATAAATGGGTGGTTGATGGTCGGCACAGACTCGGTGGGCCGAAGGGCCTGTTTCAGTGCTGTATCTCTAAACTAAACTAAACTAAATCTATGCCCCCGGTTATTGACCCCTCCACCAAGGGAAAAAGTTTCTTCCTATCTACCCTATCATTGCCCCTCATAATTTTGTATACCTCAATCATGTCCCCCCTCAGCCTTCTCTGTTCTAAGGAAAACAACCTTAGCCTTTTCCGTCTCTCTTCATAGCTGAAATGCTCCAGCCCAGGCAACATCCTGGTGAATCTCCTCTGCACCCTCTCAAGTGCAATCACACTCTTCCTATAGTGTGGTGACCAGAACTGTACACAGTACTCAAGCTGTGGCCTAACTAGCGTTTTATACAACTCCATCATAACCTCCCTGCTCTTATATTCGATGCCTCGGCTGTTAAAGACAAGGATCCCTAACCACCTTATCTACCTTTGCTGCTGCCTTCAGTGATCTATGGACAAGTACACCAAGATCCCTCTGACGTTCTGTACTTCCTAGGGTCCTACCATCCATTGTATATTCCCTTGCCTTGCTAGCCCTCCCAAAATGCATCAGCTCACACTTCTCAGGATTAAATTCCAATTGCCACTGCTCTGCCCATCTTACCAGCCCATCGATATCATCCTGTAATCTAAGGCTTTCCTCCGCACTATTTATGACACCATCAATTTTCATGTCATCTGCAAACTCATCATACCTCCTATATTCATTTCTAAATCATTAATGTACACTGCAAACAGTAAGGGTCCCAGCACCGATCCCTGCGGTACACCACTGGTCACAGGCTTCCACTCACAAAAACTACTCCTGCCACTAACCCAATTTTGGATCCATTTTGCTAAATTGCCCTGGATCCCATGGGCTCTTACCTCCTTAACCAATCTTCCATGCGGGACCTTATCAAAAGTCTTACTGAAGTCCACATAGACTACATCAACTGCTTTACCCTCATCTACATATCTAGTCACCCCCTCAAAAAATTCAATCAAGTTAGTTAGACACGATCTCCCCCTGACAAAGCTATGCTGACTATCCCTGATTAAACCCTGCCTCTCCAAGTAGAAATTAATCATGTCCCTCAGAATTTTTTCCAATATTTTCCCAACCACTGAAGTTAGACTCACCGGCCTGTGAATACCTGGTTTATCCCTGCTCCCCTTCTTGAATAATGGCACCACATTCGCTGTCCTCCAGTCCTCTGGTACCTCTCCTGTAGCCAGACAGGATTTGAAAAATTGTGTCAGAGCCCCTGCTATTTCCTCCCTTGCCTCACATAACAGCCTGGGATATATCTCATCTGGGCCTGGGGATTTATCCACTTTTAAGCCCACTAAAAAAGCTAATACTTCCTCCCTTTCAATGCTAATATGTTCGAGCATATCACAATCCCCCTCCCTGATCTCTACACCTACATCGTCCTTCTCCATAGTGAACACAGATGCAATGAAATCATTTAAACCTCACCTATGTATCCGGCTCCACACACAGATTGCCACTTTGGTCCCAAATGGGCCCCACCCTTTCCCTGGTTATCCTCTTGCCCTGAATATACTTAAAAAACACCATGGGATTTTCCTTTATCTTGCCCGCCAGTGTTTTTTCATGTCCCCTCTCCGCTCTCCTAATTACTTTTTTTAGTACCCGCCTACACTTTCTATACTCCTCTGGTGCCTCCACTGTTTTCAGCACTCTGAATCTGCCATAAGCCTCCTTTTTTTCCTTATCCAATCCTCTATATCCCTTGATATCCAGGGTTCCCTGGACTTGTTGGTCCTACCCTTCACCTTAACGGGTACATGTTGGCTCTGAACCCTCACTATTTCCTCTTTGAATGACTCCCACTGGTCTGATGTAGACTTTCCTACAAGTAGCTGCTCCGAGTCCACCTGGCCAGATCCTGTTTTATCATATAAAAATCGGTTTACCCCCAATTCAGTACCTTTATTTCCGGCCCGTCTTTGTCCTTTTCCATAACTACCTTAAATCCTAGAGTTATGGTCACTATCCCCGAAATGCTCCCCCAATGACACTTCTACCACTTGTCCAGCTTCATTCTCTAGGATTAGGTCCAGTACTGCCCCTTCTGTTGTAGGACTTTCTACGTACTGGCTCAAAAAGCTCTCCTGTATACAATTTGAGAATTCTGCCCCTTTAAGCCTTTTACACTAAGACTATCCCAGTTGATATTAGATAAGTTGAAAGAGCTTTGGTGCGAGTTAGAACACGGGCAGCAGAGCTTTGGATGACCTCACCTTTACGGAGGCATGAACACAAGAGGCCAGCCAGCAGTGCGTTGGAATAGTCAAGTCTAAAGCAACAAGTGCATGGTTGGGTGGGGGGGGGGGGGGTTTCAGCAGATGAACTGAGGCAGGGGTGGAGTCAAGTGATGTCATGGAAATGGAAACAGGTGGTATTACTGACAATGTGGATATGTGGTCTGAAGCTCATCTTGGGATCAAATATGAGACCAAGATTGTGAAGAGTCTGGTTCAGCCTCAAGATAGTTGCTAGGGTGAGGGATAGAGTCACTCTCTTTTCAGAAAGATCAACTGCTGGAAAACTTGACAGCCTGACTGCAAAGGAAGAAACAGGAGATAATTGTTATGAGACTGCTGACCCATGAAGGGAAAGTCTTTATTGGAGGCATTTTCCATTCAGTCTGATACTTGTGTTGGCTGACAGCTTCATAATCAAGACTTTGCGTCTAACAGAGAAATAAATAGAGGATCTTTGCTAAGTCACCAGTTCCCGTTTCATTGTACTGCTGCATGGGTGGAGGCAAATGAAAAGCTTTTCTCATGTAAAAACGTTTCAAGGCCAACAATTATTTGAGGTACCAGCAAGGGCCCTGTCTTCCCTCTCAGGTGGATGTAAAAGATCCCATGCATGATAATATTCAAAGAAGAGCAGGAGGATTCTCCCTGGTGTCCTGGTCAATATTTATCCCACAACCACCATTAAAACAGATTATCTGATCATCACCACAATGCTGTTTGTGGGACCTCGCTGTGCACAAATTGGGTGCTGCATTTGCATTACAAGAGTGACTACACTTCAAAAGATATTTCATCAGCCTGCTTTATGAAAGCAAGGTCTTTCTTTCCTTAGAGAATTCCTGGAGAATTCTCGACTTACAGTGTAACAAATTTTGTACGTGAATCATTGTGCTTCATCTATCGGCTTTTATTCAAATTTAGGTCCTGCTAATTTTATTATTTAATAAACTGGATTTGTAGCTGTAGCCTGAACTAGTCTAGCAGGAATAAAAACAAAGTGCTGGAAATACTCAGCAGGTCAGGCAGCATCTATGGACAGAGAAAGAGTTAACATTTCAGGGCGGTGACCCTTTGTCAGTTGTTTTTATTTCAGATTTCCAGCAACCGCAGTACTTTGCTCTTATACAGTCTAGCAGGACTATTCATCCATTAGTTGGAGAGTTTTAGATTTACTAATTCCAGTATAAAAATCGCAGTAAACAGGGATTTAGTTCACACAGAGTACAGAAAGTCACATTTCAATTGGAAGCAGAACTTGCACTGCACACGTGAGCAATATCTGGAGAGTGCCTGAGTCATAACAATTATTTAACTTCTCTCAAAATCAACCTTGGCCTGTCCTGGCATCTAAAACACATATCCAAAATGAGTTTCCCAAAGGCAAATGCAGCCAGGCTGCAGTCACAGATAAATCTAATTCATTCACCATTAAGTATCATGTGCAAGTGAACAGAAATAAGTAGTTAGGTTTTTGTGGATACAATTGTAGTTTTCAGACTGTGACTTTTCTTGCTTAAATTTTCTACACTCAGCCCTGTTCACACAGGGGAAACGCATTTCACATTCTGAAAAACAGAAAACTGCACACAAAATAGCACCATAAAGTGATCTTAAGCTATTCATTACAGGGTTCAAAATGAGGAGATTGTGATTTGGAAATGTGTGTAGGAGAGCGCACGCGCACACATGCACGCACAAAATTAGGACTTTGCTCCATCAAAAGAGGAAGAGGAGCAATTCACTCTCAGACTCTATGTTGAGTTATTTCTAAGCCAGTAGCATTTGCTGCAAATTAGTAAAGAACCAGTTTCAAAACTCAATTCTAAACGTTTACCATAATTCACACCTCCTAATCACCATACCTACAGTTTCCAAAGTTTTCTTTAAAACACACATTTTATCAAAAATGTGCAAGGAACATTAGTGGTGGCACTCTGCTCCTAAACCACAAAACCACACTTTACACCCACTAAAACTATCTGGGTCACCACAGAGAGACTAATAGGTCAGAGGTTTACCTCATCAAGTCGGAGACAACTTGAAGATTGCAGAAAAATTATATTACTGTAACAATTCCACTCCCCATCAACTACCCACAATCTCATTCACAAACTTAAAGAATGGCAGCTTAGAATCTACAAAAGAACAAATAAATCACAACACAGTCCATCAATTACAAGTAAATTGACAAGTAAAAACAGGATGTTGAGGTGTTACTTGTGCAGTATAAAATTTATTCTTTGCATTATTGAAACCAGTTGTTTTCCCCCCTTTTTTTCCCTCCTTTAGCTACTGACTGAACTGTTCCATGGGTGGCAACATCCCTCTGGTACCTCACCCAAGTGGTGATTCTTCCCTTTTAAACCTAGACCATGAGTGTCAGCAGACTATTTGAATGTGAAAAATACCACATCCATGCATGGCCTGAAGCTGTTCTCATCCAAAATCCACAGACGCACACTTTCCGGCAAAGGTGACAGAGATCAAGTGTGAACTCTCATGACTTTTTACTTGTTACTTGTCTAGGGATACAGCATCGCATCCCAATTCTGATGAAAGGTCACAGACCTGAAATGTTAACTGTCTCTCTCTCTCTCTCTCCAGATGCTGCCAGACCAGTTGAGCATTTCCAGCACTTTTCTGTTTTTAGTTCAGATTTCCAGCACCTATAGCTATTTTGCTTTTATTATAGCATCCCAATTGCTGGCCAGCTAAAATGAGCCAATTCAACATATTCAACACAGGGACTGAAATTAGGATCCTCTGATGTATATGATTTAGTATGACAACGCATGACACCTTTACCCACAGCCACTGAAATTAACTTATTCAACAACCCATACTTACAGTAAGCACACCAAATCTAGGAAAGCTCAGTATATTAAGTGCACAGGATAGTACCAAAAGTCCTTTTATCAGAGAACAAAACACCTACTTACGTCAAAGACATCTAAATTACAAACACGTCTAATAACAGTTAAGATCTCAATTTTTAGCAGAATACAATTTTCCAAAACACCAAAATGGAAATGAAAATAGGACATATTGTAAACAGTTATATAACAGAGATTCAGACCATTTTGAAAACAATCAGCTTCCTATATCAGTCATGATGCTACTATCACAAGGCATTGCATTAGAGAAAATGAATTTTGCATAAAGAGGAAAGACTGAGAAAAGATTTTCTACTGAATTTTCCTCTTTTGCAACATCATGAATGATGAGTATGATCAGAAAGTGTATATACATATGCAAAAATGTAACGTCTGTTCTTAAGCTGCCTTTAACCAGCAGCTCTAAAGCAAAAAACATATGGACCAGCAAATATAGAGGCATCAGTAGCATGTTTACAAGAAATTAATTCCAGGTTAGAGTGACTGCTTTTAACATGGGTAGCATTCAACTGAGTGTTGCACCAAAAAACCCTAAATAAAACTGGGTCAATAGGGCTTAGGGGAAATCTAAGTGCCTGGAGTCATGTCTGGCACAAAGGAAGATGGGTGACATTGTTGGGGGTCATCATTTCAGCCCCATGTCATCTATGCAGGTGTTCCTCAGGCCCAACTTTCTTCAGCTGCTTCATCAGTAGCCTTCCCTCTATCATAAGGTCACAAGTGGGGACATTTGCTGATGACTGCAGAGTGTTCAGTACCTCCTCCTGTCCCACATGCAAGGCTGTTATTATCTGCCCTTCCAGTCCTGCTCTACAGTGCATTCCCTCCACTTCACCAGCAGTGACATAGTTTCCAACCATCCATAGCCCTAAATTTCAATTTTCTTTCTAAATCCTACCACATTCAAAAGCTTCCTCAAAACACATCTTTTCAACCATGCATTTATGCACCTCCCTTAACCCTGTCCTTGCCTGGTGTTCATTCCTCCCTCACCTCCTATGAAGGATCCTGGGCCATTCATTGCTACATAGAATCACCAATAGCGATATGACTGTGTTTGGCGACGAAGCAACCACTACGTGGCACACAACTAGCACATGTGCAAATTCAGCTTTATTGACTGAAACGTCACTGTCTGCAGCATCTCAAGCAGCTGCCGGTAATAAAGATGGTGCTGCTCAATTTGACACAAAATAAAAAGAACTGAACCCAAACCTCCTCACCCATCAACGGCCACGATTGCTGCAACCACACATCCCCGTCACCAATAGGAAATTGAATGCGGCGATCATAAGAGGGAGCAGGATACTGTTTGTGGGGGGGAAATGGAGGCAGCGATTGCGGCCCTGGAGGGGTGAGGCAACACTCTGAAATCATTACGTCGGACGTCATTTAGTGGTGACATCACGCACAGAATCATACTGGCAAACGTTCAAACGCATTGTCGATGTCGGCAATCGCTCTGTGCATGCTCTACGTTGTCAGGAGACACTCCTTAGGTGATATATGGTGCATCCTGACTCCTCTTGAATATTGCAAAGAAATCTTTGTACCATCACATAAAACTACATATCAAATATTCACATTGCAGACCTTTTTAGACTGCGTGCCATCAGTGTTCACCAGAACTTGGAATGAAAGCTATGAAGGTAATTGGTTTTGTAAAACTTTACTTGCAAAGGAAATATCAAAAGTCAATGTTCAATTAAAAACTTTCAGCATTTTCAAAAATACAAAAATTGGGGAACAGGTGGTAGTAGCAGCAGCAAGTTCAAATTAATGGATGCATCATGAGCAGATTTGGGAGAATCTACAACCCAGCCGGCCTGCTAATTTGACTGATCTCAATAAGATTTTTTTTAAAGTTTTGGAGGTTAGATTTATTTGCTGTGGAAAACTCAAGCAAAACTAAAATCCATACGGTTGAAAGAAAGCATTTAGACTTAGAAACTCAAAAATGCAACTGTGATAAACAATAGCACACTGCATGAGGAGCACTCACACTATATACCTGTGGGCCAGTCTAGTTCAGTGATATGTTATGATCAGATGAGGAGGGGTCAAAAGGCTCCCCCCGTCTTGTCCTTCTCCTTGTTTGGCTGCAGGGTTTCGAATTTAAACAAGAAAGAGGTTAGTTTATTGTACTGAAAACCAAAACCCAATCTAAGTAAAATAATAAATCACTCCAACAAACACAAAAATAGGTTAGAGTGGAGAAGAATAGATTTGTTGAGTTAGAGACTGGAACAACAAAAATTCAATCTGTGCATCAGTTCTGGCTGAACTCTGTGGTCCTGAAGTTTCTGGCTGACAGTTGTGGTCAACAGGTTCCGGGTTTTCTTGGAGACAGTGATGCACATGGTTTTATTCAAAGGGTCTCTGTCTGCAGCAATGATAGACTTGGATGTTTTGGAGCCAGCAGGCAGGAATCGAACTCGCAAGGTCACGGAGGAAGGGGAGAGCGGGGCCAAGAGCGAAAAGTCATTCGAGAAAAGTCATTTAATTCACATACAAATAGGAAATTCCTGTTTGTCTCCAGGGAACAGCACCAGCAACACTATGCCTTTAAGAGCTTTGCCATACTACTTCTTTCTTTGGCCTCCTTGTCTCGAGAGACAATGGGTAAGCGCCAGGAGGTGGTCAGTGGTTTGTGAAGCAGTGCCTGGAGTGGCTATAAAGGCCTCTTCCACAGGCGCTGCAGATAAAATTGGTTGTTGGGGCTGTTACAGAGTTGGCTCTCTCCTTGCGCTGCTGTCTTTTTTCCTGCCAACAGCCAAGTCTCTTCGACTCGCCTCTCTTTGGAACCGCCATTATGGCTGTCCGCCATTATGCTCTGGCGATCACTGGCAACTGACTCCCATGACTTGTGATCAATGTCACAGGATTTCATGTTGCGTTTGCAGACATCTTTAAAGCGGAGACATGGAAAGCCAGTGGGTCGGATACCAGTGACGAGCTTGCTGTACAGCGTGCCCTTGTGGATCCTGCCATCTTCCATGCGGCTCACACGGCCAAGCCATCTCAAGCACCGTTGGCTCAGTACGGTGTACATGCTGGGGATGCCGGCCACCTCGAGGACTTCTGCGTTGGAGATATGGTCCAGCCACCTGATGCCAAGGATTCTCTGGAGGCAGCGAAGATGGAATGAATTGAGATGTCGCTCTTGGCTGACATACACTGTCCAGGCCTCGCTGCCATACAGCAAGGTACTGGAGGACACAGGCTTTATGCACTCTGACTTTTGTGTTCCGTGTCAGTGCGCCATTTTTCCACACTCTCTTGGCCAGTTTGGACATAGCAGCCTTTCCCATGCGCTTGTTGATTTCTGCATCGAGAGACAGGTTACTGGTGATAGTTGAGCCTCGGTAGGTGAACTCTTGAACCACTTCCAGAGCGTGGTCGCCGATATTGATGGATGGAGCATTTCTGACACCCTGTCCCACGATGTTCGTTTTCTTGAGACTGATGGTTAGGCCAAATTCGTTGCAGGCAGCCGCAAACCTGTCAATGAGTCTCTGCAGACACTGTTCTGCGTGGGATGTTAATGCAGCATAATCAGCAAAGAGGAGTTCCCTGATGCGGACCTTCCCTACTTTGGTCTTCGCTCTTAGACGGGCAAAGTTGAACAACTTGCCACCTGATTTTGTGTGGAGGAAAATTCCTTCTTCTGAAGACTTGAACGCATGTGAGAGCAGCAGGGAGAAGAAGATCCCAAACAGTGTAAGTGCGAGAACACAGCCCTGTTTCACGCCACTCAGGATGGGAAAGGGTTCACGCCACTCAGGATGGGAAAGGGGTCTGATAACGCACCGCTATGCTGAATTGTGCCTTTCATATCGTCATGGAATGAGGTGATGATACTTAGTAGCTTTGGTGGACATCCGATCTTGGCTAGTAGTCTGAAGAGACCACGTCTGCTGACGAGGCCAAAGGTTTTGGTGAGATCAATGAAAGCAACATAGAGGGGCATCTGTTGTTCGCGGCATTTCTCCTGTGGCTGGTGAAGGGAGAACAGCATGTCAATGGTGGATCTCTCTGCTCGAAAGCCACACTGCCCCTTAGGGTAGACACGCTCAGCCAGCTTCTGGAGCCTGTTTAAGGCGACACGAGCGAAGACTTTCCCCACTATGCTGAGCAGGGAGATTCCATGGTAGTTGTTGTAGTCACCTCAGTTCTTCAGAACCACGGCAGCAGAGACCCAGATATTAAAAGTAGGCCACACACAAATTTTAAGAGACAGCAGGTCCAAGATGATGAACAGGAACAAAGGGAGCAGAGTTAATACAACTGAAATACATTCACAGGATGCAAATGACTGTAGCTGACAATCTGACATTCTTCCTCATTTGTACAACTCCACATTCCAGCACGAGTATACTAAAAGAATGGCAGAATCTGCAAAGTGGCGTACAAGGGCAGTAATGTTCAGACTAGATTGAAACACTGCTTTGTGAAACTGCTGATTTGTCCTAAGCTAGTCAGATCAAATCAGTAATGCTTAAAGAAAGCATTTTTTTATTATTCATTTGTGGGATGTGAGCATCGCTGGTTAGACCAGCATTTATGAACATACGAATTAGGAGCAGGAGTAGGCCACGTGACCCCTCGAGTCTGCCCCGCCATTCAATAAGTTCACGACTAAACTGATTACTCCACATTTCCACCTACCCCCAATAACCTTCGATCCCCTTACTGATCAGGAATCTACCTACCTCTGCCTTAAAAATATGCAAAAACCCTGCTTCCACTGCTTTTTGAGAAAGAAAATTCCCAAGACTCAAAACCCTCAGAGAAAAAATTTCTCCTCATCTCGGTCTTAAATGGGCGACCCCTTATTTTTAAAGGATGACCCCTTATTTTTAAAGGGTGACCCCTAGTTCATGATTCTCCCACAAAGGGAAACATCCTTTCCACATTCAACCTGTCATGACCCCTCAGGATCTTATATGTTTCAATCAAGTCGCCTCTTACTCCAAGTTCCATTGGATACAAGCCTAGCCTGTCCAATCTTTCCTCGTAAGACAGGCCCACCCATTCCAGGTATTAGTCTAGCAAACCTTCTCTGTACTGCCTCCAACACATTTACATCCTTCCTTAAATAAGGAGACCAGTACTGTACACAGTACTCCAGATGTGGTCTCACCAGTGCCCTGTATAGCTGAAGCATAACCTCCCTACTTTTGTATTCAATTCCCCTTGCGATAAACAATAACATTCTATTAGCTTTCCTAATTACCTGCTGTACCTGCATACTAACTTTTATTGCCTTATTGTCCATCCCGAATTGTCCTCGAGAAGGTGGTGGTGAGCTGCCTTCTTGAACTGCTGAAGTCCTTGGGGTGTAGGCGCACCCACAGTGCTTTTAAGAAGTGAGTTCCAGGATTTTGACCCAGTGACAGTAAAGGAACAGAAATATAGTTCCAAATCAGGATGGTGTGTAGCTTGGAGGGGAACTTGTAGGTGGTGGTGTTCCCGTGCATCTGTGGTGGCGTAGTGGTACTGTCGCTCGACTAGTAACCCAGAGCCCCAGGCTAATGCTGTTTAGTTTAGTTTAGTTTAGAGATACAGCAACCATCAACCACCCATTTATACTAATCCCATATTCCTACCACATCCCCACCTGTCCCTACCACCTACCTATACTAGGGGCAATTTATAATGGCCAATTAACCTATCAACCTGCAAGTCTTTGGCTCTGGGGAGATGGGTTTGAATCCCACCACAACAGATGGTGGAATCCGAATTCAATTATAAATTTGGAATTTAAAGCTAGTCTAGTCTAGTGGTGACCATTGTTGATGGTAGTAAAAACCCATGTGTCCTTTGGGAAGGAAATTTGCCGTCCTTAGTTGGTTTGGCCTACATGTGACTCCAGATCCACAGCAATGTGGTTGACTCTTAAATGCCCTTAGAAATGGCCTAGCAAGCCACTCAGTTGTATCAAACCGCTACAAAGTCTAAAGCGTGCAAGCTGGTCCAAGTAGAAATACTGAGCACATAACGTTGGTCAAGAACCCACTCCCCATGGGAACAAGCAAATGGGACTGTAACTTTCCTAGTTAATTTAGCAGTAACATTATTGTTCTGATGAAAGGTCACACAGACCTTTAACTGTCTTTTTCTCCACAGATGCTGCCCGACTTGCTGTGTATTTCCAACATTATTCTCTTTTCGTTTCAGTTTTCCAGCATCTACAGTACTTTGCTTATTTTATAACATTATTGTTTGCTAACTTCTGTTGTTACTTTGGTTTCCCAAAACAAATTTTTGCGGAATGGCAAATGCTTGTAGTTCCATCTAGATATAAAGCTAAAGCATTAAGTACATTGTTGGACAGGTCTTCAACAACAACTTGCACTTATATTGTAATTTAGCATAATAAAATGTCTCAAGGCACTTTACCAGAGCATTACAGGACAAAATCTGACACCGAGCCACATAAGCAGATATTAGGCCTGATGACCAAAAGCTTGGTGAAAGAAGTAGGTTTTAAAGGAGAATCTTAAAGAAAGAAAGGGAGAGAGGCAGAGAGATATGGGAAGGGCATTCCAGAGCCAAATGCCAAAGCAGCTGAAGGTATGGCTGCCAAAGGGGAAGTGATTAACATTGGGGAATATCAGGACAGAACTGAAGGAGCACAGATATCTCAGAGGGCTGTGGGACTGGAGGTAATTACAGAGATAGGAAGGGGTAAGGCCACGGGGTGATTGGAGAGTAAGGCTGAGAATTTTAAAATCAAGGTGTTGTGGGAGCAAATACAAAAATCAGCAAGCACAGAGGAATTAGGCGAGTGGGACTTGAGGTCTGAGTTGTCGTGGCTAGCAGAATTTTAAATGACCTGAAGTTGGCAGAGGGTAGAATATGAAAGATTGGTCGGAAAAAGATTCAAAAACCATGCAAGAAAATAGCTGTAAATAAATAAAAACATTTAAACTTCCCAAGCATGTTTTTCACAAACCTGAAGACATATACAGTGCCTACTCTAATCAAATATTCCTCCAGACACAAATGGTTGTCACATGAACTTTACATTTTATTTTCCCCCTCTCCTCCTGAAGGCTTTGATTTTTTTCCTGGGAAATTACTTCTCAGTACCTAGTTCAAGCGAGTAATATTTATATTGCTTTTCCATAGGTGAGTGTTGAGTATTTGACTATGGAGGCTGCACTGTGAACCCTGTCAATGTCCACACAAACCTTCAAGAGGGTGCAGAAGAGATTCACTAGAAGTTATCAAGGATGAAAGACTTTAGTTTTGCGGCAAGACTGGAGAAGCTGGGGCTGTCCTCCTTTGAGCAGAGACGGTTGAGAGAAGTGTTCAAAATCATGAACAGTTTTGATAGAATAAATAAGGAGAAACTGTTTCCAATGGAAAAATTAGTAACCAGGGGACGCAGATTTAAAGTGATAGGCAAAGAACTAGAGGCGACATGAAAATTTCCTACAATGGTCACTGCACAGAGATTGCAATGTTCAACTTTCCCTTCCTCTCATTTCCCCAACAAAAAGGTCCCAAGGCCAAATGTCTAGCCCCCTACCACCACCACAGCTGGAATTAGCTAACTCAGCAGAAATACAGATCAGACCTGGTACAATCCTACTTCATACAGTTCAACTGGATAAACTCAAAGCCACTGCAACAATATCTCATAAACTTTAAATGAATCAGGTAACCAGCCTCAATTTAGCAGCAGTTGTAAGATAGGATGACTTGAATTGAGTCTGAAGTAATTCTATTTAGTATTCTATGCTTCGACTAACATGATTGAGTTCTATGACGAAGTAATGGAGAGGGTTGATGAGGGTAGTGCAGTTGATGTTGTGTACGTGGACTTTCAAAAGGCATTTAAAAGTACCACATAAAAGACTTGTTAACAAATGACAGCCCATGGGATTAAAAAGGACACAGTGGCAGCATGTATGCATAATTGGCGAAGGGACAAAAAGCAGAGAGTAGTGGTGAATGGCTGTTTTTAGACTGGAGGAAAGTATACAGTGGTGTTAGGACAACTGCTCTTTTTGATATATATTAACGACCTGAATTTGGGTATACAGGGTATAATTTCGAAGTTGGAAACTTATTAAGCAATGAGGACAACAGCAACAGACTTCTATAATACATAGACAGACTGGTGAAATGGGAAGACATATGGCAAATGAAATTTAATGCAAAGCAATGTGAAGTGATACATTTTGGTGGTTAGAATGAGAGGCAGTACAAATAGTACAATTTTAAAAGGAGGGATGGGGTGGGGGAGGAAAAAAAAAAAAGAGCAAGAGTTGTATGTACACAAATATTTCAAGGTTGCAAGAGAAGTTGAAAAGGCCACTAAAAAAGGCACATGGGATCTTTGTCTTTATTAGTCATAAAGTATAAAAACAAGGACACTATGCTAAACTTTTATGGAACAGTGGTTAGACCTCAGCTGGAGTAGTGTGTTCAATTTGGGGCACCACACTTTAGGAAGGATAATCAAGACCTTCAAGAGGGTGCAGAAGAGAATTACTAGAATTTACCAAGGATGAGAGACCTTAGTTTTGTAGCAAGACTGGAGAAGTTGGGGCTGTCCTCCTTTGAGCAGAGACAGTTGAGAGGAGTTTTGATAGAAATGTTCAAAAACATGAACAGTTTTGATAGAATAAATAAGGAGAAACTGTTTGCAGTAGCTTAAGAGTTAATAACCAGAGAACACAGATATAAAGTGATAGGCAAGAAACTAGAGGTGACATGAAAATTTTTCTTTTTTTGACACAGCAAGTTGTTGTGATCTGGAATACACTGCATAAAAGCAGATTCCACAATAACTTTCAAAGGGGAACTGGATAAATACTTGAAGGGAAAAAAAATTACAAGGCTATGTGGAGAGTAGTGAAGTGGGACTAATCAGATAGCTCTTTCAAAAAGCCAGCACAGATACGATGGGCTGAATAGTCTCCTTCTGTGCCATATCATTCGGATTCCATAAGCCTTCAGAGTGGAAATATCAAACAATTCGCGTCATACTAAGGATTCTGGTCCATTATATAAATCTTTTGATGGATGTATGTCAGTGAAGTGTGGATTCTTCAAGAGTCTATTACATGACATTGTATTAGTGCAGCAAGTCCAGTTTCTATTCTATAATTAGACATTAAAGATGAGACACAAATTCAGGGTTATGATAACACAATCAATTTCTCAGCTTTACAATAATTGAACTTAACTCAGTGCATGGCACCCACTGTCCTGTAAATAAGATAATCCAACAATTTTGCTTTAAAAAAAAAAAACTGCAGAATAAACCCTCTATCAATTGATTATTTTTTACATCTGCTTATTTAACCTGGTCGTACCAGGGTGCAAAAGAAATGCTACAATTGTCAGAATATTTGGGAGAGGAAAGCTATTGTAATCTTTATGCATGTACAAACCAGCATGGAAAAGTCACTAAAACATGCCATGTTTTGAGCTATGCTGCACTACAACTGTGACCTTACTTCCCGTCCACCATCGTTCCCTAGATTTTGATTTGATTTAGAGATACAGCACTGAAACAGGCCCTTCGGCCCACCGAGTCTATGCCGACCATTAACCACCCATTTATACTAATCCTACACTAATCCCATATTCCTACCACATCCTCACCTGTCCCTATATTCCCCTACCACCTACCTATACTAGGGGCAATTTATAATAGCCAATTTACCTATCAACCTGCAAGTCTTTTTGGCTGTGGGAGGAAACCGGAGCACCCGGAGGAAACCCAGGCAGACACAGGGAGAACTTACAAACTCCACACAGGCAGTACCCAGAATTGAACCCGGGTCGCTGGAGCTGTGAGGCTGCGGTGCTAACCACTGCGCCACTGTGCCACCCTAGATGAGTTTCACTCACTTGATCAGTGCTCAAGTCAATGTACAAACTCCTTTGGGGATAAATTTTCTAGCTCAGGCTTTAGCCGATCTGCGAAAGGACATTTTTAGCCCCTTTTCAAAGGTACCTTGACCAAAAGAAATAGGTTTTCTCCTCCCATAAACCTTTAATTTCACATTTTATGCACAGGATGTGGTGGACGTCAGTTACAATAAGCTCACAGGTATTCATGGAACCATACTTAACTAACTTTTGGTTGACTTGAAGTCAAGAGTGCACTACCATTCCAGATTAAAAATTAACGGCATATATAACTTTTTATTTTAAATGTTATGCACATCCTTTAAGCCTGGAACTCCAGTTATAGTCGTCTTTTTTCTTTAATTCTCCCCTCTATTCCTGAAGGCCTCAACTTCTGCTGGGTTACCAGTGGCTATGTCTAATCATACGGATTAATTTATTAATGTAATAAAACAAGCAAACTAAACAAAATACAAAATCAGTTTATCAACCTGTGATCTAATCTGATTTTAAGTGATAGTTATGGTTTCTCTAAACTAATGTGTTCATCATCATGTTTGCAATTTATCATCCAGATGGATTGTCAAGCAGCTACACTTTTCTCCTGACACCATATAACTGCTTTGTACAAGTGCCCATTTTCTGCTATTGAAGGCTTTGCTGTCAGCATCTTCATGCTTTTGCAAATAGCCCACAAGAAACAAATCAATTACATCTGCAGAATCCGAGGCGAAACTCTTAGGGTGTCATTATTCTCTGATCGGCAGGGACTCTACATTGCAGATCCAATTAAAAATAAACAGTTTTTAGCTGTATACCAAAAATTCACTTTCTTCAAAAAAAAATAGAATAGATTGGCTCCTGATAAGATGCATTGTTGTTACGACCAGGTGAGAAAGGTGTCTAGGTCTTTTACTGTCATCACCTGGTCTTATTGTAACAGGATTTAATTTTAAACACAGTATTTTGAGCTCCCCCTTTGTGAATCCTTGTTCACCGCTTTCCAATTATAAGGCAAAGGAAATGAGGATAAACAGGTTTTCTTAGGTTTAAAGAAGAAAACTGAAATTTACTCAATCTTAAACTTAAACTCTAATTCGGTTAACGCCTATGGATACACACTGCGCCCCACGCTAGCATACATACACGATATGCACATGCAAATAGGGTCAGGAAAGAGAAGAAAAATAAAATGGAGTGGTTTGAGGCAATCTCTGAAGAGGGTTTTTTGGTTATAGTTTGTGTTTCCAGCTCGCTGTAGTTTCTTTGATTGTAGACAACTCTTACTTTTCATTGGGGCCCAGTATTCTTCGTAAACCTTGTTCACATAGAAGACTTTTCTCTGAGTTCACTTTGTTACGACTGACCGCTCCAGTCAAAGCCCTCAATCAAAATATACAAATCTGATTGTGGTGGGACCAACGCACTGTTAATTCAATCCTGTCGCTCCACAGATCGCCTAAAATATCATTTAAAACTTTCCAAATTAAAGAAAGACCCAGCCAAATTGTACCATCTACTAACCCCTGAATGAGACGAACCAAACCAGGTGTCTTTAAATCAACAAATTAAAGAGTTAATTAGAAGAACTAAATTCTTAAACACTATGAAGATATAAACAACATCTAAAATAGAAAAAAAATTAGAGTCCTTGCAAATTTACAGTCCAATGTTGCTTGAAGTCCTCACAAAATGTTGCTTGAAGTCCTCACAGTCATCCGATGCGGGGGGAAAAGGTTTTTCCACAGTAGAACAGTCCACAGTCTAATTCTAGCAGTATGTGACACTTTCCTTCCTTCACCAAATTTCAACAATTAACAACTTGCAAACACTTTTTAAATGAATCAATCTTAGAGTTTTTGAGGGATAAAAGATGGTCACAGTCTAACTTCCCTTCCTTCAGTTCAAATTACCAGAGATGTGTGTTTTGGCTTGACTTTTTTTTCAAAATTTTGAGAGATAATAATTAAACAGACTAAAATCCTATTCCTTCATTTTAAATGGTTGAGAGTGCTTTTTAGGTGCTAAACACCACAGCTGTCTGTGTCTGTGTGTCCTCTGTGTTCAGTTAGAACAAACTGTCTTCAACTAAAAAGCCAATTCAAAATTGAACTGTAACAAACGTATCGCTTAATACTCACTCCCAGTGGCTGTATCTATGGCAACGAGAATGCACCCTTTGAATCGCAGTCCCCCAATGGCTGTTTCTA
This sequence comes from Heterodontus francisci, assembly GCF_036365525.1. Lineage (NCBI taxonomy): Eukaryota > Metazoa > Chordata > Chondrichthyes > Heterodontiformes > Heterodontidae > Heterodontus > Heterodontus francisci. The sequence goes on along the minus strand of NC_090406.1, from coordinate 33,353,621 downwards.
AGGCAATGAAAATGCACCTTCCTAAAACTCCTGAGGCTTGCTGGTTCTTAAAGTAATACTGATCCTTTGCAAGCCTTCAAGGAAAACCGCATATTCCCAGAAAAAAAACTAGACGACCATGACAACATGTCTTCAATGGGTTTTTCGTTCTATGAGAAAGAGATGGGAGCAGACAGGACAGAGATGTTCTCAGTCCAAGAGTTAGTCATGTGACTAAACTGGCCTGACCAGGTCTTCTGTGTATTGGAGAAGCAGGGACTGGGTCCTTTGTTCCAACACTGTTTGCCAGCATGCAAATGTCTTTCCAGTCAGGGGCTTGGCAATTCCTGATGATAGGCTCTCTCTTCTTCCCAGCCACAATTTTAAGTTTTCATGTTCATGTGGCAAATTAATGTGTGGCTCAGTCTTGGCAGGCGGGGGCCTGCATGACATGCATTAAAATTCATATTTCAGTCTGACACCTCAACGCTGTACTGTCGAAGTGCTGTACTGTCAGAGATATCATCTTTCTAATTAGATGTTAAACATCTACCCTCTGAGATATCCATAAAAGATCCTATGGCAATGTTCGAACAACAGCAGCCGATTTCTCCCCAGTATCTTGGCCAACATTTAGCCCTCAAATAATAACTAAATCAGATCATCTGGTCATCTTTTTCTTGCTGTTTGTGGAAGCTTGTTGTGTGAAATTTTGGTTTCTGTGGTTCCTACACTGACTACACTTCAGAAATGCTTCATAAAATGTCCCAAAGGACTTCATAGCCTGAGATTATAGAAGGTGCTATATACTTAGAATTTACAGCACAGAAACAGGTCGGTGCTTATGCTTCATATGAGCCTCCTCCCACACCACATCATCTAACCTCAACAACGTTTCTTTCTAATCCTTTCTCCCTCATGTGTTAATCTAGCATCCCCATAAATGCATCAATGCTAGACATCTCAACTACCCCCTATGGTAGAGAATTCCATGTTCTAAATACTCTCTGGGTAAAGAAGTTTATTATGAATTCCCTATTGGATTTATTTGTGACTATTTTATATTTATGGCCCCTAGTTCTGGTCTCCCCAGCAACTGGAAACATCTTCTCTACATCTATCCCATCAACCCTTTCATAATCTTGAAGACTCTATCAGGTCACTTTGCAGCTTTCCCTTTTCTAGGAGGATAAAAAACCCAGACTTTTCAGTATCGCTCGAATAAACCTTTTTTTGCACCTTCTCCAGTACCTCTGTATCTTATTTATAATATGATTAGAACTGTTCACAGTACTCCAAGGGCAGTCTCATTTGTTCATTCATTGGTATCATCATCTTCCCAGAAGGTTGACTGCCATGGATCTCCACATCTGTCTATCCTGTGCTGCCCTTACACATTCTGCATAGGTCAACTGCATCTAGTCCATTATACCCATCATCCATTTTCTCCTCCGCTTCCCTTTCCTGCATTTTCCGTCGATCTTGCCTTCCAATAATTGTCTCTGTCAACCTTCTGCTCTAATGATGTGACCGAAATACTGGATCTTTCTCTCTTTGATGTTATGCGCTAATTTCCTCTTATCTCCAGACATTTCCAGCGCTTCATTAGTCTGTCTGTGTAGGATATGCAGAACATCCTCCTATATGTCCACATATTGAAAACATTCAGCTTATCAGTAGTCTCTCTTTGTTGTCCAGGTCTCCAAGGCATATAACATAGATGATAAAATGTAGCACCTCAGCATTCTTTTCCTAAGATTCAGGTTCGATTTCTCTGATGTTAACATGTCCTTCATTCTGACAAAGCTGGTCCTGGCTACCTCAGTTCTCCTTCAGATCTCACAATCTATCCCAACATCTATGATAATCTGCCCAAGGTATGTGAACATTCTCAGTGGTTTCAGGACTTGTCCATTTACTGCAATTTTCACTTCAGGGATTTGGTCTCTGCTTACTGCCATTGTCTTGACCTTCTTCACATTCATTCTTACTCCATGTTCCACACTCCTTGCATTCCTGTTGTTCACAATTTCCTACAGTGCCTCTCCTGACTCTGCAATCAGTGCAGTGTCAACTGCATATGTCAAGTTGTTGACATTCAACCCACCACTGTTACAACCTGGTAGATCCTTCATGTCTCTGAAGATAGCTTCATTGTACAGGTTGAACAATTTTGGGGACATAACACATCCCTGGGGCACTCCTCTTTTGATTGGGAAGCTGTCTGACAAGCTGCTATCAAGTTGCATCACCGCTGATTAATTCCAAGTGTGGTCTAACCAAGGTTCGATCCAAGTTCAATATAATTGCTGCTTTTCAATTCTATCCCTCTAGAAATGAAACCCAGTGCTTGATTTTTTTTTTTTTTAAATGGCCCTTTTAACCGGTGTTCCTACTTTTAGTGATATGTGTATCTGTTCCCCCAGATCCCTAATCCCTACCCCATTTAAACTATCCCCAGAAGTATGGGACCTTATTCTTCTACCAAAATGTCCCACCTCACCCTTATCTATACTAAACTTCATAAATGCATATAGCTTTCCTTCTACTAAACTGTCAGCACCATCTTATAAAAGTGTGAAGAACTAGCTCCCCTTCCCCTCAGATAATTCAATGAGTCTATCATGTCAGCAGAAGCATGGAAAGTAGGTTGGCAAGAGTTTTTGCTCATGATCACTATCAAGTAGTCTGTGCTAGAACAACACAGCTGTAAACTGGATGGGATCAATGTGATAAACCTAGCATCCAAACAGCCTCTTGGTTTGAAAAAAAACTCATTCATGGGATGTGGATATTGCTGGCAAGGCCCGTATTTATTGTATCCCTATACAACTGAGTAGCTTGCCAGGCCATTTCAGAGGGCAGTTAACAATCAAATCACATGGCTATGGGTCTGGAGTCACATATAGGCCCACGCTGGGTAAGGATGGTAGATTTACTCAAGGACATTGGTGAACAATCTGGTAGTTTCACCATTACAGATACTAGCTTTTTATTCCAGATTTACTTAATTAACTGAATTTAAATTCATCAGCTGCTGCAGTAGGATTTGAACTCATGTCTCTGGATCATTAGTCCAAGCCTTTGGATCACTTGTCTAGCAACAGAACCACTATACTGCTGTGCCATCTGCTGACCTTTCCTGTCATGGCTCACAAGTAATGGCAACTTGGGTGAAATGCCAATCTGCAACTGTTACTCATGGAATTGTACCCCAGCAGGCAGTGAATACCTTCAGAGACGCGAGGCAAGCCGTGGCAGGGCAGAGTCGGGAGGTACTACCAAGGAGAGAAAACACAAATAAACAATGTTCTTAGGAAATGTTAGCAATGATGTTTTCACTGCAGTTCTTACACAATTCAGGAAACACAGGTTCTTTAATTCAACATAAATTACATACATACAATTCATATTTCAGTCCTGCTATCGGAGTCAAATTAAAGCATTATCCTGTTCTATGAGCCACCCAATTTTTTGCTGCTCCTTATTACAAGTCACCAGTTCCTTTCATCCCGTGATATTAACCAGGACTGCCACAAAGCATTCATAATTTAAAAAACTACCAATACTGGAAGTCAAATAAAAAAAACATTGGAAATGCACAAAATGAGTCAATCAATATATAAAATCAAAAGAAAGATTAATGTATCAAGTTTCAAGCACTCTGATGTGCAGTTACACCTGAAACACTAACTAGAGCTCTCAAACCTAAAATGTTAGCCTTTTGGTCATTTAAAAGCACCAAAAGTTCTTCACTATTTAACACCAACTTGCTGGCACAATTCACTGCAATCGCATTATTTCATAATCACAAGCTCTGAACCAATACATTAGCATGAGCTAATGCTGAAATGACATTAGTCAACACATATTAAGGCATTTGCAATACATTTGAGAAACCAATGACCCCACAACTGAGACAAAATCATCTTAACAAGACCGAGCAAACAGTGCCAGCTGGATTCCTTTCGCAGTCATGGGTTGAACTCCAATTCCAGCACTGTAATTTGGGCATGCATGACCTCATTGGTCATTCTAAAATAAAAGAAACCAGGGAGAAGTGTAGAAAAAAATACAAACAATTGAAAAGAAGAGTTGTCATGATTAAATCGACTGAAGCCCAATGACATATACAGGCTTTGCTGACTACTAAATTGCATTATTCTCACAAGAAGCAGAACAAATTCAATACCACACCTAGAAGCTTCCATGACTTTGGTAACTAGGATTGTTAAAATACAGACAGCAACGGAAGGGAATGTAGATTATTGCTGTTGAATCATTAATTCCTGGAATCCAATGTGGAACATTCAGCCTACAACTCTGCACCAAACCCTCAAAAATGTGGCGCGAAGCATCATCTTGGTAATTAATGATTGTGACAGAGTTCCCCATTACATGTTCCTTGATTTGCCAATATCGTCAGTAGGATTATGCAGCAAATGTACTTTAGCAGTAATCATAAACTAATACACATTAATGTTGTGCTCATACGTTCTTGCGTGATGCTCTTCATTCAGCACTTCAATTAGAGACAATATTTAGAACTGTACTGCTGATTGCTTTTTACAGTTCAAGTAGATAGAACACACTGCCTGAAGGGGTGGTAGAGGCAGGAACACTCACGACATTCAAGAAGTATTTAGATGAGCACTTGAAACGCCATAGCATACAAGGCCACGGGCCAAGTACAGGGAAATGGGATTTCTTAGGACGGGTGCTTGATGGTCGGCGCAGGCGCGTTGGGCCGAAGGGCCTGTTTCTGTGCTGTAAGATAGAGTAGGTAAATCTCACATGCCTGCCATTACATTTTACTGGCAATGGACCATGTTATGCTATAATCAATGCAGACACAGCAACAAGAAAAAATATGCAAATAATATTTCAGAGATTTCTGTACAAAAGAGGATTTAAAAGATATAGAGTTCCGACTGAATAGTGGCAGATGCAGGTTGCCTACAAATACTGAGCATACACACACTCACGACTATTCAATGGAATCTAAATATAAAGAGAGTTCTACATAATGAAGTGTCAGCTGAGTGTTGCTAACTGACATAATGAAATGGATGGAGTAAGCAGCAAGTATAGTTACAGTAAACAGCCTCAAATTGAAACCACTCCATCTTGGCACCAAGTCAAAGCCACTGTAAAACCGCACTAAATGCTGCATTTTCTGCTTCTTCAGGTCAAGGGAGTAACCCGACACCAAATGCAGAATTTTCAGCAAATGGACTGGAATTAAACGTTGCACAAATATCACCCTTAACTCAAATAGCAGCATTGACAGCTTTAATTCAGAAGGATGTAGGATTAAACCCCACTCCAATGGAGGGAGTAACTGCAGTGTTGGAGGTCTCATCATTCCAAGGCCTTGTCAGCCCTGAGGTGGACGTAAAATATCCAACAGAACTATTCAAAGAGCAAGGCTTTCTCCTGCTTTCCTAGCCAATATTTATCTCCCAGTCAACACCATAAATACCATTAAATGGGCATTCATCTCATTACTGATTATGGGTCTGAGTTTTCTGAAAGTGACTGCACTTCAAAAGTAACTAATTGATTGTTAAACCCTTTTGGACATCATGTAAGACATGATATAAATGCAAGTTCTTTCCTTCAAGTGAAATCGAGAGAATTAATGTACAGATTACATATTACAGAAAAGTTAAAAACACAACAGCACTCCTCTTACCCAAAATAAAAACAAAACCAGAAATCAGTCTGCATTTGAAAGCAGGAGGGAAAGTTAACTTTATTGGTTGGGTCACACCTGAAATGTTAACCTGCCTTTTTTTCCTCCAAATGCTAAGCAATGGGCTATGCATACCCAGAATTTTCTGAGGTTTCTTATCCCTACTTTCTTTTACTCTTGCCTTTGTAATAAACATCACAATTTCTCCTGGAAAAGGTAGACTCTCTCTTCCTCAGTCTCTACTTATGCTCCTGGAAGGTCCTCATAAATGAACATTAAGAAACCCACACCAACCTTTCCTGAACTTTACTTCAGGTTATTACTATATCAGTAGCAAAAGAGAATTACTACACCCATACTTTTTGAGAAGTCAATGTCGCAAATGGTTACCTAGACTTTCACAAATAAGGCTCCAACAATCACAAGGGATTACAGATCACAATAAAACAATAGTATAAACATAAGAATTATTCCAATTAATTTTCATGATATGCAATTATAAAAGGTAAAGTATCACACTAGTACTGTTTTAGGAATAAGTGGGAAAATGTGACTGAAGATATTCTCTCTCTTTCAGGTGTTGATGGACCAGCCGTGTATCCCAATAGCTTTTGTTTTTAAAGTTTTTTTTAAAATTAAGAGCTAGTTTTGCTGCAACTAACAATGAAGGAGGAGAATATCTACCTCTGTTGCCATCATGCATATTAACCTTTTCATATTCTTAAAGCTGAGATCACCCACATCTTGCCCCAGTCACCCATCACTCTCATCCTCACCATCTCCCTATTCCCAAATTTATATCAAAATACTCAATCTTGGTTACAAATCTTTCCATGATCTCACCCTACCTCTGATCTCAAGTCTTTGAGTCACAGCACATGCACTGAACTCCTTTCCCTTTGCTACACTATTAGCAGCAGAATTTACAGCTGTCTCAGCTCTTACCTTAAAGTCTCTATTTAAATCTTTCTGCCTTCTTACCTTCAAAAAACCTCCTCAAAACATCTCTCTTCAGCTGCTGCTCACTGTCCATTTTCCCCTCCTTGAAGCACCCTGTGACCTTCACTGCATTAAAAGTAGTTTACAAAAGCAAGTTCTTGTTGGAAAGCCCAGAAAGTCTATCCTATAGACCTAAAATACATTACCATAGAAAAAAATCAGGTTTTATTACTTCATTTATCTCTTTTCTTCTTTTTGCAATAATGCTTTTTCCTGAAATTCACTGAGACATGAGCTGAGATTTATTTTTATGAAGACAATTATCATACACAGCATAAAATTGTTCATTGCTTTTGCATCTTCAGAACCCACATACCATATTACTATAGTAATAAATCAAACGACATCAAAATCGTTTCTCTGTATGAACCCACCCCACATTAATTGGTTTGTGTCAGGAAAATTACGATTTCTTTCAAGGAAAAAAAATCACTTCTATGTTTCTCCAAAGAAAAATCTATATCATACTGATAGAGCCTGGTGCAAGCTTGGCTTGAAATAATCATGTTAGTGCCTTATTACAGAAGTTTGCAAACTGGGATCCATGGACTAGTTCATAGACACTAGTTCAGCCTCAGCTGGAGTACTGCACCCAATTCTGGGCACTGCACTTGAGGAAAGACATGAGGGCATTGGAGAGAGTACAGAAGAGATTCACGAGAATGGTTCCAGGGATGAGGAATTTCAGTTATGAAGATAGATTGGAGAAGTTAGGACTGTTTTCCTTAAAGAAGGCTGAGATATTTGATAGAGATATTCAAAATCATGAGGGGTCTGGACAGAGTAGAAACTGTTCCCACACGTGAAAGGATCGAGAACGAGAGAGCACAGAATTAAAGTATTTGGTAAGAGAAGCAAAAGTGACACGAGGTAAAACTTTTTCACGCAGCGAATCGTTAAGGGCTGGAATGTGCTGTCTGAGAATGTGGTGGAAGCAGGCTCAATTGAGGATTCAAAAGGGAATTAGACAGTTATATGAAGAGGAAGAATATGCAGGCTTATGGGGAGAAGGCAGGGAATGGGACTGAGGAGAGCCAGTGCAGACACGATGGGCCGAATGGCCTCCTTCTGCACTGTAACAATTCTGTGACTCTTCAGAGTTCCCGAGGTCATTATAGTTTTGCATTTATTGATTTAATAGCAGAATATTTGTTACTGTATACAAATAACTCAATTTTTGCGATGATAGCGCTGTTTAGATTTGTTACAGCCGATTGTCTTTTGGAAGCAAGGTCAGAAGGCCCCTAGGAGTACGTTCATACTCTCGTAGGGTACTCCAACACAGAAAAAAACACAAGGAAACAAACATGCATTGAACATAAGCACGCCTAAAGACGAATCAATTTTATTGCAGATCTGAATTCACGTTATAAACATTTCTGACGGGGAAATAGCATCCCACCTGGCCCCCCCAAAAAAAGCAATTCCCTTCACACCAACCAGGGTACTAGTTGCATAGTCTGGTTCATAAAAATATCACAAATACATGGAGCAGTTCATACACCCCTGCCCTTTTCATTTTATTAATCTTCCCACTTGTTTTTGACACATTCCCTTCTGTGCAATTTGGGCATTTCTGACAAGTCGGTGCAAGCAGTCAGGTTTATTTAATGATACGCTTTCAAATATTTAAAACACTTTCAGTGTACCAGGTGGCAATGCTGCAGAGTGTACCCATCTCAGCAGCAGACTGAGTGAGCTGCGAAATCCCACGTCAGCTGTGTCCTACAGAAAGAGGCTTTCGATGCGGTTGGGTTTTTCATCGCCCACCCCCACGGTAGCTGAATGCAGCGCAAGGATCACTATCTTTGGGGGGGGGGCGGGCGGATCCCGGAGTCTGTAACCCTTTCACACACCGTTACCCCAGTGGCGATATGATGCGAGCAGCCCAAATCCTGGGGCAAAGGATCTGACCCCCTTAATTGGGGCAAGAGTCGGCTCCATCACCGGGAGAGCGCTCGCCCCCAGCACCGAGCCTGCCATGAAAACAATCACTGGCTGATGGATCGATTATTTCTCCTCTTACCTGACAAGCACAAATCGCCCTCCGCTCCCGCTATCGCCGCTTCCTCAGCCGCCGGTGCTTCGCTCTCCCCTCCGGCCTCCGTCGACGCTCCGTCCGGTTCCATTCAGTCCCTGACAGGATTTAATATTTAATTATGGGGAAAATTCTACGTAGGAAAGAATGTTTAGAAAATAAATAATCGCATTTGATTGCAATTATTTTAAAAATGAAAATCACTTTGTTTGTGTCAAACACGCGAGCTTTGTCACGGGCCCCGCTTTTCATTCACTCCCGTTCAATAACGGCCACCCGGCTCCTCTCACCGGCAACAAAAACATCACCAGAGCCCGCGACCGCCTCGTCACCGTTCCGTGTACACCAGAACCGTCGCATCATTGCTCTGCGCATACGTCATCACGTTCAGGTATTCCTTTCCTAATACCGTCATTCTTTTTGAGCTGGTATTATGTCATCATAGCCCATATTCTCGGCTTAACAACCCACCAGCAAGCAACCCAGGAGGAAAAAAAATCATATTAGCATTAAAAGGCATTTTTTTCATTTTCTCTGAACATTTTCATTTATTAGTTCTAAAAATATAGGAGTTGGGGGTGAAAGGGTATTTAGACATCCAATTGAGCCATGTAGAGTCTTTGGATTCCTATTGGTGTGGGCAGATGGTGTGCCATGAGGATGGACGTATTGGGTTGACCAATGGCTGGAGTGGGTGCACAGGGCAGTGGGAAGTGGAATGCCATGTAATTAAACTTATAGGTATATGTTCAACCAGAGTTGTCAACTCTACCTATATTCCCAGGTGAGATCTGACACCCTTTGGTTAACATTGATATTAAACATGACATGATTGAGGTATACAAAATTATGAGGGGCATTGATAGGTTAGATGGGAAGAGACTTTTTCCCTTAGCAGAGGGGTCAATAACCAGGGAGCATAGATTTAAGGTAAGGGGCAGGAGGTTTAGAGGGGATTTGAGGAAAAAATCTTTCACCCAGAGGGTGGTTGGAATCTGGAACATACTGCCTGAAGAGGTGGTAAAGGCAGGAACCCTCACAACATTTAAGAAGTATTTAGATGAGCACTTGAAACGTCACAGCATACAAAGCTACGGGCCAAGTGCTGGAAAATGGGGTTAGAATAGTTAGGTGCTTGATGGCCAGCACAGACACGATGGGCCGAAGGGCCTGTTTCTGTGCTATATAACTCTATGACTCTAAACGTCATTCCCCGACCCATGTGAAGTTATTTTGAAACTTTTAATACACTACTCACTTCCAGTCTCTTCTGGAGATGCTGGCTCACACTGGGATACCATTCCACTCAGAGGAGCTATCACATTTAAGGAGTTGGGGAAGCAATAAAAGGTTAACGACAAGATTAGAAAGGGGACATAACCCTTGACAAAAAAGGGATACATACAGCTTTAACTTGCATTTACATAGTGCCTTTAATGTCAAAGTATTTTACAGAGGAGAAAAGGAATGGATACCAAGTCGTGGAGGGACGGTTACGAGAGGTGTCTGAAAGCTTAGTCAAAGAAATATATATTGATGCCTTTGAAGGTTAGGAGAGCTACCACTAAAGATTTAACAAAAGGAGAGGAGATCCATAGATGGCTAGAGTCAGGTAGCTGAGAGACAAGGGAGGGGAAAGGTAGTAGAGGCAGGGTGGGCAAATTGAGAATTCAATTGTGAGGATATTCAAGGTTGTTTGTTCAAACTGCTGGCAATCAAAATGAAGCTCGTATCAAATTTTCCCCACAATTTTCATTGTTTTGTTTTTGCTCCACTCTTCTCCCGAAAGCAATTGATATCTTACTTGGGTCTGGTTCCCTGGGCACGTTCCAGTGCCTTACGCAAGTGGCCATTATTCATTCATGTGTAGTGGATGCGGTCAGCGATTCAATCACATTTGCATCACGGCTGAGCCTAATCTTGTCATTGCCTGATTCTTACTAGGTTACAGACCCCAGCGTCGATCACCCTCTGAAGCCTCGTCCAAGTGGCCAATTTGTGAGTCCAGATGGTGAGTGACAGTAGGTTGTCGTACAGCAGAGGACATCACAGTCAATCCCAATTCTGTCCTTCTGACCTCCCACAGCAGTCATTGAACAGGGAACAGGAGCTGATATTCTTGCTGATCTTTCCCCTCCCTAACTCAGGCCAGTAGTAGCAGCCCAATGCTGTCTTGGCTGAGATCAGCAAAAGAAACTGAGCCATTTGGGCATTGTTCTTTTAGTTCTTTAAGTCACAGACAGATTTTCAAACATCTTCCCAGAATTTCCTTTAAAGAAGCATCCCCAGTATGTTGCATTTCTGGGAATCCTGTCAATTCGAGAGTTAATAATAAGGTTGCAGACTGGTGAGTGCACATTGTAATTATCAGTGCTTTAATAACAGTGTGAAGTCACCCCATACACCATTTGGCAGCACATTTAGTTAGAGGATATGGGGACCTACTGCTCAGCTGTTAAATCAGTTTCTTTTGTAGCAACTGATTACACACATTGGGATCAATTCTGTAATATTTTGTTGTGCTGTTAAGTATTTGACATCTATTTTATTTGTCAAATGTTTTTGCTTTCTTAATAAAGGCAAAAAACAACTGCAAAGGCTGGAAGTCCGTTTCAAAAACAAAAAAGTCTAGAAGTACGCTACAGGTCATTCAGTGTCAATGCAGAGAACAAACAGGTTAGCATGCTTCAAGTGATGGAAGGTGTCACGACAGTGCTATCAAGTGGCACTTCCTTAGCAATAACCTGCTCAGTGATGCTCAGTTTGGGTTCTGTCAGGGACACTCAGCTCCTGATCTCAGCCTTAGTTCCAACTTGGACAAAAGAGCTGAACTCAAGAGGTGAGGTGAGAATGACTGCCCTTGACATCAAGGCAGCATTTGACCGAGTATGGCATCAAAGAGTACTAGCAAAACTAGAGTCAATGGGAATCAGGGGGAAAACTCTCCACTAGTTGGAGTGGTACCTAGTGTAAATGAAGATGGTTGTGGTTGTTGGAGGTCAATTACTCAGCTCCAGGACATCACTGCAGGTGTTCCTCAGGGTAGTGTCCTGGGCCCAACCATCTTCAGCTGCTTCATCAATGACCTTCCTTCAATCATAAGGTAAGAAGTGGGGATGTTTGCTGATGATTGCACAATGTTCAGCACCATTTGCGACCCCTCAGATACCGAAACAGTCCGCGTAGAAATGCAGCAACACTTGGACAATAACCAGGCTTGGGCTGATAAGTGGCAAGTAACATTTGCACCACACAATTGCCAGGCAATGACCATCTCCAACAAGAGAGGATCTAACCATCTCCCCTTGACATTCAATGGCATTACGATTGCTGAATCCCCCTCTATCAACATCCTGGGAGTTACCATTGACCAGAAACTGAACTGGAGTAGCCATATAAATACCATGGCTACAAGAGCACTTTCCAAACCTGCGACCTCTACCACCTGGAAGGACAAGGGATGCACAGACCTGGGAACATCACCACCTGAAAGTTCCCCTCCAAGCGACACACCATCCTGACTTGGAACGATATCGCTGTTCCTTCAATATGGCTGGGTCAAAATCCTGGAAATCCCTTCGTAACAGCACTGTTGGTGTACCTACACCTCAAGGACTGCAGCGGTTCAAGAAGGCAGCTCACCACCACCTTCTCACGGGCAATTAGGGATGGACAATAATGCTGGTCTAGCCAGAGATGCCCAAATCCCATGAACGAATTAAAAAAAAAATGTTTTTTAAGTCAACAGATAGCACCTGTATTGAAGAGCTGTCCTGTAAATCTGTTATTCTGCAATAAAGAATCCTTCGCTTCAGTATCTGAGGAGTTGTGAATGGTGCTGTACATTGTGCAATCATCAGCCAACATCCCAACTTCTCACCTTATGATTGAAGGAAGGTCATTGATGAAACAGCTGATGATAGTTGGGCCTAGGACACTACCCAGCGGAATTCATGCAGTCATGTCTGGAGCTGAGAGGATTGACCTCCAACAACCACAACCATCTTCCTTTGCACTAGGTACCACTCCAACCAGCGGAGAGTTTTCCTCCGATTCCCATTGTCTCCAGTTTTGCTGGGACTCCTTGATGCCATATTCTGTCAAATGCTGCCTTGATGTTAGGGACCTCACCTCTTGAGTTCAGCTCTTTTGTCCATTTTTGAACCAAGGCTGTAATGAGTTCAAGAGCTAAGTGGCCCTGGCGGACTCCAAACTGAGCATCACTGAGCAGGTTATTGCTAAGCAAGTGCCGCATGATAGCACTGTCGACGACACCTTCCATCACTTTACTGATGATCGAGAGTAGATTGAAGGGGCAGTAATTGGCTGGGTTGGATTTGCCCTGCTTTTTGTGTACAGGACATAACTTGGCAATTTTCCAATTGCCGGGTAGATGCCAGTGTTGTAGCTCTACTGGAACAGCTTGGCAAGGGGCGCGGTAAGTTCTGGAGCACAAGTCTTCTGTACTATTGCCGGAATGTTGTCAGGGCCCATAGTCTTTTCCGTCTCCAGTGCCTTCATTCGTTTCTTGATATCACACAGAGTGAATCGAATCGACTGAAGACTGGCATCTATGATGCTGGGGATTTCAGAAGGAGGCCGAGATGGATCATCCACTCGGCACTTCTGGGTGAAGATTGTTGCAAATGCTTCAACCTTATCTTTTGCACTGATGTGCTGGGCGCCCCCATCATTGAGGATGGGGATATTTGTGGAGCCACCTCCTCCAGTTAGTTGTTTAATTATCCACCACCATTCACAACTGGATGTGGCAGGACTGCAGAGTTTAGATCTAATCCATGGTCTTGTGTTTAATAGCAAAAAATACACTATAAATGTGAGGCATATTAATTTTTTTGGTTCAATTTATTCTGACACTGGAATACGACCAGATCCCAGTAAAGTTGAGGATGTACAATCAATGCCTACCCCTCAAGCCAAAGCGGTAAAGCACTATGTAAATATAAGTTGTCGTTGTTTTCTATACTTTTGTATTCTTTCTTTTGAAAAAGTCATCCAATTCCTTTATCAATTATTAATGCAGTTTCTGCCGCAGTAGCTGCTTGTGGCAAACCATCCCATGATCTAATAATCCTCTGTGTAATAATTTTTTCCAATGTCCACCTTTGTTTCTCTGGTAATAATCCTTGGCCTAACCAGGGATCTGCAACCTGCGGCTCTGGTGACACATACAGCTCTTCAACATCTCATTTGCGGCTCCCAACCTTTTCCAATTGGATTGCATTAACATGAAGAAAGCCGAAAAAAAAATTTAAGGAAAGTAAGAGCCGTACTTTTATGGTGGTTATAAAAGGTTAACAATTATGCTGCACTTTATGGTTTCAAATGATTATTTTAACGAAAAAAGTCATCATGCTCTAATTAAACCTGTTTGAGTGGTATAGCTACACCATGGTTATAGATAATGCCTTTGATTTCAGGAACAGGTTTTATGGGTGGGACAGTTTTTTTTATTTATTTTTATTTAGAGATACAGCACTGAAACAGGCCCTTCAGCCCACCGAGTCTGTGCCAACCAACAACCACCCATTTACACTAACCCTGCAGTAATCCCATATTCCCTATCACCTACCTACACTAGGAGCCTACCTATCAACCTGCAAGTCTTTGGCTGTGGGAGGAAACCAGAGCACCCGGCGAAAACCCACGTGGTCACAGGGAGAACTTGCAAACTCCGCACAGGCAGTACCCAGAATCGAACCCGGGTCCCTGGAGCTGTGAGGCTGCAGTGCTAACCACTGCGCCACTGTGCCGCCGTTATTGTTTCTAATATAGCTGAGACAATACATTATTCTCAATGTGCTATTAGAAGCTATTTTTTATCATGAGAATCAACAGCCGAAAAAATTGTCTTCATTCCAGCATCTTAAGTTAAATTTTGTTTGAAAGATAACTTTTTTAACAAAATTATGTTAAGGAAAGTTTAAAAAAAGCGATAATTCAGAGTTACGTCTATTTTAATTTCAATTATTTTTCTATTGATACATAAATTCAATACATGTATTTTATTTATTATATATGCAAATTATGCATTCTACCAGAGCCACTTGGCAATTTGACAAGTATTTGGTTATCTACATTTTTCCAGCTAGTTGGTAGCCAATAGACTACATCAAGCAATGCAATTGCACCTTTTTTGTTCCTCATCTCCACCCAGATAGATTCTATCCTTGGTTCCTCTCGAACATTCTTTCTCCAGCACTGCAATGTTCTCCTTAATCAAAACTGCCACTCCTTTCCTTCCTTTCTTGAACACCTTGTATCCAGGAATATTTAGTACCCAGTCCTGCCCTTCTTTGAGCCAGATCTCTGTTATAGCCACAATATCATACTTCTACGTGGCTATCTGCACCTGTAGCTCACCAACCTTATTTACCACACTCCTCTCATTCATACATGCACAATAACCTTAATTTAGACTTTATTACTTTCCCTCTTATTCTGACCCCACCTACTATTTCCTACTCTAGTACAATCTGTCTTTCCCAATTCTCTGTGCACCTTGGTGTTTCTCTCTTGTATTATCTCCTGGTTCGCACGCTTTTACCAAGTTAGTTTAAATCCTCCCCAATAGCCCTAGTAAATTGCCCCACGAGGAAATTTGTCCCAGCTCTGTTCAGATGCAACCCGTCCAGCCTGTACAGGTCCCATCTCCCCCTGAACTGGTCCCAGTGTCCCAGGAATCTAAAGCCCTCCCTCCTGCACCATCTTTCCAGCCACGCATTCATCTGCTCTATCCTCCTATTTCTATGCTCACTTGTGCGTGGTACCATCAGTAATCTGGAGATTATTACTTTTGAGGTTCTGCTTGCTAATTTCTTACTTAGTTTCCTAAATTCTGACTGCATAACCGCATCCCTCTTCCTACCTTTGTCATCAGTACCACAACTGCTGGTTGTTCACCCTCCCCCCTCAGAGTGCTCTGCAGCCACTCAGTGACATCCTTGACCCTGGCACCAGGGAGGCAGCAGACCATCCTGGATTCACGTCTGCGGCCGCAGAAACACTTGTGCACTTTCCGGAAGGCGTCCTTGTATAGTAATTGGACTAAAGAAACCTGGGTGAGTTTTGCCCTCAAGATGCTGAAGCCAGTTTTAGCTCCCAAGCCACAGCTCTTGACTGTGATTAGTGACGGAGGCTTTCCTTTCAAATGTGCAGTACTGAAATTAGATTGTTTGATAGCTTTCTCATCTTCCAAACCTTGGAGCTGCTTTCTGTGAAATGTTTAATTTAAATGCATAGAGGTTAAAATAAGGATATTAATTAAACCACATGATTGAAATGGTTCCGAGAGCTGTTCAGTGCACATGATTTGGAGAATGAATGTCACATTTTGTGTTGTTTATAAATGGAACATGTAATAAGCAACAGATTGTGATCGCAACAGGAATGCTAACCTGCCACATTGAAATTCCCTTGTTAGTAAGCAGTTTTGTATTCCTGAACAATCTTTCTGTTGCATCCCACATACTGTTTATTTTGTTCTATTTCAGAATATTTAAGCTTAGCATTCTAGACTTCTGTCTCTTTGAATTTCTTTGTCCTCGCTCTCATTCTCTGTCCTGTATACTTCACAATGTAACTTTTTAATGTTACTATTTCTGTCCTTCGTTCTTTCCTGAAGGTGTTGACAGTTTATTGGGGTATGGTTCGACACACACAAGGCTCTCTCTGATACCAAGTTCAGAATTCACTTGTGATCCTTGGTTCTGAGTCCTAGTAGGCTATTCAATTGTGGCAGAACATCACAGCCAAATCTAATTCTGTCCTCAACCAATATCCATTCATGCATCTTCCATCGGGAGTGGTAGAGGACAGGGGGGGGGGGTTGCTGGGGGGTGAGGGGGTGTGGGGGGTGGTGAGTCATTGGATAGTTACTAGGAGCAGAAACACTGCCCATTTTCCCACTCTCTAGCCATTCCAGTTGTGTTCAGCCAACCTTGCGCTGAGTCACACTTACCCATGACCGCTGTGCTCACTGGCTTACATTGGTTCCTGATCTGGCAATGCCTCGATTAAAAAATTTTCATCTTTGTTTTCAAATCCTTCCCAATCTCTGTAATCACCTCCAGCCCCACAACCCTCCAAGATATTTGCATTCATTCAGTTCTGGCTTCTTGAGTATTCCCGATCTTAATCACTTCAGCATTAGCCATGCCTTCAGCTGCCTAGGACCTAAATTTGGGATTTCTCTCCCTTATTCTCTCCACCTCTCTCCCTCTCTTTCCTCCCTTAAAACACCTCTTAAAGCCTACCATCTTTGACCAAGCTTTTGATCACATGTCCTATTATCTCCTTATGTGGCTCAGTGTCAAATTTTGATTCATTACGCTCCTGTGAAACACCTGGGGACATTTAACTACTTTAAGATGCTGTACAAATGAAAATTATCGTTGTTGTCAACACAGACTGGGAATCAAATTTGGGCTTTTCTGGGGATGTGTGACTCAGTATCACATTGAATGAAGCCCCTGAGCCATCAATGGTATAGAAACAATCACTGAGGCAGAGGAACATGAGCTATCTCACCAACATTTTCTGTATGAGTTCCATTCCTGTCTTCTCCACACTCTCTAAGTCCTGAAATTGTTTTAATACATGTTTGCAACTCTGATCAGAAGGGACCATTCATGTCAGTTCTTTTGACTGTGTGCTGTACATCACTATTGTTGGAGAAGGCTGGCAGTGTTGGTAATGGATGACTCACTATTCATTTCAAATACATTACATGCTGCATTTGCCTTACAACAAAATTGCACATCCCATAACCTATCCTGCACCAGCTGCTGATCACTGTCACTTTGTTTTCCCAACCTTCACTGAATTCCCTTTCTGCAGCTCATTGAATTCAAAATCCTTATTTACAAATCACTCACCATTTTTCCCCATCCTCCCTCTGTAGCCTGATGTCTCAGACCCTCTGCTCTTTGAACTTTGACTTCCTGTGCATTCCCCCCACTCACTGTTCCATGTTTGATGGCAGTGCCCTAAGTCATCTCGGCCTACATGCTGCAACTCTCTCCTAAAACCCTATATTTGGTGAATTTGGGAGGGTGGGATGGTGAAACAGGGAGATATAACTTTGGAGTACCCTATCTGCTCTTTATTTTACACAGTGTTATCCCTCCTGTTGTCTGCAAACTTGCGATAATCCAGACTTTTACATCAAAACCAAGTCCTGAGAGCAGCTAACGAGAACCATGGAAGAGTAGGGTCTCTGCTGCCACTGGGACAATGGATCGGGTAGTTTATGCTTGCTGCCAATGCTGGCAAAATTGTCATTTAACATAAAAAGACCAATAAGTAAGGTGGATTCCTCAGCATGAGGAGTCTAGTGTATTTCCACAGCCCCTCTGAATAGAGCAGATTTATAATAAAACTTTGAAGGGTTTTGATAAAGTAAATAAAGAGTATCTGTTTCCATCGGCAGTTGGGTTGGTAACCAGAGGGCACAGATTTAAGGTAGTTGACGAAAAAAACAGAGAACAGATGAGAAGAATTTTTTTTAAGCAGCAAATTGTTATGATCTGGAATGCATTGCCTGAAAGCTGATTAAAGAACAACTTTTAAAAGGGAAGTAGATCTATATTTAAAAAGGAAAAAATGCAGGGCATTAGGAAAAGAGCAGGGGAATGGGACTATTTGAATAGCTCTTCCAAAGAGCCAACACAGAGGTGATGGGTTAAATGGCCTCATTCTGCACTGTATGATTCTATAAATAATATGAAACAGTTATCACAGTGCATCGAAGGCTTGTGTCACCCATTAATATGCTGTGAATATTAGTCACAAACAGCAGCCAGCTTCTGTCCTGACAATAATGGCAATTTGCCTCAGTTGTGCAGCCTGCAGAGCACGTATGATTGTACAGAATTGAGCAAAGAAAGGTGACATCACACTGCCTGTGGTGAAAAGTAATGAATCATTGAATATACAGTACAGAAAAGGCCAAAATTGATTGGTTAGCGCAAATCAAATCTACCATTCCAAACACCTGATTTATTTTAGCAAGTCAAATAAAAATGATCTGATGGCTCGGGAAGTGAATGCCCCACCTGATGTGATATAGAGCCATACAGACCAGAAAGTGCCAAGTTTGATTGAGCTCAATTGCAACGCCCTCTGCGATTGACTATGCCGCCAACATTCATTGTTCAGATTCACACATGAAAAATGATCACTTGGGTGAAGTATCAGAGGGAATTCATGGAACTCTTACTGCAGCATTGAGTCAGGAAAGGACAGGGGAAAATGAAAAAGAAGATTTTCTTTGGAGTCGCACCATAATTCTGGAAGGAGACTGGTGGGATTTGTGAAACACAGTTTAGATACAGTTGTGCCAGGGCATTTCCAACTTGCCTTGAAGACGCAGAATTCCCCCTGCCCCTTACAAAGCAAACATCATCAAGGGAGGCAAAGCCACGGACAGGGCCTCCCTACTCCAGGACTGCCCACTAGGCAGTCTCCTTCAGGGCCCAGCATGTATATGGAGGCCAGTAAGCCATGTGAGTTGCACTGTATCAACCTGCAGATGCGTGAAAGTGGGCCCACCAGTGACGTCTGGGCTGAGGGAATGATCTGGACCCCGAAGAAAGGCGAATTAAAAAAAAAATTTTGCTGATTGTCTCACTTTCTCAGGCGGTCAAGAAGGACATGGGTTGGGGGAATGGGAGGGCTGATTAATTCCTCCTCCCACCCCTATCAATGGTAGACGGTTGCCAGAGTTTCTGCATATTGGAGCACGTTAATGATATTGATGTTTCAACCTACCTGCCCCATGCAATTCAGATGCCCTTTTGCTGACCATACAATCTCCAGTATAGTCAGTGCTGTAGGGCACCATCAGGCACAATCCTGGTGGGATAGAGTTCACAGAATTTCAGGGCCTTCATCCTCTGTCCTCATCTGTGGAGTAGTAAGTGCAACAAACCCATAGAGGGAGCCATGCTGGCAACTGTAGCAGAGCAACAAGGAATGATCTGGATTGGAGCCCGGCTGTCCTCACATAGCTTTCACTAAAGGCCTGCTCGGGTCTGCAATTTAAACCCGACCCGAGCCCAACAGAACCACATCCAACTCGAGCCCAATCCGGCCGGAGTCCTTTGATTTTTTTGCCGCGCCCAACCTGACCCGACCCAACCACCGGAATAAAGTTGATGATACTAAAGAGGTTGTGCTCTACCTTGGATGGAATCGCTCACTGCAGACTACTGCAGAGTCCAAATGCACGTTTCCTGCCTTGACGTCCTGGCTGTCACTGTGTCTGACTCAGCCCGACCCGACCTAAGCCCGAATGCCGGACCCGGAAGAGCCACCCGTCCCGAGCCAAACCCGACACATGTCGTTGGGCCCAGTCGGGTTCAGATTGGGTAGTCATGCTCTAGTTTCACTCTGAGACTGCATTGACCTTTCTTAATACAACCTAGAACATGAAGATTTAGAATCTTTGAATAAACTGCAAATGAAAACAAATATGTAGAAAGCAACAAATTATTGTTTCATAACATTTTGCTCTCAAAATCATCATTACGGATTGTAAGATTTGCAAAAAACCTCATGAAATGAATTCTACATCATTGCAACAATTTATTTCTCATTTTATGAATTTATTTGATATTCTGTTCTTGGTTTCTCCCTTTCTCATCTGAAGATGCGACTCTCACTGGGCCACGAGTTCCACATGCATCAGTTGCCCTTGGTATTGCATCTTAGTGGCCATTCTCCATGTGTGAGCCCGGTCAGTGAGAGTCAACAGTATATCAATTGTATGAAAGCAAGGCAACCAAATCCAATCTAAGTTTTCATTACAAATCTGCACATGTGCACTTGCAGCAGGGGTCACTGGACAGTGATCAGCAGCCAGAGCCCAGGCTGATTTTCACACTCCCTGACCTGTTACGCTGAAGGCAAATGCCATGTCCTGGCATCTGCCTGCACATCTCAGCTGCCTCAGCACAGACCAGGGATGAAAGCTGGCACTCTCCTAGCCTATATGGCTCACTGCCACACTGGACACTGCATTTTACCATTCAGCCCATACTACAACATTTGCACTGACAGCTGAAGACCTCTGCCAGCACATGCAGCAACTGTGGCTTCACTTCAGGCACTCAGAATGAGTCTCTGAGCATGGTTTCTACATATAAAAGGTAGGTGGGGGATCAGCCAGTCACCGTGGTCTCCTGGAACTTGCTTTATTTTCTTTGGGGCATCAGAGAGAAATTCCACAGAATTTTTTTCTAAATTAATATAAGGCTTATCTTGTTTTTTGCCTCTCCTGGAGATGATGTGGCAGTGTTGGGGGTGAGGGCATGAAATGGCATACAGAAGTCACAAGATGGCAAGTTGGGATGGGATGGTCTCAATGGACCAACAGGTCTTTCTTTACCTGTATTTTTGTATGCTCTTCAAAGAATCAGTCATTTACCAGCAGCTGTTTCTGTGCCCAGTCTTCTGAGCTGTCAATATGTGCTTCATTACATCAACAACTATGGGCAATAGTGAGTCCAGAACTAGGGGGCACTGTTTTAAAATTAGGGGACGTCCTTATAGGACAGAGATGAGGAGAAATTTTTTCTCTGAGGGCTGTGCGACTTTGGAACTCTCTGCCTGAGAAGGTGGTGGAGGTGGGGTCATTGAATATTTTTAAGGCAGAGGTAGATAGATTTTTTAGAATTTAGAACATTACAGCGCAGTACAGGCCCTTCGGCCCTCGATGTTGCGCCGACCTGTGAAACCATCTGACCTACACTATTCCATTTTCATCCATGTGTCTATCCAATGTCCACTTAAATGCCCTTAAAGTTGGCGAATCTACTACTGCTGCAGGCAGGGCGTTCCACGCCCCTACTACTCTCTGAGTAAAGAAACTACCTCTCACATCTGTCCGATATCTATCACCCCTCAACTTGAAGCTATGTCCCCTCGTGTTTGCCATCACCATCCGAGGAAAAAGACGCTCACTATCCACCCTATCTAACCCTCTGATTATCTTATATGTCTCTATTAAGTCACCTCTCCTCCTCCTTCTCTCCAACGAAAATAACCTCAAGTCCCTCAGCCTTTCCTCGTAAGACCTTCCCTCCATACCAGGCAACATCCTAGTAAATCTCCTCTGCACCCTTTCCATAGCTTCCACATCCTTCCTATAATGCGGTGACCAGAACTGCACGCAATACTCCAGGTGCGGTCTCACCAGAGTTTTGTACAGCTGCAGCATGACCTCGTGGCTCCGAAACTCGACCCCCCTACTAATAAAAGCTAACACACCATATGCCTTCTTAACAGCCCTATTAACCTGGTTAGCAACCTTCAGGGATTTATGCACCTGGACACCAAGATCTCTCTGTTCATCTACAGTACCAAGAATCCTCCCATTAGCCCAGTACTCTGCATTCCTGTTACTCCTTCCAAAGTGAATCACCTCACACTTTTCCGCATTAAACTCCATTTGCCATCTCTCAGCCCAGCTCTGCAGCCTATCAATGTCTCTCTGTACCCGACAACACCCTTCGACACTATCCACAACTCCACCGACCTTAGTGTCATCTGCAAATTTACTAACCCACCCTTCTACACCCTCTTCCAGGTCATTTATAAAAATGACAAACAGCAGTGGCCCCAAAACAGATCCTTGCGGTACACCACTAGTAACTAAACTCCAGGATGAACATTTGCCACCAACCACCACCCTCTGTCTTCTTTCAGCTAGCCAATTTCTGATCCAAAGCTCTAAATCACCTTCAACCCCATACTTCCGTATTTTCTGCAATAGCCTACCGTGGGGAACCTTATCAAACGCCTTACTGAAATCCATATACACCACATCCACTGCTTTACCCTCATCCACCTGTTTGGTCACCTTCTCGAAAAACTCAATAAGGTTTGTGAGGCACGACCTACCCATCACAAAACCGTGCTGACTATCTCTAATGTACTTATTCTTTTCAAGATGATTATAAATCCTGTCTCTTATAACCTTTTCCAACATTTTACCCACAACCGAAGTAAGGCTCACGGGTCTATAATTACCAGGGCTGTCTCTACTCCCCTTCTTGAACAAGGGGACAACATTTGCAATCCTCCAGTCTTCCGGCACTATTCCTGTCGACAATGACGACATAAAGATCATGGACAAAGGCTCTTCAATCTCCTCCCTAGCTTCCCAGAGAATCCTAGGATAAATCCCATCTGGCCCAGGGGACTTATCTATTTTCACACTTTCCAAAATTGCTAACACCTCCTCCTTGTGAACCTCAATCCCATCTAGCCTCGTAGCCTGAATCTCAGTATTCTCAACAACATTTTCTTTCTCTACTGTAAATACTGACGCAAAATATTCATTTAACACTTCCCCTATCTCCTCTGATTCCACACACAACTTCCCACTACTATCCTTGATTGGCCCTAATCTAACTCTAGTCATTCTTTTATTCCTGATATACCTATAGAAAGCCTTAGGGTTTTCCCTGATCCGATCCACCAATGACTTCTCGTGTCCTCTCCTTGCTCTTCTTAGCTCTCCCTTTAGATCCTTCCTGGCTAGCTTGTAGCTCTCAAGCGCCCTAACTGAGCCTTCACGTCTCATCCTAACATAAGCCTTCTTCTTCCTCTTGACAAGCGCTTCAACTTCTTTAGTAAACCACGGCTCCCTCGCACGACAACTTCCTCCCTGCCTCACAGGTACATACTTATCAAGGACACGCAGTAGCTGCTCCTTGAATAAGCTCCACATTTCGATTGTTCCCATCCCCTGCAGTTTCCTTCCCCATCCTACGCATCCTAAATCTTGCCTAATCGCATCATAATTTCCTTTCCCCCAGTTATAATTCTTGCCCTGCGGTATATACCTGTCCCTGCCCATCACTAAGGTAAACCTAACCGAATTGTGATCACTATCACCAAAGTGCTCACCTACATCTAAATCTAACACCTGGCCGGGTTCATTTCCCAGTACCAAATCCAATGTGGCATCGCCCCTGGTTGGCCTGTCTACATACTGTGTCAGAAAACCCTCCTGCACACACTGGACAAAAACTGACCCATCTAAAGTACTCGAACTATAGTATTTCCAGTCGATATTTGGAAAGTTAAAGTCCCCCATAACAACTACCCTGTTACTCTCGCCCCTGTCGAGAATCATCTTCGCTATCCTTTCCTCTACATCTCTGGAACTATTCGGAGGTCTATAAAAGACTCCCAACAGGGTAACCTCACCTCTCCTGTTTCTAACCTCAGCCCATACTACCTCAGTAGCCGAGTCCTCAAACGTCCTTTCTGTCGCTGTAATACTCTCCTTGATTAACAATGCCACACCCCCCCCCTCTTTTACCATCTTCTCTGTTCTTACTGAAACATCTAAATCCCGGAATCTGCAACATCCATTCCTGCCCCTGCTCTACCCATGTCTCCGAAATGGCCACTACATCGAGATCCCAGGTACCAACCCATGCTGCAAGCTCACCCACCTTATTCCGGATGCTCCTGGCGTTGAAATAGACACACTTTAAACCAGGTTCTTGCTTGCCAGTGCCCTCTTGCGTCCTTGTAACCATATCCCTGACCTCACTACTCTCAACATCCTGTACACTGGCACTACAATTTAGGTTCCCATTCCCCTGCTGAATTAGTTTAAACCCCCCCGAAGAGCACTAGCAAACCTCCCCCCCAGGATATTGGTACCCCTCTGGTTCAGGTGAAGACCATCCTGTTTGTAGAGGTCCCACCTACCCCAGAAAGAGCCCCAATTATCCAGGAAACCAAAACCCTCCCTCCTGCACCATCCCTGCAGCCACGTGTTCAACTCCTCTCTCTCCCTATTCCTCGCTTCGCTATCACGTGGCACGGGCAACAACCCAGAGATAACAACTCTGTTTGTTCTCGCTCTAAGCTTCCACCCTAGCTCCCTAAATTTCTGTCTTAAATCCCCATCTCTCTTCCTACCTATGTCGTTGGTGCCTATGTGGACCACGACTTGGGGCTGCTCCCCCTCCCCATTAAGGATCCCAAAAACACGATCCGAGACATCACGAACCCTGGCACCTGGGAGGCAACATACCAACCATGAGTCTCTCTCGTTCCCACAGAACCTCCTATCTGTTCCCCTAACTATGGAGTCCCCAATGACTAATGTTCTGCTCCTCTTCCCCCTTCCCTTCTGAGCAACAGGGACAGACTCTGTGCCAGATATCTGTACCCCATTGCTTACCCCTGGTAAGTCGTCCCCCGCAACAGTATCCAAAACGGTATACCTGTTGTTGAGGGAAACGGCCACAGGGGATCCCTGCACTGCCTGCTGGTTCCCTCTCCTTCCCCTGACGGTAACCCATCTACCTACTTCTTTTACCTGAGGTGTGACTACCTCCCCATAACTCCTCTCAATAACCTCCTCCGCCTCCCGAATGATCCGAAGTTCATCCAGCTCCAGCTCCAGTTCCCTAACGCGGTTCTCGAGGAGCTGGAGTTGGGTGCACTTCCCACAGATGCAGTCAGCAGGGACACTCTTGGCGACCCTTACCTCCCACATTCTGCAGGAGGAACATGCAACTGCCTTAACCTCCATTCCCACTATTCCAAATTCCCAACAAATCTACTGAAAAACCAAAAAAAACAAAAAGTCAAAACTTGTTAGGTTAGCAATCCAACGGACAGAACTTCCTAAGTAAAAAACTTACCTTATCAACACACCAGAGTCCTTTTTTTATGGTTAGAGGAGGAGGGTGGGTGGGAGACACTACACGTGTAGTGTCTCGGGTACAGCCACCACACAAATATATACCTTTTTCCTTACCCAGCAGTCCCCTGGTCCTCCGAAAACAAAAGGGAATTCACTTTTAAACTTACGCTGAAATTGACTTCACAGCTGTAAGCCCGTTCACGCACCTCCGTTGCTATCCACGCTGCAATCACCGAAACTAAAAGAAAGAGATTCTAAACCACACAAATATATACCTTTTTCCTTACCCAGCAGTCCCCTGGTCCTCCGAAAACAAAAGGGAATTCACTTTTAAACTTACGCTGAAATTGACTTCACAGCTGTAAGCCCGTTCACGCACCTCCGTTGCTATCCACGCTGCAGTCACCGAAACTTGTTAGGCAAGGGAATCAAAGGTTATCAGGGATAGATGGGAGTGCGGAATTCAAGACACAAACAGATCAGCCATGTTCTTATTGAATGGCGGAGTAAGCTCGAGGGACGAATGGCTTACTTCTGCTCCTAATTCATATGTTCGTATGTAACACCAGCTTAAACATGGTGCTTAATAGAGGCGAAACAGACACCGAGCAGCAGTGGGAAAGTTCAGGGAAGAAACGGAAAGTGAAATAAAACAGAGATTTTGGGAAAGTTTTTGAAGAAGAGAAGTAGCAAGGTAGAAGGACGAAGGGAGGAAGTTTCAGAGAATAGGGTCGAGGCTGAAGTCTTTACCACCAATGGTGTAGTGATGTAGGATGGGGTGAGGCCTTGAAAGTAGGGTTGGACACGGTTGTGGAGGTAAAGTGAGACTGTAGAGGTAGGGTGCGGAGAGTTTATGCAGGGATTTGTGAATGAAGAGAGCAATTTTGAATTGAATATGTTGTGAGATGAAAAGCCAGTGAAAGTTGGTAAGTGTAGGACAATAGGTAACTAGGATTTACTCTGGGATAGGTATGGGTGAGGGAGAATCTGAGTTTATCTGATGATTTGAGTTTATGGCAGGTGGAGCTCAGGAGGCACCAAGGCCATTCCAGGATGTGCCATCTGGAGGTAACAAAAACGTAGATAAGGATTTCATTGACAGTGGGGTGAGACAAGGCAGAGGTGGAATGCGTTGCAGAGGTGGAAATAAGGGGTGTAGTGTTTGAAATGCAATGCAAAGTTAAACAGAGCACCATGGTGGCACACATCGGGGTGAAATGTGGAGTGGGTGGAGTCGGAGGTAAGGGTACAGAATTGGCAGGAGCCAAATAGGATAGGGCCTCAGGTCATATCAGTATTGGATACATTTTAAAAGAGCATGTTTGAGCAGTGTAGAAGGATTTGTACATTAACTGCAGATATATTAGAGTTTGGATAACCTGCTCTGGCTAATCAATCTAAATTCTCCATTATTATGCAGTTTGGTTGCAAATTCTTGTGATCCCAGAAGAAAGATCAAGGTAAACAACTTAATACTGTGACTGGCACAAACCATCAGCTGCTGCAACCAAACACACTGCACCAATCTAAGCCCACAATTTGTTGTTCAGTTTTTGTGGGTTGAAGGATTTTCCAAAGTGCAATCTTTGTCAAAAGCATTTTTGTATTTGACCCCACTCCCCCAAAAGCTCTCAATGGGCTCAGTTCTACAGCGAAAATGTCCTTACCATTTCCTTATAGAGCAGGCGACCACCAGCCTTCCTGTCCATCTCTCATTCATTCTTTGTGTGTGTGGCTAGTCACCAGAAAATTCAACCATGGACAACATCACAGCCAAACCCAAACCTATCACCAGACACATGTTTTCCAGAAGAGGTCACGAGTGATCAGGATAAGGAATTTTGATTGATTTCTTTCCTCCCTAGCCCAGGGATACTGAGCGTACAGTCTCATACTCACACCCAAGCAGAGATCAGCTAATTTCAGTCAGGCCAGGGATTAAATCTTCAACCTTCTGGTCTCCATGTTCCAGTGTCACACATACACTAACTGAGCCACTGGGGAGTTCAAGTTGACTTTTAAAGTGGTATGAATGTCTTTTGAAAAGCAACCAATAAGGTTGCCCCAGGGGGGGCTCTCTTTTCAAAAGGGCAAAACTAAAACTAAGACAGGAAGAAAGGAAACTTATCAAACTAAATAACAAAGCTAACTAGACATCCACCAAATATCCAAATGATTGGGAGAAGGCCTGGACTCGAGGTTAGCCTGCCTTCAGCACCACAAAGAGTTAAGCTCTTTCTAAACCTGACACCTAGCTGTTGGGTAATGAGGAGAGAGTTATCCGCCTACTCCTTTACCTAAGAGTGGGCGGGTGTTCTCTTTCAGTCCCCTTCAGTGGATTGATGTGTGGTACAAAACTAAGAATGAAGAAAATGTTTTAACTGTGGTGAGGATTTGACCAGCAAACTGCAGGATTTCCATAATTTCCATACTTCCATCCGCAAGGGCCTTCTTATTGGTAAGTAAAACTATCACTTTACAGAGGAAGCAGCACCTGGGCAAGAATGTGAAAAAGATCGCAAAACTATTGCAGCAACTTCTGTTGAAATTTTTTGGTGACCAAGTTTTACAAAGTTTTAAACTAGGCAATACCTGAACAAATTTTACACTGATCCTATTTTAACAGTCTTGTGGTTGTGTTTTGTTATCTATTAAAATTCAACAGTGAAATGTCATTGCAATCAGTATGAAAAGTTAAACAACATTTTGGGACAAAATAGTGATCACTGTTCAATGAAAGCTTAATGATTTAAAAAAAGATTTTGAGATGAATTTTGGATTTCAGCTCTAGCAGCTTGTACCTCTTGTTTCAAATATCTTGCACCATCTGTTTAATACAAACTCTTAGCATCATTTCATTTAGGCAGTTTAATGTGAAAGCAATTTGTTTATTATAAAGTACTCCTTGTCTAATTTCAGAGCCTAGTTTTTGGTCAAATAGACTGTCGCTGAGTGGAATCTGAATAGATCATTTAGAGATGTATAATGGGTTGAAATACTACAGGCTATAGGTCTGTCAATGGCAGGAGCAATTTGAAGAGATACATGTAAGTGTCACACAAGCAGTGTATCTTACATTAAAATATACTGGGTTAAATGTACATTTCTTAATAGTGTTTTGGGAGCCATGCATTGAACAAGCCCAGTGTCAATGCCTCAATGTCATGTCTGATATGCCTCATATGTACTGGATAGTGAATGGTTCTGATGTAACAAAAGGTTGGATTCACAATGATCTGGGTCTTATTTTTAGTTCATGACTTTATAGGGTAGAATATAATACCCTGTTCACAGTGTTTGTATGAATCCTGCTGTTCAAAACACATACCCCAATTCACACATACAACTTCCCCATCCAGTTTCTCTCTCCCCAGCTCTTGAAGATGCCAGGGTACCATTTATCCTGCAGTGCCTCACTCCTTCTTGGTGAGCCTGGACAATATCTGTTGGCAGGTTAGTCAACAATGTGTGGGGGATGGGGACATGGCACCTCGCCCAACATCTGCATACACAAACTTTTCAGCGGGAATCAATGGATATTTCATGAATTCCCCTTCCCCCAATGTCCAAAGATGCTGAACCTTTGTGGCTCACTGGGCATTATCTTGAGTAAAATCATGTAACTCATCACAGACCAGGGTTTCAACCTGGGATCATCTTAATCTATATGGTTTAGTTATTCATTGGATAAATTCAGTGAACCATCTGTCAAACATTCAACTGTTGGTATTGCGGTGGTATCAAAAATCAAGTGGCACGAAATAATGGATTAAATTTCAGAGTAAGATCTTTAACTCATTGAAGGTTACATGCAAGCCACATAAGGAGTTATTAGGGTAGGTGACCAAAAGCTTAGTCAAAGAGGTAGGTTTCAAGGAAAGTCTTAAGAGAGAGGTCGAGAGGCAGAGAGGTTCAGGGTAAGGGCCTGCTCGGGTATAAAATTAAAACCCGACCTGGGCCCAACCCAACCACAGCCAAACCGAAGCCGACTGGAGCCCAAGTCCTTTAATTTTCTTTCATGCCTGACCCGACCCGAATATTACAATGAATTTAATAATATCAAACATGTTATTGAAACAGAAAAAATGCATTTATTTATAAAACACGGAGCCAGTACAGTCCAGCCTGACCCGACTCGAGCCCGAATGCTGGACACAGAATATAGACCTGACCCCACCTGAACCCGAAACATATAGTTGGGTGTAGTCGGATTCGGATCGGATTGCCAGGCTTTACTTCAGGGAGGGAATTCCAGAGCTTACAGCCTTGACAGCTGGAGGCATGGCTACCAATGGTGGAGCAATTAAACTCGAGGATGAACATGAGGCTAGAATTGGAGGAGTGCAGATATCTCACAGGATTGCATGGCTGGAGATGTTTACAGAGATAGGGAAGAGCAAGGTCATGGAGGGATTTGAGAACAAGGTTGAGATTTAAAATTGAGGTGTTGCCTAACTGGGAACCAATGCAAGTCAGCGAGAACAGGGATGATGGATGAACAGGACTTGGTGCGAGTTAGGACACAGGCAGCACAGTTTGGATGACCTCAAGTTTATGGAGGATGGAAGATGGGAGACCAGCCAGGAGTGCATTGGAATAGGCAAACCTACAGGTAACAAAGGCATGGATGAGGGTTTGAACAGCAACGAAGCTGAGGCAAGGACGGTGTCAAACGATGTTAGGGAGATGCAATTAGGTGATCTTAGTGATGGTGCAGATATGTGGTCGGAAGCTCATCCCGGGGTCAGATATGACACCAAGGTTGCAAACAGTTTGGGTCAGCCTCAGTCATTTTCCAGGGAGAGGGATGAAATCAAAGGCTAGGGGATGGAGTTTGTGTCAGGGACTGAAGATAATGGCATCGGTCTTCCCAATAATTGGAGGAAATTTCTGCTCCATCCAGGACTGGATGTCAGAAAAGCAGTCTGATAATTTAGAAACAGTGGAGGGGTTGAGAGAGATGGTGATGAGGTAGAACAGGTTTTCATCTGTGTACACGTGGAAACTGACGTGTTTTTGGATGATGTCTCTGAGGGCCAGATGTAGATGAGAAACAGGAGGAGGCCAAAGGTAGATCCTTGGGAGCACTAGAGGTAATGGTGCAGGAGAGGAAAGAGAAGCCATTGCAGATGATTCTCTGGCTATGACTGGATAGATAAGAACAGAACCAAACGAGGGCAGTTCCACTCAGCTGGATGATGTAGGAGGATTGCATGCACAATCATGTCAAAGGCTGAAGGCAGGTAAAGAAGGACAAGGAGGGTTAGTGTACTAATGTTACAGTCACATTGGATGTCATTTATGACTTTGATAAGAGTCGTTTCTATTCTTGGCATGGGTGGAAACCTGATTGGAAGGTTTCAAACATGGAGTTCCGGGCAAGATGGGCACAGATTTGGGAGACAACAGTATATTCAAGGTCTTTGGAGAGGAAAGGGAGGTCAGAGATAAGGTGTTGGTTTACAAGGAGTGGTCATGGGTTGGATTTTTGAGGAGAGGGGTTGATGGCAGCAAATTTGAAGGAGAGTGACAATATCTGAGGAGATAGAACCATTTACAATATCAGCTAACATGGGGGTCAGGAGGGGAAGTTGGGTGGTCAGTATTAATTGGAAATGAGGGTCAAGGGAGTAGGAGGTGGGTCTGAAGGACAAGATGGGTTCAAGGAGGATATGTGGGAAGATAGAAGAGAAACTAGAAAAAGATGATAGGGCAGGGGGCAACTCTAGTGCAAGTTAAGCCCAGTGAGCTAGGGGAAAGGTGGGAAAGGGCAGAGGGGTAGCTGAGCTTTGATCTTAGTGACAAAGAATGTCATGAGCTCCTCACTCTTGTTATTGAAGGTAAGGGTGGAGGAGACAGCACAGAAGGTTTTAAGAAGATGGTTTGCAGTAGAGAAAAGAAGCCAGAGTTATCTTTGCATTCCAGAATGATCCTGAAATAATGAGTGGTTTTGCTATTTGAGAGCAGGACCCCATAGTGCCGTATGGGGTCGAGCCAGATCTGGTGATGAATGGCTAAACCAGTTGTCTGCCATAGACTTTGAAGTCTGCAGTCAAGTTAAACGTTGATCTGACAGTAAATTCTGGTCTATGAGATTGTAACAATGGTGGCAGCAAAACCAGTGACTGAGAGCTATTGGCATAAGATCCATTCTCTTGAATTACCAACCATTTAGTTATGCTGCTATACCTGTTGAACAAGTCTAACTGCACAAAGGTTTCTGCTTGACTACCCTGTTTAGAAACTCAGTTTCACAGCAATTTGAAAGCTTCTGTGAACTTTTTAAAGAGGATTAGCATTATTCATATAATTTGCTGGTTTAAATTCAAGCATTGAATGAAATTCTGCCAGTTAATGGTATTATTTCATGAATTAGATTTGTAAATGTAGAAAACTATGTAATTTTGCACTTTAATGTATTTATGTTTTAGAAGTTTGGGGAAGGATAAGGTGACACAAGACATACCACAGCATCTTACAATCAGT
Organism: Heterodontus francisci; assembly: GCF_036365525.1. Classification (NCBI taxonomy): domain Eukaryota; kingdom Metazoa; phylum Chordata; class Chondrichthyes; order Heterodontiformes; family Heterodontidae; genus Heterodontus; species Heterodontus francisci. The sequence goes on along the minus strand of NC_090406.1, from coordinate 33,321,728 downwards.
TTAAAGGGGTTTTTAGACCTTTATTATGATTCATTTAGTGTTCCTGGCTCTCCAAATACTCAGTGGATAAATTGCCTGATGTGGGACTCAGTCACAAAGAAACTTACATTAAGGGAGTGCCTTTCCCAAGCTCAGCACATCCCAAAGTGTTTTATAGCCAGTTAAGTACTTTTTGAAGTGTTGACACCGTGGTACTGCAGGAAACATGGCAGATAGTTTGAGCACAGCAAGGTCTCAAAAACAGCAATGGCATAATGACTTGTACTATAGTGATGTTGGTTGTGAAATAAATATTGGCCAGGACACTGGCGAGGAGACCCCTGCTCTGCTTAGAAATAGTGCCATGAGAGGGTAGACGGGTCCTTGGTTTAACGTCTCAGCTGAAAGACAGCACCTCAGCCAGTGCAGCACTCCCACAGTATTGTACAGAAATGCCAACCTGGAATATGTGCTGAAGTCTCTGGACTGGCAGGTGCACTAACGACCTTCTGACTCAGAGGTGAGAACGTTACCACTGAGCCACAGCTAGCATCTTACAGAGACCGAGAAGGTCCCAGGCTTATCTCTGTTGCATTTAGTGATCCAATTATGGTGTCCATTGCAGTTGAGTCAAATCCTAACCTCACTGAAAATCCAGACACAAGCTCTTTCCAGCAGGGGCCATTGGATAGTGGTCAGGAGTGACTGATCCTCATCCCTGTTCTCATCCTTACTCCAAGGGCATTGAGAGGAAAAACAGCACTCCAACTACTGGCTCAGCACGAAGAGCACTAACACACTGCGTTACACCACTAACACACTGCGTTACAGCACTGACACACTGCGTTACAGCACTGACACACTGTGTTGCAAAACTGACACGCTGTGTTACAGCACTGACACACTGTGTTACAGCACTGACACACTGTTACACCACTAACACACTGCGTTACAGCACTAACACACTGCATTACACCACTAACACTGCGTTACAGCACTGACACACTGTGTTGCAGCACTAACACATTGTGTTACAGCACTGACACACTGTGTTACAGCACTGACACACTGTGTTGCAGCACTAACACACTGTGTTACAGCAATAATACACAGCGTTGAAGCACTAATACACTGTGTTACAGCACTAACACACTGCGTTACAGCACTGACACACTGTGTTGCAGCACTGACACACTGTGTTGCAGCACTAACACACTGTGTTACAGCACTAACACATTGTGATACAGCACGAACACACGGCATTACAGCACTAATACACTGCATTACAGCACTGACACATTGCGTTACAGCACTAACACACTGTGTTACAGCACTAACACACTGTGTTACAGCACTGACACACTGTGTTACAGCACTGACACACTCTGTTACAACAGTGACACATTGCGATACAGCACGAAAACACGGCATTACAGCACTAATACACTGCATTACAACACTGACACATTGCGTTACAGCACTAACACACTGCGTTACAGCACGAACACACTGTGTTACAGTACTGACACACCGAGCTACAACAGTGACACACTGCATTACAGCACGAACACACTGTGTTACAGCATTAACACACTGTGTTACAGTACTGACACACTGTGTTACAGCACTAACACATTGCGATACAGCACGAACACACGGCATTACAGCACTAATACACTGCATTACAGCACTGACACATTGCGTTACAGCACTAACACACTGTGTTACAGCACTAACACACTGTTACAGCACTGACACACTGTTACAACAGTGACACATTGCGATACAGCACAAAAACACGGCATTACAGCACTAATACACTGCATTACAACACTGACACATTGCGTTACAGCACTAACACACTGTGTTACAGTCCTGACACACTGAGCTACAGCAGTGACACACTGCATTACAGCACGAACACACTGTGTTACAGCACTAACACACTGTGTTACAGCATTAACACACTGAGCTACAGCAGTGACACACTGCGTTACATCACTGACACATTGCAATACAGCACTAACACAGTGCGTTACAGCATGAATACGCTGCATTACAGCACTAACACACTGCATTACAACACTAACACACTGAGTAACAGCACCAACACACTGTGTTACAGCACTGACTCACTGCTTTACAGCACTGACACACTGCGTTACAGCACTGACACACTGCAGTACAGCACTAGCACACTGCATTACAGCAATCGCACACTGTGTTACAGCACTGACACATTGTGTTACAGCACTGACACACTGCTTTACAGCACTGACACACTGCGTTACAGTATTAACACACTGTGTTACAGCACTGACCCACTGCATTACAGCACTAACACTGCATTATAGCACCAATACACTGAATTACAGCACTAGCACCAATACACTGAATTACAGCACTAGCACACGTGTTACAGCACTGACATATTGTGTTACAGCACTAACACACTGAGTTACAGCACGAACACACTGTGTTATAGTACTGACACACTGTGTTACAGCACTGACACACTGCATTACAGCACTAACACTGCATTACAGCACTAGCACACTGTATTACAGCACTGACATACTGCATTACAGTACCAACACACTGTGTTACAGCACTGATACATTGTGTTACAGCAGTGACACACTGTGTTACAGTACTAACACACTGTGTTACAGCACTGACAAACAGCATTACAGCACTAACAATGCATTACAGCACCAATACACTGAATTACAGCACTTGCACACTGTGTTACAGCACTGACACATTGTGTTACAGCACTGACATACTGCGTTACAGCACTAACGCACTGAATTACAGCACCAACACACTGCATTGCATCACTAACACACTGAGTTGCAGCACTGGCACACTGTGTTACAGCACTGGCACACTGTGTTACAGCACTAACACACTGCATTATAACACCAACACATTACATTACAACAGTAACAGACTGTGTTACAGCAATAACACACTGAGTTACAGCACTAACACACTGCACTACAGCATGAATACACTGAGTGACAGCACTAACACAGTATTACAACACTAACACACTCAGTGACAGCACCAATACACTGCGTTACTGCACTGACACACTGCGTTACTGCACTGACACACTGACTTACAGCACTGACACATTGCGTTACAGCACTAATACACTGTGTTACAGCACTGACACACTGAGTGACAGCACTAACACAGTATGACAGCACTAACATACTGAGTGACAGCACTAATACACTGTGTTACAGCACTGACATACTGCGATACAGCACTGACATACTACATTACAGCACTAATACACTGCGAGACAGCTCTGACACAATGCATTACAGCAGTAACACACTGCATTACAACACTAATGCACTACATTAGAACCCTGACACACTGCATTACAGCTCTGGCACACTACATTACAGCAGTAACACACTGTGTTACAACACTAAAACACTGCATTACAGCACAGACACACTTCATTACAGCAGTAACACTGCATTATAACACTGACACACTTTGTTACAGCAATGACACTGCATTACAGCACTCACACACAGCATTACAGCTCTGACACACTGCATTATGGCAGTAACACACTGCGCTACAGCACTAACACATTGCATTACAGCACTGACACTGTGTTACTGCACTGACATATTGCATTACAGCACTGACATACTGCATTACAACACTGACACTGTGTTACAACACTGACACTGCATTATAGCAGTGACACACTGCATTACAGCACTGACACTGTGTTACAACCCTGACACTGTGTTATAGCAGTGACACACTGCATTACAGCACTGACACTATGTTACAACCCTGACACTGTGTTATAGCAGTGACACACTGCATTACAGCCATAAAAAAGTCCAACAGCAATTTTTGAAAAATATTGTCATGGGATGTTTTACATCTTCCTGATAGACAGATGAGGCCTCAGTTTAAGATCTTATCCAAAAGGCAGCACCTCAGATTCTGCAGTATTCCTTCGGTACTGCATTGAATCATCAGTCTCGATTATGTGTTTAAATCCTTAAATAGAGTTTGAACCCATAACTTTCTGACTCAGAAGGATGCTACTACTGAGATAAACTGACATTGCAACACAGTAATATCGTGTATTACAGCACTACATGTTAATAGAGGGTGTTACAACTTACATTTATATAACACCTTTAACATAGTAAAACATTCAGACAAAAATACAGCAGTAAACACAATGTATTATGGCACTAACAACTGAATACAGTACGATGATACATGCATACTGACAGAGCAATAACAGCAATTTCAGAACTCTGAGTTTTGATGGAAAGTCACAGGCCTGAAATGTTAACTCTTTTTCTCTCTCTACATCTGCTGATAGACCTGCTGAATATTTCCAGTATTTTCTGTTTTTATTTCAGATTTCCAACATTCACAGTATTTTGCTTCTGGTTCCATGGATATTGGGTGCCCTCTGGTACCTCATCCATGTGGCCTTTCACCATGAGTCCAGACAGTGAGCATTAGCCTTGACTATGATGATCCACTTGGTCAAATAGGGTCTTGCATGAACAATATCTTCATCTACAAATTTCTCCGCAACATCACTCTGCCCTATTTGCAACCTCCTCCAGCCTAATATCCACCTCTGTTCCCTTCGGTACTCTGCCCCTTGGTTTTGTGCACCGCCCTCTCTGCATCCCACCATGTTAGCATCAGCTGCCTAGGCCTTACTCTCTGGAACTCCATCTCCAATTCACGAATTCTCCCCCTCTCTTTAAAACCCCCCTTAAAACAGTTTCTCAACCAAACTCTTAATCGCCTCTTAGGGAGAAACTGTTCCCACTCATGAAAGGATCAAGAACGAGAGGGCACAGATTTAAAGTAATTGGTAATAGAAGCAAAAGTGACATGAGTTTAGTTTAGTTTAGAGATACAGCACTGAAACAGGCCCTTCGGCCCACCGAGTCTGTGCCGACCATCAACCACCCATTTATACTAATCCTACACTAATCCCATATTCCTACCACATCCCCACCTCTCCCTATATTTCCCTACCACCTACCTATACTAGGGGCAATTTATAAAGGCCAATTAACCTATCAACCTGCAAGTCTTTGGCATGTGGGAGGAAACCGGAGCACCCGGAGGAAACCCACGCAGACACAGGGAGAACTTGCAAACTCCACACAGGCAGTACCCAGAATTGAACCCGGGTTGCTGGAGCTGTGAGGCTGCGGTGCTAACCACTGCGCCACTGTGCCGCCCCAAAAACGTTTGAGGAAAAACGTTTTCCCGCAGCGAGTGGTTAAGGTTTGGAATGCTCTGCCTGAGAGTGGTGCAGGCAGGTTCAACTGAAGCATTCAAAAGGAAATTAGACAGTTATATGAGAAGGTAGAATGTGCAGGGTTACAGAGAGAAGACAGGGGAATGGCACTAAGTGAATTGCTCTTTCCGAGAGCTGGTGCAGACATGATGGGCCAAATGGCCTCCTTTTGCACTGTAATGATTCTGTGATTCTAATTCTCCCACAATGGTTGATGCCTGTTCAGCTTTATCCCTTTGCAGAATGCATTGGGATATTTGCCTGCATCAAAGGTGAAGTATACATATATCCTGTTGAGTGGCCACTGGAGGTACAGCAGGAATCAGCACAACTGACAAGGGCACAGATGAAAAGGAAACAGAAACCCCTGCTAATTACGATGATTGAATCACTAAAGAGACTATTTGCAATGAGTTACCTAGCAAGGGTATACGAAAGGAGCTGTGTTTAGATGGCAGTGTAAAACAGATGATATTGGCTCAACCACTTGTTAAACACTTTTCCTCATTTCCTTCTCTATCGACTTCAATGGAAACAAAAATTCAGAAGCGCTGTTTAACGAGTGGCTGAGCTGATATTACATGTTTTACATTATCGTCGGAAATCAAAATTACCGCACCATCAGAACAGACACAGTCAGTAACCTGGAGCCCTTCAGTAATCAGATCATTTTGTCTGAGCACTGATTCAGATCAATGGGAATATTTGCATTTACACATTCAATGCACCTGTTTTTTTCCCATTGGTGTTTCCCACATTCGACCTTAGGAAGTCATTTGCGGTTGTTGCCAGGTTACGCGGCAGGAGCTGGTGAAACTAGACGGATCTTGGATCTTATCTTCACATTTAAGTGACAGCAAAGAAGAAAGAGAATGATGTGAGGAGAGGAGCAGGAATGATCCCTTGTGTTTAATCCAATGGGAAGGAAAAGGAACTGCAGATATAATTGGCCTCCTCCTATTTCTCATCTACATTCTGCCCCTTGGTGACATCATCCAAAAACACAATGTCATATTCCACAAATAGGCCGACAACATCCAATTCTATCTCACCACCCTTGACCCCTCCACTTTCTCTAAATTGTCAGACTGTTTGTCCAACATCCAGTACAGGATGAGCAGAAATTTCCTCCAACTAAATTTTGGGAAGATTGAAGCCATTGTTTTTAGTCCCTGCCACAAACTCCTTTCCCTAACCACCAACTGCATTCCTCTCCATGGCAACTGTCTGAGGCTGAACCTGAATATTCATAACCTTGGTGTCATATTTGACCCTGAGATGAACTTCTGGCCATATATCCACGCCTTCACTAAGTCTTCCACAACTTTGCCCGACTCCGGCACTGCCTCAGATCATCTGCTGCTGAAACTCTCCATTCCTTTGTTACCTCTATACTTGACTATTTCAATGCATTCCTGGCTGGCCTCGCATATTCATTCCCTTGCATAAACTTGAGGTCATCCAAAACTCTGCTGCCTGTTTGCTAATTCGCACAAAGCCCCCTTCACCATCACCCCTTTGCTCGCTGACCTCCTTGGTTCCTGCTCCACCAAGAGCTCAAATTTAAAATTCTCATCTTTGTTTTTAAACCCCTCCATGGCCTTGCCCCTCCCTTCCTCTCTGCAACCTCCTCCAATCCTCCAATCCTCCAATATATCTGTGCTCCTCCAATTCTGGCCTCTTGCACATCCCTGATTTTAATCGCTCCACATTGACAGCTTTAGAATTAGAACATTACAGCGCAGTACAGGCCCTTCAGCCCTCGATGTTGCGCCGACCTGTGAAACCATCTGACCTACACTATTCCATTTTCATCCATATGTCTATCCAATGACCACTTAAATGCCCTTAAAGTTGGCGAGTCTACTACTGTTGCAGGCAGGGCGTTCCACGCCCCTACTACTCTCTGAGTAAAGAAACTACCTCTAACATCTGTCCTATATCTATCACCCCTCAACTTAAAGCTATGTCCCCTCGTGTTTGCCATCACCATCCGAGGAAAAAGACTCTCACTATCCACCCTATCTAACCCTCTGATTATCTTATATGTCTCTATTAAGTCACCTCTCCTCCTCCTTCTCTCCAACGAAAACAACCTCAAGTCCCTCAGCCTTTCCTCGTAAGACCTTCCCTCCATACCAGGCAACATCCTAGTAAATCTCCTCTGCACCCTTTCCATAGCTTCCACATCCTTCCTATAATGCGGTGACCAGAACTGCACGCAATACTCCAGGTGCGGTCTCACCAGAGTTTTGTACAGCTGCAGCATGACCTCGTGGCTCCGAAACTCGATCCCCCTACTAATAAAAGCTAACACACCAGATGCCTTCTTAACAGCCCTATTAACCTGGGTAGCAACTTTCAGGGATTTATGTACCTGGACACCAAGATCTCTCTGTTCATCTACACTACCAAGAATCTTCCCATTAGCCCAGTACTCTGCATTCCTGTTACTCCTTCCAAAGTGAATCACCTCACACTTTTCCGCATTAAACTCCATTTGCCATCTCTCAGCCCAGCTCTGCAGCCTATCTATGTCCCTCTGTACCCTACAACATCCTTCGGCACTATCCACAACTCCACCGACCTTCGTGTCATCCGCAAATTTACTAACCCACCCTTCTACACCCTCTTCCAGGTCATTTATAAAAATGACAAACAGCAGTGGCCCCAAAACAGATCCTTGCGGTACACCACTAGTAACTAAACTCCAGGATGAACATTTGCCATCAACCACCACCCTCTGTCTTCTTTCAGCTAGCCAATTTCTGATCCAAAGCTCTAAATCACCTTCAACCCCATACTTCCATATTTTCTGCAATAGCCTACCGTGGGGAACCTTATCAAACGCCTTACTGAAATCCATATACACCACATCCACTGCTTTACCCTCATCCACCTGTTTGGTCACCTTCTCAAAAAACTCAATAAGGTTTGTGAGGCACGACCTACCTTTCACAAAACCGTGCTGACTATCGCTAATGAACTTATTCTTTTCAAGATGATTATAAATCCTGTCTCTTATAACCTTTTCCAACATTTTACCCACAACTGAAGTAAGGCTCACAGGTCTATAATTACCAGGGCTGTCTCTACTCCCCTTCTTGAACAAGGGGACAACATTTGCTATCCTCCAGTCTTCCAGCACTATTCCTGTCGACAATGACAACATAAAGATCAAGGACAAAGGCTGTGCAATCTCCTCCCTGGCTTCCCAGAGAATCCTAGGATAAATCCCATCTGGCCCAGGGGACTTATCTATTTTCACACTTTCCAAAATTGCTAACACCTCCTCCTTGTGAACCTCAATCCCATCTAGCCTAGTAGTCTGAATCTCAGTATTCTCCTCGACAACATTTTCTTTCTCTACTATAAATACTGACAAAAAATATTCATTTAACGCTTCCCCTATCTCCTCTGATTCCACACACAACCTCCCACTACTATCCTTGATTGGCCCTAATCTAACTCTAGTCATTCTTTTATTCCTGATATACCTATCGAAAGCCTTAGGGTTTTCCCTGATCCTATCTGCCAATGACTTCTCGTGTCCTCTCCTTGCTCTTCTTAGCTCTCCCTTTAGATCCTTCCTGGCTAGCTTGTAGCTCTCAAGCGCCCTAACTAAGCCTTCACGTCTCATCCTAACATAAGCCTTCTTCTTCCTCTTGACAAGCGCTTCAACTTCTTTAGTAAACCACGGCTCCCTCGCTCGACAACTTCCTCCCTGCCTGACAGGTACATACTTATCAAGGACACGCAGTAGCTGCTCCTTGAATAAGCTCCACATTTCGATTGTGCCCTTCCCCTGCAGTTTCCTTCCCCATCCTACGCATCCTAAATCTTGCCTAATCGCATCATAATTTCCTTTCCCCCAGCTATAATTTTTGCCCTGCGGTATATACCTGTCCCTGCCCATCGCTAAGGTAAACCTAACCGAATTGTGATCACTATCACCAAAGTGCTCACCTACATCTAAATCTAACACCTGGCCGGGTTCATTACCCAGTACCAAATCCAATGTGGCATCGCCCCTGGTTGGCCTGTCTACATACTGTGCCTTTGGTTGCCTAGGTCCTAATCTCTGGAATTCTCTCCACCTCTCTACCTCACTTTCCTCCTTTAAGACACTCCTTAAAACTTACCTCTTTGACCAAGCTTTTGGTCATCTGCCCGAATATCTCCTTATGTGGCTCACTGTCCAATTTTGTTTGATAATGCTCCTGTGAACGGCTTTGGGACGTTTTACAACATTAAAGATGCTATGTAAATGCAAGTTGCTGTTGTCGTTAATTCAATCTAAACTAAAATAAAAGCAAAATACTGAAGGTGCTGGAAATCTGAAATAAAAACAGAAAATGTTGGAAATACTCAGCAGGCCATACAACATCCATGGTGAGAGAAACAGGGGAGACAGTGGCATAGTGGTGATGTCACTGGACCAGTAATCCAGAGGTCCAGGTTAATGCCATGGGGGATATGGGTTCAAATCCCACCATGGTAGCTGGTGAAATTTAAATTTAATTCTAAATTCAATTATTTATTAAAAATCTGGCGTTGAAAGCTAGTCTCAGTAACGGTGCCATGAAACTTTCATTGATTGTCATAAAAACCCATCTGGTTCACTAATGTTCTTTAGGGAAGGAAATCTGCCTTCCTTACCTGGTCTGGCCTACATGTGACTCCAGACCCACAGCAATGTGGTTAACTCTTAACAGCCCTCGGAAATAGCCTATCAAGCCACTCAGTTGTCAAAGGCAACAAATGCTGGCTCTTGCCAGCGATGCACACATCCCATGAAAAAAATAAAAGAGTTAACGTTGAAACATTAACTGTTTCTTTCTCCACGGGTGCAGAGCACTTGCATCATTTTCTGCTTTTATTTGGCATTTAAACTGTTTGCTCATCAGTTTAAACTTTCACCTTTCATTCATGTTTCTCAAATACACCACAACTTACAATAACAATCAATTCCATTTACTCTGATGGAAAGACTACACCCAGTTTCCATTTACCAGTTTACTGCTCCTCCTCCTGACTGTTGTGGTCATCAATTATTCTCCAGTACCTCATCCAACTGGTAATTCTTCTTGTGTGAGCACTCCATAGAGAGGAACGGGGAATGGATATCATGTTCCGAAGAAGGGTCACTGACCCGAAACGTTAACTCTGCTTCTCTTTCCACAGATGCTGCCAGACCTGCTGAGTGAATCCAGCATTTCTTGTTTTTGTTTCAGATTTCCAGCATCCGCAGTATTTTGCTTTTATTTTAATGGATATCATGTGCTCGCCTGACATCCAGAGATCCATTGTAGGGCGTCACTGGAGAACGATCAGGAGTGGATTTTTCCCTCTCCTTAGCCCAGAAGTACTGAGTAAATTATAGCAGCACTGCTGCCACTCCAGTGTCGATCAGATAACTCAGTTCAGGCTAGGGACTGAGCCTGGAGCCTTCAGAGCCCCTGAGCTAATAGTCGGTCTGGTTTCTCAACATTCTTGCTCAGGGTCCCGCCATCTGTGCCTATCGGAGCAAAATTGCCAGTTAAGTGTCAACATGGGACATTTTATGCAGTTGGTCCCTACCTACTGGGAAATGGATTGAGACTGGCTATACTCATTTCACATTACAGCCAGCAGACCAAGCTGTACTTACACCTCATCTGTCTGGACTGAACGTGAACCCAGGTCCAAAAGGTGAAAGATTTCGAACTCACTGTACCACTTAGACTACATAAGTTTTAATTAATCGCCCTGAATGACAAAAAAAAAATCAGAACTCGAACCATGATACCTGCTCCTATCCTGCTCCTCTCCTGCTCCTCTCCTGATCCTCTCCTGCTCCTCTCCTGCTCCTGTCCTGCTCCTCTCCTGCTCCTTTCCTGCTCCTCTCCTGCTCCTCTCCTGCTCCTCTCCTGCCCTGCTCCTGTCCTGCTCCTCTCCTGCTCCTGTCCTGCTCCTCTCCTGCTCCTGTCCTGCTCCTCTCCTGCTCCTCTCCTGCTCCTGTCCTGCTCCTGTCCTGATCCTCTCCTGCTCCTATCCTGCTCCTGTCCTGCTCCTCTCCTGATCCTCTCCTGCTCCTCTCCTGATCCTCTCCTGCTCCTGTCCTGCTCCTCTCCTGCTCCTTTCCTGCTACACCTCTCCTGCTCCTCTCCTGCTCCTGTCCTGCTCCTCTCCTGCTCCTCTCCTGCTCCTCTCCTGCTCCTGTCCTGCTCCTGTCCTGCTCCTCTCCTGCTCCTGTCCTGCTCCTCTCCTGCTCCTGTCCTGCTCCTCTCCTGCTCCTCTCCTGCTCCTGTCCTGCTCCTGTCCTGATCCTCTCCTGCTCCTATCCTGCTCCTCTCCTGCTCCTCTCCTGCTCCTCTCCTGCTCCTGTCCTGCTCCTCTCCTGCTCCTCTCCTGCTCCTGTCCTGCTCCTCTCCTGCTCCTCTCCTGATCCTATCCTGCTCCTCTCCTGCTCCTCTCCTGCTCCTGTCCTGCTCCTCTCCTGCTCCTCTCCTGCTCCTCTCCTGCTCCTGTCCTGCTCCTCTCCTCCTGTCCTGCTCCTATCCTGCTCCTCTCCTGCTCCTGTCCTGCTCCTGTCCTGCTCCTCTCCTGCTCCTCTCCTGCTCCTCTCCTGATCCTCTCCTGATCCTATCCTGCTCCTCTCCTGCTCCTGTCCTGCTCCTGTCCTGCTCCTCTCCTGCTCCTGTCCTGATCCTATCCTGCTCCTCTCCTGCTCCTGTCCTGCTCCTCTCCTGCTCCTGTCCTGCTCCTCTCCTGCTCCTCTGCTCCTCTCCTGATCCTCTCCTGATCCTATCCTGCTCCTCTCCTGCTCCTCTCCTACTCCTCTCCTGATCCTCTCCTGATCCTATCCTGCTCCTCTCCTGCTCCTGTCCTGCTCCTGTCCTGCTCCTCTCCTGCTCCTGTCCTGATCCTATCCTGCTCCTCTCCTGCTCCTGTCCTGCTCCTCTCCTGCTCCTGTCCTGATCCTATCCTGCTCCTCTCCTGCTCCTCTCCTGCTCCTCTCCTGCTCCTCTCCTGCTCCTCTCCTGATCCTCTCCTGATCCTATCCTGCTCCTCTCCTGCTCCTCTCCTGCTCCGCTCCTGCTCCTCTCCTGATCCTATCCTGCTCCTCTCCTGCTACTGTCCTGCTCCTCTCCTGCTCCTCTCCTGCTCCTCTCCTGCTCCTCTCCTGATCCTATCCTGCTCCTCTCCTGCTCCTGTCCTGCTCCTGTCCTGCTCCTCTCCTGCTCCTGTCCTGATCCTATCCTGCTCCTCTCCTGCTCCTGTCCTGCTCCTCTCCTGCTCCTGTCCTACTCCTCTCCTGCTCCTCTCCTGATCCTATCCTGCTCCTCTCCTGCTCCTGTCCTGCTCCTGTCCTGCTCCTCTCCTGCTCCTGTCCTGATCCTATCCTGCTCCTCTCCTGCTCCTGTCCTGCTCCTCTCCTGCTCCTGAGCTACTCCTCTCCTGATCCTCTCCTGATCCTATCCTGCTCCTCTCCTGCTCCTGTCCTGCTCCTGTCCTGATCCTATCCTGCTCCTCTCCTGCTCCTGTCCTGCTCCTCTCCTGCTCCTGTCCTACTCCTCTCCTGCTCCTCTCCTGATCCTCTCCTGCTCCTGTCCTGCTCCTGTCCTGCTCCTCTCCTGGTCCTGTCCTGCTCCTGTCCTGCTCCTCTCCTGCTCCTGTCCTGATCCTATCCTGCTCCTCTCCTGCTCCTGTCCTGCTCCTCTCCTGCTCCTGTCCTACTCCTCTCCTGCTCCTCTCCTGATCCTCTCCTGATCCTATCCTGCTCCTCTCCTGCTCCTGTCCTGCTCCTGTCCTGATCCTATCCTGCTCCTCTCCTGCTCCTGTCCTGCTCCTCTCCTGCTCCTGTCCTACTCCTCTCCTGCTCCTCTCCTGATCCTCTCCTGCTCCTGTCCTGCTCCTGTCCTGCTCCTCTCCTGGTCCTGTCCTGCTCCTGTCCTGCTCCTCTCCTGCTCCTGTCCTGATCCTATCCTGCTCCTCTCCTGCTCCTGTCCTGCTCCTCTCCTGCTCCTGTCCTACTCCTCTCCTGCTCCTCTCCTGATCCTCTCCTGATCCTATCCTGCTCCTCTCCTGCTCCTCTCCTGCTCCTGTCCTGCTCCGCTCCTGCTCCTCTCCTGATCCTATCCTGCTCCTCTCCTGCTACTGTCCTGCTCCTCTCCTGCTCCTCTCCTGCTCCTCTCCTGCTCCTCTCCTGATCCTATCCTGCTCCTCTCCTGCTCCTGTCCTGCTCCTGTCCTGCTCCTCTCCTGCTCCTGTCCTGATCCTATCCTGCTCCTCTCCTGCTCCTGTCCTACTCCTCTCCTGCTCCTCTCCTGATCCTATCCTGCTCCTCTCCTGCTCCTGTCCTGCTCCTGTCCTGCTCCTCTCCTGCTCCTCTCCTGATCCTCTCCTGATCCTATCCTGCTCCTCTCCTGCTCCTGTCCTGCTCCTGTCCTGATCCTATCCTGCTCCTCTCCTGCTCCTGTCCTGCTCCTCTCCTGCTCCTGTCCTGCTCCTCTCCTGCTCCTGTCCTGCTCCTCTCCTGCTCCTGTCCTACTCCTCTCCTGCTCTCCTGATCCTCTCCTGATCCTATCCTGCTCCTCTCCTGCTCCTCTCCTGCTCCTGTCCTGCTCCTCTCCTGCTCCTCTCCTGATCCTATCCTGCTCCTGTCCTGCTCCTCTCCTGCTCCTGTCCTGATCCTATCCTGCTCCTCTCCTGCTCCTGTCCTGCTCCTCTCCTGCTCCTGTCCTACTCCTCTCCTGCTCCTCTCCTGATCCTCTCCTGATCCTATCCTGCTCCTCTCCTGCTCCTCTCCTGCTCCTCTCCTGATCCTCTCCTGATCCTATCCTGCTCCTCTCCTGCTCCTCTCCTGCTCCTCTCCTGATCCTCTCCTGATCCTATCCTGCTCCTGTCCTGCTCCTCTCCTGCTCCTGTCCTACTCCTCTCCTGCTCCTCTCCTGATCCTCTCCTGATCCTATCCTGCTCCTCTCCTGCTCCTCTCCTGCTCCTCTCCTGATCCTCTCCTGATCCTATCCTGCTCCTCTCCTGCTCCTCTCCTGCTCCTCTCCTGATCCTCTCCTGATCCTATCCTGCTCCTCTCCTGCTCCTCTCCTGCTCCTCTCCTGCTCCTCTCCTGATCCTCTCCTGATCCTATCCTGCTCCTCTCCTGCTCCTATCCTGCTCCTCTCCTGCTCCTGTCCTGCTCCTGTCCTGATCCTATCCTGCTCCTCTCCTGCTCCTGTCCTGCTCCTCTCCTGCTCCTGTCCTGCTCCTCTCCTGCTCCTGTCCTGCTCCTCTCCTGCTCCTGTCCTACTCCTCTCCTGCTCCTCTCCTGATCCTCTCCTGATCCTATCCTGCTCCTCTCCTGCTCCTCTCCTGCTCCTGTCCTGCTCCTCTCCTGCTCCTCTCCTGATCCTATCCTGCTCCTGTCCTGCTCCTCTCCTGCTCCTGTCCTGCTCCTGTCCTGCTCCTCTCCTGGTCCTGTCCTGATCCTATCCTGCTCCTCTCCTGCTCCTGTCCTGCTCCTCTCCTGCTCCTGTCCTACTCCTCTCCTGCTCCTCTCCTGATCCTCTCCTGATCCTATCCTGCTCCTCTCCTGCTCCTCTCCTGCTCCTCTCCTGATCCTATCCTGCTCCTCTCCTGCTCCTGTCCTGCTCCTCTCCTGCTCCTCTCCTGATCCTCTCCTGCTCCTCTCCTGCTCCTGTCCTGCTCCTGTCCTGCTCCTCTCCTGCTCCTGTCCTGCTCCTCTCCTGCTCCTCTCCTGCTCCTGTCCTGCTCCTGTCCTGATCCTCTCCTGCTCCTATCCTGCTCCTGTCCTGATCCTCTCCTGATCCTCTCCTGCTCCTCTCCTGATCCTCTCCTGCTCCTGTCCTGCTCCTCTCCTGCTCCTGTCCTGCTCCTCTCCTGCTCCTCTCCTGCTCCTCTCCTGCTCCTGTCCTGCTCCTGTCCTGCTCCTCTCCTGCTCCTGTCCTGCTCCTCTCCTGCTCCTCTCCTGCTCCTGTCCTGATCCTCTCCTGCTCCTCTCCTGCTCCTGTCCTGTCCTGCTCCTGTCCTGATCCTCTCCTGCTCCTGTCCTGCTCCTGTCCTGCTCCTCTCCTGCTCCTGTCCTGCTCCTCTCCTGCTCCTGTCCTGATCCTCTCCTGCTCCTCTCCTGCTCCTGTCCTGCTCCTGTCCTGATCCTCTCCTGCTCCTGTCCTGCTCCTGTCCTGCTCCTCTCCTGCTCCTGTCCTGCTCCTCTCCTGCTCCTATCCTGCAACAGACCAAGCTGTTTCCGTCTCCCAAACAGTTTGGAGGTCTTCAAAATTCGGTGAGAGGTACAGACAGAAACACAGTCAATAATCATGATCTTTAATTTAAGTACATAACCCTCTCCAGTACAGTAGTGAGGGAATATTACATTGTTGCAGGTGCTGCCTTTTGATGAAATGTTAAGCCCTGTCTGCCTGTTCAGGTGGATCTATAAGATCCAATGGCACCACTCAAAGAACACCAGAGAGTTCACCTGGTTCTGGCCAATATATATAACATAAACAACAAGATACACTAACTGGCCATTTATCTCATTGCTTATTGTGGGAACTTGCTGTGCACAGTTTAGTTTCTCCATTTACCTACATTACAACATTGACTACACTTCAAAATCAATTATCTGGCAGTGAGGTGCTTTGGGGCATCCCAAAGATGTTTACAATATTATAAACCTGATGGGATAGGAAGTCATATGTACATTGTGCCAATGACACAAATATAGTTAGCATTGTAAGCAGTGTAGATGGAAGCATATTAGTAGATTAAGTGAATGGGCAAAGCCCTGGCAAATGGATTTCCATGTGATTGGATTGCCCTACTAGGAGCTGGCATAGACTCGATGGGCTGAATGACCTTCTTCTGTGCCCTTATGCCTCTATGAATCCATGAGTCTATGTAGGCAAGTGTGACGTCATCTATTTTTAACCTAAAAAAGGATAGAGCTGACTATTTTCTAAATGATGAAAGGCTGGGAGGTCCAAAGCGGTTTAGGGTTCCATGTTGTCATGAACACGTGCTATGTTGAATGATGATTTTTTAAGCTATTGGTTGGAAACCTGAATTAAACCTTTTAAAAAGGAAAAAAGAATTGATAAATTATGACTGCCAGCAGCTAAAATGGCGACTGCAATTTACATCAAAATACCCTACATTCCAATGTATCGAGGAGAAGATGTAAGGTCTGGTCAGTTCCCATCCAGAACAATGGCCTGGGAATTTTGAATGGACTACCTGTCTTGTCCTCATTAACAAGACATTAAAGACAACCTTGGAACATTAACAATTGTGGAGACGGATCACTCCAAAGGTAATCACTGGAACAATGGGACCCTGAGAGAGATTGGAATTCTTAGACATGAACTAATTAAGTTGCAAGAGAGAGAATACACCGAAGGCCATCATATGACAGACTCACCATCTGGGTGTTTTAAGCTAGCTGCTGTTTCTATCTCTCTGCTAGCAGACAAGCATCTGAGACTGGCCAGTAAGGACCCAAGTGGGGTCCCTCTCTCTCTCTCGCTCCAGACCACCTTGCAAGTTCAAACCCTGCCTGCTGGTTGTAACCATGCAACCTATCTACAAGCCGGAAACCTCAGGACCACCGAGTCAGCCAGAAGACAACTGAGTTACCAACCTCCACAGACTGTAAAATCTTTTTTATTGCTCCAGACTCTAAGCCAACCCACTCTCTATTTGTGTATGTGAATCTCGCGCACGCATGCGCGTGCATGTGTGTGTGTGAGAGAAAGTTGGAACATAGTTTATTATTTTACTTACATCATATTTTGGTTTTAAATACAATAAACTAACCTCTTGTCTAAACTCAAGAAAATCTGTCCAATTGGTTCTTTTATGATCATAGCACATAAATGGTAAAACACTCACTGAATTGGTAAGCACAACACTTTTTAAAAGAAATAAACCCTGTTGCAGTCAAACAAAGAGAGGGTCAAGAAGGGAGCCTTTCGACCCCTTCTCACCTGATTGTAACAATGTACATAAATAATTAAAATGTCATGGACAGGCACAGATAATAACCAAAAAGGCGAATGGGTTTTATATCTAGAGGACAAGAATTCAAAGATATATAAGCAGGAGTTGGCAACATGTCTGTACAGAGACGCCAGCGTCTGTTGTAAAAATTTTGAGGTCCGTGGTAATTTTAAATGTTTTGCTTCAAGCCTTTAAACTTGTGTTTTAAAATAACCAGCCACTAGGTTATTTTAAAATGCATGTTTAATAACTTGGAGCAAGACATTTGAAATTACCAGGAACAAAAGTAATTAGAAAGCATCTGGATCATCAGGGCATCAGGCTAGGCCCTACGGCCCATGGGCCAAAATCCAGCCTGCCATAGGTTTGTATCTGGCCCACCAATCCACCAATCAAAAGCACGAATGGTTTGCCTGTGTGCTGACCTTCATTGAATAGGAGCGCAGGGAGGCGGGACTCGATGGGAAGACTGGTGCCATCAATCGGGGGCACTGACCAATGGGAGTGTGACAGGGTGCGGTGATGGCGGAGCTGCAGACGGAGGTGATTATTGAACTAACTCTGTGGTCGGGTGCTCCCAGTGCAGAGGAGCACTTGCAGTAAAGCCCGGCTCAGGTATAAAATTAAAACTCGACCCAGGCCCGATCCGACCACAGCCAACCCAAACCCAGCCCAAGCCCAAGTCCTTCAATTATTTTTCACACCCGACCCAACCCGACACGAATATCCTTCATCTGTTCCAGCAGCAGGCTATTCCTGCAGATGGAGTTGTGGGGAATCATGGGTAAGCCTGATCCGTGACTTCCCGGAAGCAGCACTGTCCAGCCCGACCTGTCCCGAGCTCGACTCCTGGACTCGGAATATAGACCCGACCCGACACATGTAGTCGGGTCTAGTGGGGTTCAGGTAGTGTAGCCAGGCTTTAGCTTGCAGGGAGAGCTGGTTGATTCATCACCGACCTGCATGATTTTCTGTCCATGCAGTTAAATTGATGGGATGTCAGACATTGGGGCCTGTGATTTCCTAGCAAATGCTCCCTGCCTATGTCTGACCTGTGGAATCAGCCCTGGAAAGTATTGGTGTGTGGAACGGATAAGATAGCGCACAGGAAAGCAAAGATAGAACTGGAAAGGGGAGATTTCTTTAAGCCAGAGCAAGCAGTGTTTTTTTAGGCTGCACAGACCCAGCAGAGGTGGCGGCACAGTGGAGTACAGTCGGGAGGGAGTTGCCCTGGGAGTCCTCAACATCGATTCCAGACCCCATGAAGTCTCATGGCATCAGGTGAAACATGGGCAAGGAAACCTCCTGCTGATTACCACCTACCATCCTCCCTCAGCTGATGAATCAGTACTCCTCCATGTTGAACATCACTTGGAGGAAGCACTGAGCGTGGCAAGGGCGCAGAATGTACTCTGGGTGGGGGACTTCAATGTCCATCACCAAGAGTGGCTCGGTAGCACCACGACTGACCGAGCTGGCCGAGCTCTCAAGCACATAGTTGCTGGACTGGTTATGCGGCAGGTGGTGAGGGAATCAACAAGAGGGAAAACCAGACTTGACCTCGTCCTCACCAATTTGCCTGTCCCAGATGCATCTGTCCATGACAGTATTGAGTATTGGTAGGAGTGACCACCGCACAATCCTTGTGGAGATGAAGTCCTGCCTTCACATTGAGGATATCCTCCAACATGTTGTGTGGAACTTCTTCTTCTTCTTCTTTGGCCTCCTTGTCTCGAGAGACAATGGGTAAGCGCCTGGAGATAGTCAGTGGTTTGTGAAGCAGCGCCTGGAGTGGCTATAAAGGCCAATTCTAGAGTGACAGACTCTTCCACAGGGGCTTCAGATAAAATTGGTTGTCAGGGCTGTTACACAGTTGGCTCTCCCCTTGCGCTTCTGTCTTTTTTCCTACCAACTGCTAAGTCTCTTCGACTCGCCACACTTTAGCCCCGCCTTTATAGCTGCCCGCCAGCTCTGGCGATCGCTGGCAACTGACTCCCACGACTTGTGATCAATGTCACAGGACTTCATGTCGCGTTTGCAGACGTCTTTAAAGCGGAGACATGGGCGGTGGTTGTGTGGCACTACCACCATGCTAAATGAGATAGATTTTGAACAGATCTAGCAATGCAAAACTGGGCATCCATGAGGCGCTGTGGGCCATCAGCAGCAGCAGAAATGTACTCAATCACAATCTGTAACCTCATAGCCCAGCATATTCCCACTCTACCATTACCATCAAGTCAGGAGACCAACCCTGGTTCAATGAAGAGTGCAGGAGGGCATGCCAGGAGCAGCACAAGGTATACCTCAAAATGAGGTGTCAACCCGGTGAAGCTACAACACAGGACTACTTGTGTGCCAAACTGCGTAAACAGCATGCGATAGACAGAGCTAAGCGATCCCATAACCAACGGATCAGATCTAAGCTCTGCAGTCCTGCCACATCCAGCCGTGAATAGTGGTGGACAATTAAACAACTAACTGGAGGAGGTGGCTTCACAAATATCCCCATCCTCAATGTTGGGGGAGCCCAGCACATCAGTGCAAAAGATAAGGCTGAAGCATTTGCAACAATCTTCAGCCAGAAGTGCCGAGTGGGTGATCCATCTTGGCTTCCTCCTGAAGTCCCCAGCATCACTGATGCCAGACTTCAGCCAATTCGATTCATTCCATGTGATATCAAGAAACGACAGAAGGCTCTGGATACTACAAAGGCTATGGGCCCTGACAATAGTACTGAAGACCTCTGCTCTAGAACCTGCCGTGACCCTAGCCAAGTTGTTCCAGTAGAGCTGCAACACTGGCATCTACCTAGCAATGTTGAAAATTGCCCAGTAATGTCCTGTACACAAAGAGCAGGACAAGTCCAACCCGGCTAATTACCGCCCCATCAGTCTACTTTCAATCATCAGTAAAGTGATGCAAGATGTCATCAACAGTGCTATCAAGCAGCACTTGATTAGCAATAACCTGCTCAGTGACGCTCAGATTGGGTTCCGTCAGGGACACTCGGCTCCTGACCTCATTACAGCCTTGGTTCAAACAGGGACAAAAGAGTTGAACTCAAGAGGTGAGGTGAGAGTGACTTCCCTTGACATCAAGGCAGCATTTGACCAAGTATGGCATCAAGGAGCCCCAGCAAAACCAGTCAATGGGAATCAGGGGGAAAACCCTCCGCTGGCTGGAGTCATACCTAGCGCAAAGGAAGACGGTTGTGGTTGTTGGAGGTCAATCATCTGAGCTCCAGGACATCACTGCAGGAGTTCCTCAGGGTAGTGTCCTAGGCCCAACCATCTTCAGCTGCTTCATCAATGACCTTCCTTCAATCATAAGGTCAGAAGTGGGGATGTTCGCTGATGATTGCACAATGTTCAGCACCATTTGTGACTCCTCAGATACTGAAGCAGTCCATGTAGAAATGCAGCAAGACCTGGACAATATCCAGGCTTGGGCTGATAAGTGACAAGTAACATTCGTGCCACAAAGTGCCAGGCAATGACCATCTCCACCAAGAAAAAGTCTAACCATCTCCCCTTGCCATTCAATGGCATTATGATCACTGACTCCCCCACTATTAACATCTTAGGTGTAACCATTGACCAGAAACTGAACTGGAGTAGCCATATAAATACCATGGCTACAACAGCAGGTCAGAGACTAGGATCCCTGCAGTGCGTAACTCACCCCCTGATTCCCCAAAGCCTGTCCACCATCTCCAAGGCACAAGTCAGGAGTGTGATGGAATACTCTCCACTTGTCTGGATGGATGCAGCTCCAACAACACTCAAGAGGGTCGACCATCTAGGACATAGCAGCCCATTTGATCGGTACCCCATCCACAAACATTCACTCCCTTCACCACTGACACACAGTGGCAGCAATGTGTACCATATACAAGATGCACTGCAGCAAAGCACCAAGGCTCCTTAGACAGCACCGTCCAAACCCACGACCTCTACCAACTAGAAGGACAAGGGCAGCAAATGCATGGGAACACCACCACCTGCAAATTCCCCACCAAGTCACACACCATCATGACTTGGAACTATATCGCCGTTCCTTCACTGTCGCTGGGTCAAAATCCTGGAACTCGTTTTCTAACAGTACTGTGGGTGTACCTACCTCACATGGACTGCAGCGGTTCAAGAAGGCAGCTTACCACCACCTTCTCAAGGGCAATTAGGGATGGGGAATAAATGCTGGCCTGGCCAGTGATGCCCACATCCCATGAATGAATAAAGAAAAGTCCACATTCTGAGCTCTCCAAAGGCCCTGGTTTCTCTCAGAGGGCAGGATTGGCGCCAAGCCACTATTTCCCCTCCTGGTGCATGGTGGGTGAAGGGGTTGGAGGGGTGGGGGGGGGGGTAACACAGAGCGGGAGAGTGGGGAGAGAAGGACACAGAGAATGGAGAGAGAGGTGGAGGAGAGAGGGCACACAGAGGGGAGGGAGAGAGAGAGATGGACACAGTGGGCAGAGAGAGTGGGGTGAGAGAGAAGGGGTAGAGAGAGGGAGAGGCACAAGAAAGAGATCAAGATCATCCCTGATCGATAGACAAATTCTCCACATCGCTACATCAAGTGTGTGGGCAAACATTGGCGAATTGTGCAAGTAAAAACAATGCCCACTAAATAGGGAGTAATGTGTTTTAAATCGGACTAAGTTTTGATGGCATTCGGTTGGTGACACACTTTATATACAGTGTTATGACCAGGTGTGAAAAGGCTCTAGGGGTTCCCTCTCAGCCTTTTCCTGGTTTGACCGTAACAGGGTTTAATTTTGAAAACACAGCGTTTTTAGCTACCCCTCAATGAATCCTTGTTCACTGCTCTCCAATTGTTATGGCAAAGAAATCAACCAGACAGGTTTTCTTAGATTTAAACAAGAAAGGTGCAAGTTTATTATCTTAAAACTCTAATTTAGTTAAAACTACTAAAAATACGTGACGCAACCACGCGAGCATGCGTACGTGATAAACATACACGCAGATAGAGAGAGCAAAGGAAAAAGAATCAAGGAGAAAGGTTTGAACAATAGCTGGAGTTCATTTACTGTCTTTTGAGTTCGATGTAGAATCTTTGGTTGCAGCTAAATCTTGCCATCTCGTTGGGGACCAGTGCACTCTTTCATTCTTGTTTCGATGGTTTTCTGTCTTGGCTTAGTTTCTTCCGTGGGTCCCCACCTTTGCGTGAGAGGGAGAGACAGTGAGACCGGGAGATGCTGTCTTCCTTCAAGTTCAGTTGTACTCTGACTCAAACTGTTCTGTGAGCACAATTCAAAACTACAAGTTGGCCAGTCGGCTAGTCATATGACTAATCCCTTATTTGGGACAGCCGCTCCTGCGGTTTGTGGATCGTCCATCTTGGCAGACACTCTCAGTGATGGGGGAAAATGGAATGCTGGATTTTTACACATTCACTGTCTGGTGACCAAAATCCGTTTGGATAATTGAATCAGGGAGCAGTTCCATTGTCTTCTCCAGGCAACTGTCTCTTAGAATGCAAATGTTTCCAGCCACTGTCCTTTTAAAATTCAGGTTAGGCCATATTTCAGTCCAGTAACAGTTTAAAAACTAATGTTCCATATGACGAAATGATTATGCCTCATTCTTGATAGGTGGAGTTTCCATCACAACAGATTAATTGTCCCCATGTCTGTGGATGTCAACAATTTTGTCAAATGTCCGTGTTGCATCATGTTAGTACCTATCCCTGTCTATAGGTTATGGTACACACGGGGCGGCACAGTGGCGCAGTGGTTAGCACCGCAGCCTCACAGCTCCAACGACCCGGGTTCAATTCTGGGTACTGCCTGTGTGGAGTTTGCAAGTTCTCCCTGTGTCTGCGTGGGTTTCCTCCGGGTGCTCTGGTTTCCTCCCACATGCCAAAGACTTGCAGGTTGATAGGTAAATTGGCCACTATAAATTGCCCCTAGTATAGGTAGGTGGTAGGGAAATATAGGGACAGGTAGGAATATGGAATTAGTGCAGGATTAGTATAAATGGGTGGTTGATGGTCGGCACAGACTCGTTGGGCCGAAGGGCCTGTTTCAGTGCTGTATCTCTAAATAAATAAATAAACAAACAAACAAAGCTCTGATAAACCACACCTGGATACTGTGAGCAGTTCTGGGCACCATTCCTTAGGAAGGATATATTGGCCTTAGAGGGAGTGCTGTGTTCGGGGAGCCCGTCCATGGTGGCGATCAGGAGGAAGAGTGGCCACATGGTCCCGGCAGCGGCTCCCGCTCACTTGACGACTCTGCGCTGTTTTCACACAAACCTTCCCCTTCCGGCTCGGCTCCCGGCTCCTGGATCCCGATCCCAGTAGTAGAACACCATTGTAAAAGGGACAATGGTGGGAGCTGATGCAATGTTTTATTACCTGCACCCCCTCCTGCCCCCTCCCAGCTCACCCCCCTCGCACCCCCTTCCCCCACCCCCATCACACTCCCCTCCCCTCGCACTCTCCTCCCCCCATCCCCCTCGCACCCCCTTCCCCCCACCCCCCTCGCATCCCCTTCCCAGCTCCCCCCTTGCACCATCTTCCCCTCGCACCCCCTTCCCCAACACCCCTCCCCACTACCCCCTGCAGCCCCCCTCCCAGCCTCCCCCCTCATCCCCTTCCCTCCACCCCTTCACAACACAGAAAGCAGCAGTTACGGGTTATATGTCCAGCTCAATTGGTGGAGAGATTGGGCGCCATGGGTTGCCTTTGTTGGTGGGAGAGGTCATCGCATCTCACTGGATAGATACTGCCCGCCTCAAACCGGGCAGCCCCCGGTCAGTAAGGTTCTGTCCCGCCATAGTCCACCTGCTTCAATGGGTGCTTGGAGCTCAGGGTCATTGCCCGACAAGTGGACTGTAACACCGCAACAAACAGCATGACCAAAAAAGGAAAGAAAGTACCAGCCCTTCGTTTTGCAAGCTGGAACGTCAGAACTATGTGTCCTGGCCTATCGGAAGACCTTACACAAATCAACGATTCTCGGAAGACCGCCATCATCAACAACTAGCTCAGTAGACTCAATGTGGACATTGCAGCACTTCAGGAGACACGCCTCCCTGCGAGTGGATCTCTAAGAGAGCAAGACTACACCTTCTTCTGGCAGGGCAGGGATCCTGAAGAACCAAGACAGCATGGAGTGGGCTTTGCCATCAGAAACTCTTTGCTCAGCATGATAGAGCCACCCTCAAATGGCTCGGAACGCATACTGTCCATCCGACTGTTCACCGCCTCTGGTCCAGTACACCTACTCAGCATCTATGCTCCAACACTCTGCTCCCACCTGAAGCTAAAGACCAGTTCTACGAGGTACTCCATAATGTCATTAGCAGCATCCCCAACACCGAACACCTATTCCTGATGGGGGACTTTAATGCCAGGGTTGGGGCCGACCATGACCCATGGCCCTCCTGCCTTGGGCGCTATGGCATTGGAAGGATGAATGAGAATGGACAGAGACTGCTTGAGTTGTGCACCTATCATAACCTCTGCATCACCAACTCGTTCTTTCATACTAAACCCTGTCACCAGGTTTCCTGGAGGCACCCAAGATCACGTCGTTGGCACCAGCTGGACCTCATCAACACAAGGCGAGCCTCTTTAAACAGTGTTCAAATCACACGCAGCTTCCACAGTGCGGACTGCGACACCGACTACTCCCTGGTGTGCAGCAAGGTTAGACTCAAACCAAAGAAGCTGCATCACTCCAAGCAGAAGGGCCGCCCGCGCATCAACACTAGCAGAATTTCTCATCCACAGCTGTTACGTAAGTTTCTAAATTCACTTGAAAAAGCCCTTCAAAACACTCCCACAGGGGATGCAGGGACCAAGTGGGCCCACATCAGAGACGCCATCTCTGACTCAGCAATGACCACCTATGGCAATCGTGCGAAGCAGAATGCAGACTGGTTTCAATCTCACTTTGAAGAGCTGGAACCTGTCATAGCCGCTAAGCGCATTGCACTCCTGAACTACAAGAAAGCCCCCAGCGAGTTAACATCCGTAGCACTTACACAAAGAACAGCCAGGCGCTGCGCAAATGACTACTGGCAACACCTATGCAGTCATATTCAGCTGGCCTCTGACACAGGAAATATCAGAGGGATGTATTATGACATTAAGAGAGCTTTTGGGCCAACCATCAGGAAGATCGCCCCCCTCAAATCTAAATCAGGGGACACAATCACTGACCAACGCAAGCAAATGGACCGCTGGGTTGAGCACTACCTAGAACTGTACTCCAGGGAGAATGTTGTCACTGAGACCGCCCTCAATGCAGCCCAGTCTCTGCCAGTCATGGATGAGCTGAACGAACAGCCAACAAAATCGGAACTCAGTGATGCCATTGATTCTCTAGCCAGCGGAAAAGCCCCTGGGAAGGACGGCATTACCCCTGAAATCATCAAGAGTGCCAAGCCTGCTATACTTTCAGCACTGCACGAGCTGCTTTGCCTGTGCTGGGACGAGGGTGCAGTATCACAGGACATGCGCGATGGCAATATCATCACCCTCTATAAGAACAAGGGTGACCGCGGTGACTGCAACAACTACCGTGGAATCTCCCTGCTCAGCATAGTGGGGAAAGTCTTCGCTCGTGTCGCTTTAAACAGGCTCCAGAAGCTGGCTGAGTGTGTCTACCCAGAGGCACAGTGCAGCTTTCGAGCAGAGAGATCCACCATTGACATGCTGTTCTACCTTCGCCAGCTACAGGAGAAATGCCGTGAACAACAGATGCCCGTCTAGGTTGCTTTCATTGATCTCACCAAAGCCTTTGACCTCGTCAGCAGACGTGGTCTCTTCAGACTACTAGAAAAGATTGGTTGTCCACCAAAGCTACTGAGTATCATCACCTCATTCCATGACAATATGAATGGCACAATTCAGCATAGCGGCACCTCATCAGACCCTTTCCTATCCTGAGTGGCGTGAAACAGGGCTGTGTTCTCGCACCTACACTGTTCGGGATCTTCTTCTCCTTGCTGCTCTCACATGCTTTCAAGTCTTCAGAAGAAGGAATTTTCCTCCACACAAGATCGGGTGGCAGGTTGTTCAACCTTGCTCGTCTAAAAACAAAGACCAAAGTACGGAAAGTCCTCATAAGAGAACTCCTCTTTGCTGACAATGCTGCATTAACATCCCACACTGAAGAGTGTCTGCAGAGACTCATTGACAGGTTTGCGGCTGCCTGTAATGAATTTGGCCTAATCATCAGCCTCAAGAAAACAAACATCATGGGACAGGACGTCAGAAATGCTCCATCCATCAATATCGGCAACCACACTCTGGAAGTGGTTCATGAGTTCAACTACCTAGGCTCAACTATCACCAGTAACCAGTCTTTCGATGCAGAATTCAACAAGCGCATGGGAAAGGCTTCCACTGCTATGTCCAGACTGGCCAAGAGAGTGAGGGGAAATGGCGCACTGACATAGAACACAAAAGTCCAAGTGTATCAAGCCTGTGTCCTCAGTACCTTGCTCTATGGCAGCGAGGCCTGGACAACGTATGTCAGCCAAGAGCGACGTCTTAATTCATTCCATCTTCCCTGCCTCCGGAGAATCCTTGGCATCAGGTGGCAGGACCGTATCTCCAACACAGAAGTCCTCGAGGCGGCCAACATCCTCAGCATATACACCCTAAGCCAGCAGCGCCTGAGATGGCTTGGCCATGTGAGCCGCATGGAAGATGGCAGGATCCCCAAGGACACATTGTACAGCGAGCTCGTCACTGGTACCATACCCACCGGCCGTCCATGTCTCCGCTTTAAAGATGTCTGCAAACGCGACATGAAGTCCTGTGACATTGATCACAAGTCGTGGGAGTCAGTTGCCAGTGATCACCAGAGCTGGCGGGCAACCATAAAGGCGGGGCTAAAGCATGGCGAGTCGAAGAGACTTAGCAGTTGGCAGGAAAAAAGACAGAAGTGCAAGGAGAGAGCCAACTGTGGAACAGCCCCAACAACCAATTTTATCTGCAGCCCCTGTGGAAGAGTCTGTCACTCTAGAATTGGCCTTTATAGCCACTCCAGGCGCTGCTTCACAAACCACTGACCACCTCCAGGCGCTTACCCACTGTCTCTCGAGACAAGGAGGCCAAAGAAAGAAAGGAAAGAGGGTGTGCAGCGTAGATTTACCAGAATGATACCTAGACTCCAAGGGTTAAATTATGAGCAAAGATTACAAAAATTAGGGTTGTGCTCCCTAGAATTTAGAAGATTGATTTGATCAAAGTTTTCAAGATATTAAGGGGAACTGATGTGGTGGATAGAGAGAAACTATTTCCGCTAGTTGGGGACTCCAGTACTGGGGGCATAGTCTAATAATTAGAGGAAGGCCTTTCTGGAGTGAAATTAGGAAACACTTCTGCACACAAAGGGTGTTAGAAGAGTGGAACTCTCACAAATGGCTGTTAATGTTAGGTCAGTGTTAATTTTAAATCTGAGATCGATAGATTTTTGTTAACCAAAGATATTATTAAGAGATATGGGGCAAAGGCAGGTCTATGGAATTAGATCACAGATCAGCCATGACCACATTGAATGGCAGTACGAGCTTGGCGGGGGGAAGATAAGTGGCCTACTCCTGCTCTTCTGTACCTATATAAATGTAAAATCTTTTTTCTTTTTTTTTAAAGAATTGCATATACAAAACTCTTTCGCACCAGCCTTATGCTGATTTACCAAGATCCTTCATAATATGAACACGTCACAGAATGCATCGGTGTGATATGCCCTCTTGCTTCAATGGTTTAGGGGCTTAGAAAGTGAGCCTAAAATACTGGAAGGTCCTCAATTCAATCCAGGTGGTTGGTGAGATAGCTAATCTCAGCTGGGGTGCTGTAATTGACCTCAGTGTCCCTGGGAAAATCAGCTCGCGTTCTCCCTCCTGATCAGCCATCAGCAGGAGCAGGATCAGGCTCAGCTGTGACACCTCCCATGGTCAGATAGTCTGCTGCCACTCATTGCTAAAGCTCACACAAGACAAATGATCACATGGGCGAGATGTTGGTGGGCAAGTCCCAGGTCCCACCAGGAGTCAGCACTGTCAGGGGAAAGGGAATGAAACAGGGAATGAAACCGACCGCTGCACTTCCTGGACTGTAGGCAGCAGCTTGTGGAACCAACTCAGGTGATGATTTTTGCCAGCCACAAGCAGCAGCAATGTAAAAGGCTGATTCCAACGGCCATTTTCTGACCAGTAAATAACCCATCCTTTCTCCTCCCCAATAGAGGCAACAACAACAATTGGTATTTATATAGTGCCTTTAACATAGTAAAATATTGCAAGGTAATTCACAGGAAACTAACAAAATTTAACACTGAGCCATATAGGGCGATATTAGGGCAAATGAGAGTTAGGCTTTCAGGAATATCATAAAAAGGAAAGAGGTAAAGAGACAGAGAAGGTTAGGGAAGGAAGTTCCAAACTTAAGTCTTCAGCAACTGAAGGCACAGTTGACAATTGTGGAGTGATTAAAATTGGGGATGCGCAGGAGGCCAGAATTGGAGGAGCGCAGATATTTTGGACAGTTTTAGGCAACATAGCCTATAATCTTTCTGGCGTGTGCAGGCAATTTGTTTAAGTGCACAGCCCCTTTAAATTTTTTAGCACAACTGTGCATCCAAGTTAATTTAAAGGGGCCAACGTCTGCTCGGCCTAGATCGGAAACACCCAGTTTGCTGATTGGCCATGCAGCTTAAAGGGAACGCTGGTTGTAGGGTTGGAGGAGATTACAGAGCTAGGGAGGGGCTACACCATGGCTCACCAAGGCTCCTTAGACAGCATCTTCCAAACCCGCAACCTCTACCACCTAGAAGGACAAGGGCAGCAGATGCATGGGAACACCACCATCTGCAAGTTCCCCTCCTAACCACACACCATCCTGACTTGGAACTATATCACTGTTCCTTCACTGTTGCTGGGTCAAAATCCTGGAACTCCCTTTCTAACAGCACTGCGGGTGTACCTACCTCACATGGACTGCAGCAGTTCAAGAAGGCGGCTCACCACCACCTCTCAAGCACAATTAGGGATGAGCAATAAATGTTGGCTTAGCCAGCGACACCCACATTCCACATGAATGAATATAAAAAATTGTGAACAAGAATGAGAATTTAAAAATTGATGCATTACTTAACCGGGAACCAAAGGTCATCAGCGAGCACAGGGATGATTTGTGAACAGGACTTAGAGTAGAGAAGGCTGAGGGGGGGACCTGATTGAGATGTACAAGGTAATGAGGGGCCTAGATAGGGTAGATAGGAAGGAACTTTGTCCCTTAGCAGTGGTGTCAATAACTAGGGGGCATAGATTTAAGGTAAGGGGCAGGAGGTTTAGAGGGGATTTGAGGAAACACTACCTGAAGGGGTGATAGAGGCAGGAACCCTCACAACATTTAATAAGCATTTAGATGGGCACTTGAAACGCCATAGCAGACAAGGCTACGGGCCAAGTGCTGGAAAATGGGATTAGAATAGATAGGTGCTTGATGACCGGCATGGACACGATGGACTGAAGGGCCTGTTTCTGTGCTGTATAACTATATGACTCTGTGACTTGGTGCAAGTTAAGATATCGGCAGCAGAGTTTTGAGGCCAATAGAAGCACTTCTAAATGAAACAGTTTATTAACTTTAGTCGGTGTGTGCAGAGAACGGTATGTCTATATCAACCTTGGTATGCAAAGGGCACCTCCCTCATACCGACCAGTTAATATTTGATAGCCTTTATTAATTCGCCTGGGGTGAGAGGAAAGCTTTCCAGATGCTCGGTTAATACATGCTATTGTGTTTCTGCATCTACGTCCATAATTTAGGAATGTTGAATAAATTTAGGGCCCTGGTGCAGAAAGTAGATTAGGCCTCAAATTTCAAAACCCAGAACAATAGCTGTGTTTACCTGAGGTTGTACTGTTGCTGTGTCGTCACTGGGCGGGGGCAGAGGTTGGCTGCGGCCTGTCAGCTCAACAGGTTTCACTACTTTGTGGTTAAAGGCGCAGGTGTAAATTACCAGAGTGGAATTTGCTGCACGTTCTTTGCAGCAAGACTGGGAACTATTGGATATACCTCGAGCACAATCTCTGCCCTTTTTGAACTCAAGAATGGCAAAAGTGAAGAGTTACCAGAATATCAGGAAACAAAATCAGGACGAGTAACAGAAATCAGGAAATATGAGAAGATAGTTGCAAAATGGCTGTCAGATTTCAGGATCAGGTAAGTATAACTGTGAATCTATTGAACCAGTTAATCTTAGCACTGCAGTAACTACAGGCTTGCAACCAGAATGATACAATCGTTTAACTCATTGTGACTCAGGTACACAAAGCACCTCTGACCAGTGACTGTTTATGTTAGGGTGACTGTACAGGAAGTAAAGCTAATTTGATAGAGCACAGATAGCCATTGTTACTAAAAATAAAAAAAGGATAATTATTCTGATGTTTTAGGATAGGGGGAAAAAGTGTGGAGAGTTTCATTGTATCACCAAAAAGCTCAAACACGAGTGCCAGTTTGGTTCAGTGTGAATAAACTCGCCTCTAAGAAATAAAACTGTGCGTTCAAGCCACTCTCCAGGACTTGAGCCTAAAATCTCAACTGACACCTCAGTGAGTATTGCATTGTTTAAGCTGAGAGGTTAAACCATGGCTCTTATCTGCCTGGTGCTAGTCCTCTGCTCTTTTTCTCCACCTAGCAGAGATGACCATGTTTAGGGAAGCGGGTATATGAAGTGGCTTCTCATTGCCTTCCTCAGACCAGTGCAGGAATTGAACCCACACTGCTGACAGTGGTCTGAAACACACACTAGCCATCTAAGCTACCTGGTCCCCTTCTGGCTAGTAAGAATATTATAAAGGATCTCATGGTTGTATTACTGTCTCAAGCTGAACCACACTGTTTGCAACCTATTTGACCCCGATCTGAGCTTCCAACCCCACTGCACCATCAAGACCGCTTGCTTCCACATTCGTAATATTACTCATCTCTGCCCATCTTTGACTGAAACTCTCACAAATGCTTTGGTTCCCTCCAGACTCAGCTATTCCAATGCTCTCCTGGACGACCTCCCACCTTCCACTCTCCATAAACTTGAACTCAGCCAAAACTCTGCTGTCCCTATCATTGCTTTACACCAAATCCTGTTCCTCCATCACTCCTGTACTCACTGACCTACATTGGTTCATGGTCCACCAAGACCTCATATTTAAAATTCCCATTCTTGTGTTCAAATTCCTCCATGACCTTGTCCTCCCGATTTCTATAACCTCTTCCAGCCCTACAACCCTTTGAGAACACTATGTTCTTCCAATTCTGGCTTCTTGTGCATACCCGCGTCCTTTGCCCCAAAATTGCCAGACCTGCCTTCAGCTGCCGAGACCCCAAGCTTTGGAATTCCATCCCTTAACCTCTCCATCTCTCTCACTCCTCCTTTACGATGATGCTTAAAACCTACTTTTTTTTTATTCATTCGTGGGATTTGGACGTCACTGGCCAGGCCAGCATTTATTGCCCATCCCTAATTGCCCTTGAGAAGGTGGTGGTGAGCTGCCTTCTTGAGCCGCAGCAGTCCATTTGGGGTTGACTTCGTAGCGGTTAGATACAACTGAGTGGCTTGCTAGGCCATTTCAGAGGGCATGTAAGAGTCAACCACGTTGCTGTGGGTCTGGAGTCACATGTAGGCCAGACCAGGTAAGGACAGCAGATTTCCTTCCCTAAAGGATATTAGTGAACCAGATGGGTTTTTACAACAATCGACAATGGTCTCATGGCCATCATTAGAACTAGCTTTTTTTTGAATTCCAGATTTATTAATTGAATTCAAGTTCCACCTTCTGCTGTGGTGGGATTTGAACCCATGTCCCCAGAGCAATACCCTGGGTCTCTGGGTTACTAGTCCAGTGACAATACCACTATGCCACCGCCTTCCTTCTGTCCTAATTTCTCCTTCTTTGGCTCGGTTTCAATTTTTCTCTGCTTACGCTCCTGCCAAGTGCTTTGGGACATTTTGTTGAGAGAACCATCACACAGACTAGTCGAGCAACAGCCCGACATAGTGGTACTAAAACGTCATATCTGGGGATACTCACCACTTGCCTGGCTTGGTGCTGCAGCAACAACGCTCAAGAAACATGACTTCATTTTGGAGCAGTCTGCTTGATCAGTTCTCTGTCACTAGACTCAATAGCTGTATCTCTACCTGTGTAGTGTGGCTTCAGTATCTACTATCTAAGGATGCACCGCAGCAACTCAGCAAGCTTACTTAACAAAACTTCACATGATCTCTACCTCCGAAAAGAACAAGAACAGCAATGTCATGGGAACACCTTCACCTCCAAGTTCCCCTCCAATTCACACACCACTTTTTAGGGCAACTAGAAAGAGCAGGAGATGCAGCTTCACCTGTATTGGCCACATCCTCAGAGCCAATGAAACAAAAGATCCTCTAAGATGATGGAAAAGCCCCTGCAATCTCTGCCACTCAATTTGCATAGGTGCCCTTCAGGCCTGGTGGATGCCCAGTAGATCCCTGCAAAATGCTGCAAGAAATGTTATGACATCACTTCCTTGTCATTTGCATGTTATTTAAAAGCTCTAGCCTATTTCTCCCACCTCCACCTGGTAGGCCCTAGGAAATGAGTATCAAGCACAAATGGTGCGGAGACCCAGACATCTAATGGTCTATGGTGTTGTACACCGAATGTGCAGTGAATCAAATATTCAGTGACACAAAAGGTTAAATATTGACTGGTTAGTAGAGTGGTTTAGACACTGGCTTTTACTTATGGGTTCATAACAGCCCAGATTGGGATGAAAATATCTCTAGATTTCAAGGGATTGTGGGGAATCTCAGTCTATCCACTGGTGACAATTGATCCAGAGCAGGAAATGGCTGTCAGTTCAGCAGTTTCATTTAGGTCACAGGATGGATAGTGGAGGAAATGGAAATTGTCATTGGAAAAGTGCAATAAGGTCCTCCCTCTGAGATGGGAGCTGGAGCCGAAGGTTGGAGCAGTGCAGAATGAGCTTTACTCTGCACCTAACCCATGCTGTACTTGGCCTGACGTATTTGATAGGAAACTGGGCGCCTGATTTGGGCCATTTCATTCCCCAGTATTGATCACAAAAAAGCTCTAAGTTTTAAAATTCTAATGTATTTATCATTCGTATCCACACACCAAATAAATCACAAATAAAAGCAAGATATGATCAGATGAGAAAATACTATCCAATTCAGTATGAAGTATCAATGTAATATGTAATAGCAATGAGATGCTAAAAGGTCAGTGCCATTTAAAATGATAAACACAATCAAGATAATTAACAAAATTTACAAGTACTCTCTTCATCCATGGCAACGGAACTGAACACACAATGTACAACGCCATCTGTGTGGAGTGACTGTGCAGTGTTATGTGCTTAATAACGGTGCACTTACATAAAGTGAGCAGACCAGCTGCACTGCTTGACACTTGAACAGCCTCTTATTTGTACTCTGTTATCACTGGCACATCACCCCGACTTGAACTTATTCCACTTTTAACCCTTACCCACCCAGGCACTCAAAGGGTAATTGTTGAGTATAACCCAGGGGCCAGAGCTCACTGTCTGTCTGCTACTACCATGAATCTCTTCTGCCTTTCTCTCATTAGCAGTGCCAATGAAACTTTAACCTAAAACATTGTGATAGCCAGGCTTGGGATCAACAAAGCTCAAGTTCAGCGAAAACTCCACTTACTGTCTCCCATCTCTTACTTAGCCTCACTCACCTATTACCCTGACCTCATCAACCTCCACTGGTTACAAATCCCTCCATAATCTCATGCCATCCTCCAGCATTCCATGTCCCTGGTTGACTGTCAACTTGACCAATCTTGGCTGATTGTGCTCTTCCTCTTGCTGTTCCATCGGTGGTTGCACAGCCTTCCATTTAGTCCCTATGCCCTGTAACTGTTTGCCATTACCCCACCCCGCTGCTCCCTCCCTCTTCTCACCTTTAAAACCTTCTTTAAAGTCTTTCTCTTTGACCATTTGACCACTTTCCTGAATTCTCCCTCTACTGTTAGTCACTGCCTGTTCCTCCAACCCTACAACGACACCCCCTTCGCCATCAAGGGCCTCACAAATGTTTGCTACATGAAGCTTTGTGTCAAAATGCAAGTGGTTGTAAATATTTACAAGCAGGGCCTTTGTGTGAAAAATCATCCTTCAAGGCCAGATCTAAGCTGTTGTTGTGTGAAAGTTCTTCCTCCATCACAAGTGTAGGAGTCAAAGTGTAGGGAAATAAAAAGGTTTTAAACCTTGGAAAATTGTTTAATTTTGATTCTTGACAATTTTTACCTCAACCAACATCATCAAAAACAGGTTAGTCATCTCATTGCTCTTTTGTAGGATCTTGCTGTGTAAAAATTAACTTGTGTGTTTGCTTCTACAACAGTGATTTCAATTCAAAAGTAATTAATTAGCTGGAAAACACTCCAGTATATCCTGTGATTTATGGTAAGGCACTATATAAATCTATATACTTTCTGTCTTTCCTCCATCTCTCCTGGTGATGCTAACTCTCACTCTGGTCCAGTTCCACAGTTTCCACTATCACGTCTATGGTGCTTTCTACAGTTCTTTAAAGTTGCTAAAGAATATAGGGAATAGTGTGATAGGTGCTGAAGGACTTGGTCCTGTCTTCAAGGTGCAGTAATAGGCATTGCCCTTGGAATACAGTATGACTGGTAGATTGAGCAGGGCAAGCTGCTAGAAGGAGGAGGAGGAGGAGGTGAGAAGTTGGGCACTCAACAGGAAACCATATCTACCCAGGGTGCTCAGGAAGCACTTCTCCTACCTGAACCTCAGTGAGGAACATTGTATCAGATGTCTGTGCTTCAGTAAGGACATCCTCACTGAAATCTGCCAACTGCTGCAGCCACAACTGCAAACTCAGAGCAGGACAAAACTGCATTGCCAGTGGCTGTGAAGGTGACTGCAGCCATGAACTTTTTTGCATCAGGCTCCTTCCAGGCTGGAGCTGGAGATATTTGCAGCATCCCACAGTTTTCCAGCCACCGTTGCATAAGGGAGGTCACTGACGCTCCACTCAAAGAGCTGACTACATTTCATTCCTTCCTGCCAGAGAGCAGCAGACAGAGCGAGCACACGGCTTCGTGAGAGTTGCAAACTTCCCCACGATGCAGGGTGCCATTGACTGCGAGCACATCACTTTGCAGGAACCGCATGTCAATTCTAAGATGTTCCTCAACCAAAAAGAATTCTACTCTCTCAATGTCGGCTGGTGTGCAACCATAAGCAGCGTACCGTGCAGGTCAATGCCTGGTATCCTGTCAGCGGTCATGTTGCCTTCATTCTGCAACAGTCCGCTGTGCCATCTGCATCTTAGCCACCATAGCAAACCAAAGTGTGGCTCCAGGATGACAAGGGCTATCCGCTGATGACATGGCTGATGACTCTGGCACGCAACCCATGCACATTTTTTGTTATTTGTTCATGGGATGTGGGCATTGATAGCTAGGCCAGCATTTATTGCCCATCCCTAATTGCCATTGAGAAGGTGGTGATGAGCCACCTTCTTAAACCACTGTAAACTGTGTGGGGTAGGTACACCCACAGTGCTGTTAGGAAGGGAGTTCCAGGATTTTGGCCCAGCAACACTGAAGGAACGGCGATATAGTTCCAAGTCAAGATGGTGTGTGACTTGGAGGGGAATTTGCAGGTGGTGGTGTTCCCATGCATCTGCTGCCCTTGTCCTCCTAGGTTGTGGGTTTGGAAGGTGCTGTCTAAGCAGCCTTGGTGCATTGCTGCAGTGCATTTTGTAGATGGTACATACTACTGCCACTGTGCATTGGTGGTGGAGGGAGTGAATGTTGAAGGTTGTGAATGGGGTGCCAAACAAACAGGCTGCTTTTTCCTGGATGGTGTCGAGCTTCTTGAGTGTTGTTGGAGCTGCACTCATCCAGGCAAGCGGAGAGTATTCCGTCACACTCCTGACTTGTGCCTTGTCAATGGTGGACAGCCTTTGGGGAGTCAGGAGGTGAGTTTCTCGCCGCAGGATTCCTAGCCTCTGTCCTGTTCTTGTAGCCATGGTATTTATATGGTTACTTCAGTTCCGTTTCTGGTCAATGGTAACCCCCAGGATGTTGATAGTGAGGGATTCAGCGATGGTAATTCCGTTGAATGTCAAGACGAGTTGGTTAGATTCTGTCTTGTTTGAAATAGTCATTGCTTGGCACTTGTGATGTACGAATGTTACTTGCCACTTATCAGCCCAAGCCTGGATATTGTCTAGGTCTTGCTGCATTTCTACACGGACTGCTTCAGTATCTGAGGAGTCGCGAGTGGTGCTGAACATTGTGCAATCATCAGCGAACATGCCCACTTCTGACCTTATGATTGAAGGAAGGTCAGCGATGATGCAGCTGAAGATGGTTGGGCCTAGGCCTAGCATGCATACAATGAAAGTCATGCTGCCACATGAACTGTGATAGAGCAGATCATTGGTGTGCTGAAACAACACTTCCACTGCCTGGACCACTCTGGAGAAACCCTGCAGTACTTGGTAGAGTGTGTGTCAAGATTCATGGTGGTCTGTTGTATGCTGCGTAACCCTGCCATCATAAGTGCACAGCCCTGGCCACCAGCTGTACAGCAAGAAGCTGAGGAGCTGGAGGAGGAGGAAGGGAAAGGGAGGAGGCAACCTAGACAGCCTCTTTCTGGCTGGGCTGTCCATAAACAATTCATCAGACTGCGATACCAGTAAACACAACCCCGATTCCCTATTGCCCATGGCATGGTTTAATCTATAAATTTGGGTTGGATGGTTTATTTTGTGGTGGCTTTTATTTTTGCATTGTGGCCAAATGGATGTGATGGTCAGTGGCAGAGGGAAGATAAGGTGTGGGACTGTTGTTCAAGGTGAGTGAATGGTTCTTCAAATGCGATACCCCATCAACTGCATCACTAGCCTCAGATACTGCTAAATCCACCACACCCCCATCACTCACCTCCCAACAATCTCTATCAATCAGTGTGAGGCCATTGAACTTTATGCAACACTGCATCCAGTCCTTGGTGCTAGACTCCTAACATTGATGTCCATAGCTATCTGGGCTTTAAGTAAGGCAGGCTAGCTTTCACAGAATCACAGAATTGTTACACTGCAGAAGGAGGTCATTTGGCCCATCATATCCACACCAGCTCTCTGAAACAGCAACTCCCTCAGTTTAAAGCCTGGCTCAACCTGACCCAGGCCCAACCCCAAGAACAGCCAACCCGAACCCGATCCAGGCCCAAGTTCTTTCATTTTGTAAATGCCCAACCCTTGCTGAAAATAACAAACATAATAATGAAACAGAAAAAAATTGTAGATTAAAATGAAAACAATACGAAACAAAATAGTACAGTCCAGCCCGACCCGACCTGAGCCCGAATTCTGGATGCAGAATACAGACCCGTCCCGACCTGAGCCTGACACATGTAGTCGGGTTTGGTCGGGTTCGGGTTGGGTAGGGTAGTCAGGCTTTACCTCAGTTCCATTCCACTGCTTTCTCCCCATAACCCTGCACGTTCTTCCTTTTCATATAACTAATTCCCTTTTGAATGATTCAATTGAACCTGCCAGATACTCAGCAGGTCAGGCAGCATTTTGGCCGTTGTGTGGGGCCCGTCTGCCAACTAGAAAATTCCAGTTGGCACAGTCGAGGGGCCTTAATTGGCCCCTTAATTACCTCAATTGGCTTCCAGCCACTGGCAGGCAGGTGTCCATTCTGCCCCTGATGCGGCCTTCTTGAAAATGGCTCGGGGTGGGATGGTGCCAGAAAACTGGCACTCTGGCCTGCAGCACGGAATTACATGCCCACCTGCATCAATTCCTGGCCCCATCCTGCCCTCTGCTTCTCTGTCCACAGATGCTGCCTAACCTGCTGAGTATTTCCAGCATTTTCTTTGTTTTATTTCAGATTTCCAGCCTCTACAGTATTTTGCATTTGTATTCACTTTACTTGGTGCAAGCCTCTCATGGTTTTGGGCCCCTGCTGTGACATGCAGCCACTCAACAGCGCAGCTGCAATCGTGTTAATTAGCAGGTAGCATAAAGTTGGCACTGAAGCTACGGGAAAAGGTTAACCCTGCAGCACAATCCTCCTGTTTTTGGGGGCTATCAAATTTAGCTCCCATAGAATGTGACAACACAAAAGGGGACTGTTTGGCCCATTGCACCTATGCTGGCTCTTTGAAAGATCCAATTAGATCCACTTCCCCACTCTTTCTCCATTGCCATGCAAATAGTTCCTTTTCAATTGTACATCCAATTCTCTTTTGAAATTTAGTATTGAATCTGTTTTCATTATCCTTTCAAGCTGTGCATTCTGTGTTTCTGTGCCTTTGATAAAGCGGCAGCTGCCATTTGTTACTGTAATTCATTAGTTTTTGTTTGTGTTGGATTGTGTGAGCTGAAAACTTAAAGGAAACCAGAAAGACTTGTGTTTCCATTGACCTTCAGGGTTAAATCCAGCCATTTCTGGGGAATCATTTCTTATTTGTTCAATCTACAAAAACTCTAGAGATTGTCAATTATTCAATCCCGCTCGCCAGGGTCGCGACCCCTGCTGGACGCCTCCCCCGCACCGCAACTCCTTCCCCCTCGCACCCCCTCCCCCCTCGCAACCCCTTCCCCCTCGCACCCCCTCCCCCCTCGCCCCCTTTCCTCCCTGCACCCCCTTCCCCCCACCCCCTCACACCCTTCCACCCCCCACCCCTTCCCCTTCGCACCCCCTCCCCCCTTCCCTCTCCCTTCATGATATCGCACAGTTTACTTGTTAGGGCTCCTGCTCAGGGATAGGAGCTAACAGCCCCACTGCCTTGTGGACATCTTGGGAGAGACCAAAGCTAAGGGTGTAAACCCTAACAGAAATTACGGAGCGGAACCCCTAAGGCGGTCATTTGTCACCTTTGGCATGTTTCTGGCAGTCCCTGCAGCCATACCGGTGACAAACGTCATACTCTGCACTCCTTTGGACCCCACCAGGAAGGCCGAGTGGGGGGTTTTGACACTTGGGAAACTCACAACCTCCATACATTCCACCCAGGCATGCGCCATGGAGGGGGCACTCCATAGTTGCCTCACAGCGAGCAAACCAACATGGAAGGGAGCAATTACGGGTTATAAGTCCAGCTCAATTGGCGTAGAGATTGTCGGTGGGGGAGATCATCACATCTCACTGGACAGCTACCGCCCGCCTCAAACTGGGCAGCCCCCGGTCAGAAAGGTTCTGTCCCACCAGAGTCCACCTGCTTCAATGGGTACTTGGAGCTCAGGGTCATTGCCCGACAATTGGACTGTAACACCGCACCAAACGGCACGACAAAAAAAGGAAAGAAGGTACCAGCCCTTCGTTTTGCAAGCTGGAACGTCAGATCTATGTGTCCTGGCCTGTCGGAAGACTTTACACAAACCAAATACTCTCAGAAGACCGCCATCATTCACAATGAGTTCAGTAGACTCAATGTGGACATTGCAGTACTTCAGGAGACATGCCTCCCTGCAAGCGGATCTCTAAGAAAGAAAGACTACACCTTCTACTCGCAGGGTAGGGATCCTGAAGAACCAAGACAGCAAGGAGTGGGCTTCGCCATCAGAAACTCCTTGCTCAGCATGATAGAGCCACCTTTAAATGGCTCGGAACGCATACTGTCCATCTGACTGCTCACCGCCTTTGGTCCAGTACACCTACTCAGCATCTATGCTCCAACACTCTGCTCCCCACCTGAAGTTAAAGACCAGTCCTACAAGGAACTCCATAATATCATTGGTAGCATTCCTAATACCGAACATTTGTTTTTGCTGGGGGACTTTAACGCCGACCATGACTCATGGCCCTCCTATCTTGGGTGCTATGGTATTGGAAGGATGAATGAGAATGGACAGAGACTGCTGGGGTTGTGTACCTATCACAACCTCTGCATCACCAACTCGTTCTTTCATACTAAACCTTGTCACCAGGTTTCGTGGAGGCACCCAAGATCACGTCTTTGGCACCAGCTGGACCTCATCGTCAAAGGGCGAGCCTCTATAAGCAGTGTCCAAATGACACCCAGCTTCCACAGTGCGGACTGCGACACTGACCACTCCCTGGCGTGCAGCAAAGTTAAACTCAAATCAAAGAAGCTACATCACTCCAAGCAGAAGGGCCGCCCGCGCATCAGCACGAGCAGAATTTCTTATCCACAGCTGTTACATAAGTTTCTAAATTCACTTGAAAAAGCCCTTCAAAAAACTCCTGCAGGGGATGCAGAGACGAAGTGGGCCCACATCAGAGACGCCATCTATGACTCAGCAATGACCACCTTTGGCAAATGTGAGAAGCAGAATGCAGACTGGTTTCAATCTCACTTTGAAGAGCTGGAACCTGTCATAGCCGCTAAGTGCATTGCACTGTTGAATACAAGAAAGCCCCCACGAAGCCCCTGCACAAGGAACAGCCAGGCGCTGTGCAAATGACAACTGGCAACATCTATGCAGTCGTATTCAGCTGGCCTCCGACACCGGAAACATCAGAGGAATGTATGATGACATCAAGAGAGCTTTTGGGACAACCATCAAGAAGATCGTGCCCCTCAAGTCTAAATCAGGGGACACGATCACTGACCAACACAAACAAATGGACTGCTGGGTGGAGCACTACCTAGCACTGTACTCCAGGGAAAATGTTGTCACTGATTCCACCCTCAATGCAGCCCAGTCTCTGCCGGTCATGGATGAGCTGGATGAACAGCCAACAAAATCGGAACTCAGTGATGCCATTGATTCTCTAGCCAGTGGAAAAGCCCTTGGAAAGGACGGCATTACCCCTGAAATAATCAAGAGTGCCAAGCCTGCTATACTCTCAGCACTCGATGAACTGCTTTGCCTATGCTGGGTCGAGGGAGCAGTACCACAGGACATGCGCGATGCCAATATCATCACCCTCTATAAGAACAAGGGTGACCACGGTGACTGCAACAACTACTGTGGAATCTCCCTGCTTAGCATAATGGGGAAAGTCTTCACTCGAGTCATTTTAAACAGACTCCAGAAGCTGGCTGAGCGTGTCTACCCTGAGGCACAGTGCGGCTTTCGAGCAGAGAGATCCACCATTGACATGCTGTTCTCCCTTCGCCAGCCACAGGAGAAATGCTGCGAACAACAGATGCCCCTCTACGTTGCTTTCATTGATCTCACCAAAGCCTTTGACCACATCAGCAGACGTGTTCTCTTCAGACTACTGGCAAAGATCGGATGTCCACCAAAGCTACTAAGTATCATCACCTCATTCCATGACAATATGAAAGGCACAATTCAGCATAGCCTCATCAGACCCCTTTCCCATCCTGAGTGGCATGAAACAGGGCTGTGTTCTTGCACCTACACAGTTTGGGATCTTCTTCTCACTGCTGCTCTCACATGCATTCAAATCTTCAGAAGAAGGAATTTTCCTCCACACAAGATCAGATGGAAGGTTGTTCAGCCTTGCCCGTCTTAGAGTGAAGACCAAAGTATGGAAAGTCCTCATCAGGGAACTCCTCTTTGCTGTCGATGCTGCATTAACATCTCACACTGAAGAGTGCCTGCAGACACTCATCGACAGGATTGTGGCTGCCTGCAATGAATTTGGCCTAACCATCAGCCTCAATAAAACGAACATCATGGGACAGGACATTAGAAGTGCTCCATCCATCAATATTGGTGACCACGCTCTGGAAGTGGTTCAAGAGTTCACCTACCTAGGCTCAATTATCACCAGTAACCTGTCTCTCGATGCAGAAATCAACAAGCGCATGGGAAAGGCTTCCACTGCTATGTCCAGACTGGCCAAGAGGGTGTGGGAAAATGGCGCACTGAGACAGAACACAAATGTCTGAGTGTATCGAGCCTGTGTCCTCAGTACCTTGCTCTATGGCGGCGAGGCCTGGGCAACGTATGTCAGCCAAGAGCGACGTCTCAACTCATTCCATTGTTGCTGTCTCCGGAGAATCCTTGGCATCAGGTGGCAGGACCGTAACTCCAATGCAGAAGTCCTCGAGGCGGCCAACATCCCCAGCTTATACACCCTACTGAGCCAGCGGCGCTTGAGATGGCTTGGTCATGTGAGCCGCATGGAAGATGGCAGGATCCCCAAGGACACATTGTACAGCGAGCTCGTCACTGGTATCAGACCCACCGGCCGTCCATGTCTCTGCTTTAAAGACGTCTGCAAGTGCGACATGAAGTCCTGTAACATTGACCACAAGTCGTGGGAGTCAGTTGCCAGCGTTCGCCAGAGCTGGCGGGCAGCCATAAAGGTGGGGCTAAAGTGTGGCAAGTCGAAGAGACTTCGCAGTTGGTAGGAAAAAAGACAGAAGCGCAAGGGGAGAGCCAACTGCGTAACAGCCCCGACAACCAATTTTATCTGCAGCACCTGTGGAAGAGTCTGTCACTCTAGAATTGGCCTTTATAGCCACTCCAGGCGCTGCTTCACACACCACTGACCACCTCCAGGTGCTTACCCATTGTCTCTCGAGACAAAGAGGCCAAAGAAGACAAAAGTCTTAAGTAAAGCTGTGAGTTCAGTTCACCTTTGGGCTGAGGATAAATATGGGCTTAGGCCCAAGGCCCACAAGTACAGGACCCCATGGAGAGTGAAAACAGCAGGAGAGA
Organism: Heterodontus francisci; assembly: GCF_036365525.1. Classification (NCBI taxonomy): domain Eukaryota; kingdom Metazoa; phylum Chordata; class Chondrichthyes; order Heterodontiformes; family Heterodontidae; genus Heterodontus; species Heterodontus francisci. The sequence continues at coordinate 33,278,757 of NC_090406.1, read as the reverse complement.
TTACAAGGTAAATCAACTGGAAAATCACAGGCTAAGAATAGAAAATACTGGAAGTGCACATGAGGTCAGTCAGCATCTGTACGGAGAAAAGACAGATTAACAGCTTGGATCAACCACCTCTTCATAACAGGAAAATGAATGCCAAGCAAACATTTTAATAGAATCAGGAAACGGGAGGGGAGCTACTCCAAGCACAGAGAGCAAGTTAATCAGTTGAATAACCTAAAACCTACTTAAGTAAGAACATAAGAAATAAGAGCATTTGTCTCATCTTGGGGAAAAGGCATGTCCTGCAGGCCCAGTGAAGAAGGCATTTCGACTCCTGAAGTGTAGTCAGAGTCGTACATCAAAGTCGTTTCAGGATTCTCTCGAAGAGGTGGATTTTCAGCAGGCCACAAAGTTACTTGCTTGTAGTCTCATTACTAGGACATTGATTTTCTATACTAGTGGACTTGAAAAGGTACAGGCTTGGCGACCTTAAGATGTTATAGTCTCCTTTCTTTTAAAGAATGATGGTACTGCCTTGTCTGCTTTCTTTGCAGCTGTTGTTTGCTGATTGCCCAGTTTCTCCCTGGTGCTTGGAGTAATTAGATCCGTGATCTGTGTTTAGTTTGGGTCATGTGGGTAGGCGGTGGCATAGTGGTATTATCACTGGACTAGTAACCCAGAGACCCAGGGTATTTCTCTGGGGGCATGGGTTCAAATCCCACCACAGCAGAAGATGGAATTTGAATTTAATTAATAAATCTGGAATTTAAAAAAAAAGCTAGTCTAATGATGGCCATGAGACCATTGTCAAGTGTTGTAAAAACCCATCTGGTTCACTAATATCCTTTAGGGAAGGAAATCTTCTGTCCTTACCTGGTCTGGCCGACATGTGACTCCAGACCCACAGCAATGTGGTTAACTCTTACATGCCCTCTGAAATGGCCTAGCAAGCCACTCAGTTGTATCTAACCACTACAAAGTCTATAAAAAGGAATGAAACCGGACGGAACACCCGGCATCGACCTAGGCACCGGAAACGACAACGGCAAACCCAGCCCTGTCGACCCTGCAAAGTCCTCCTTACTAACATCTGGGGGCTTGTGCCAAAGTTGGGACAGCTGTCCCACAGACTAGTCAAGCAACAGCCTGACATAGTCATACTCACAGAATCATAAAATACAGACAATGTCCCAGCCACTGCCATCACCATCCCCAGGTATGTTCTGTCCCACCGGCAGGACAGACCCAGCAGAGGTGATGGCACAGTGGTATACAGTAGGGAAGGAGTTGCCTTGGGAGTCCTTAACTTCGACTCCGGACCCCATGAAGTCTCATGGCATCAGGTCAAACATGGGCAAGTTAACCTCCTACTGATTACCACCTATCGCCCTCCCTCAGCTGATGACTCAGTATTCTTCCATGTTGAACACCACTTGGAGGAAGCACTGAGGGTGGCAAGGGCACAAAATGTACTCTGGGTGGGGGACTTGAATGTCCATCACCAAGAGTGGCTCTGTAGCACCACTACTGACCAAGCTGGCCGAGTCCTAAAGGACATAGCTGCTAGACTGGGTCTGCAGCAGGTGGTGGGGGAACCAACACGAGGGAAAAACATACTTGACCTCGTCCTCACCAATCTGCCTGCCGCATATGCTTCTGTCCATGACAGTATTGGTAGGAGTGACCACCGCACAGTACTTGTGGAGACAAAGTCCCGCCTTCACATTGAGGATACCGTCCATTGTGTTGTGTGGCACTATCACCGTGCTAACTGGGATAGATTTCGAACAGATCTAGCAATGCAAAACTGGGCATCCATGAGGCACTGTGGGCCATTAGCAGCAGCAGAATTGTACTCATCCACAATCTGTAACCTCATGGCCTGGCATATCCCCCACTCTACCATTACCATCAAGCCAGGAGACCAACCCTGGTTCAATGAAGAGTGCAGGAGGGCATGCCAGGAGCAGCACCAGGCATACCTCAAAATGAGGTGTCAACCTGGTGAAGCTACAACCCAGCACTACTTGCATGCCAAACTGCGTAAGCAGCATGCGATAGACAGAGCTAAGTGATCCCATAACCAACGGATCAGAGCTAAGCTCTGCAGTCCTGCCACATCCAGTCGTGAATGGTGGTGGACAATTAAACAACTAACTGGTGGAGGTGGCTCCACAAATATCCCCATCCTCAATGATGGGAGAGCCCAGCACATCAGTGCGAAAGATAAGGCTGAAGCATTTGCAACAATCTTCAGCCAGAAGTGCCGAGTTGATGATTCATCTTGGCCTCCTCCTGAAGTCCCCAGCATCACGGATGCCAGACTTCAGCCAATTCGATTCACTCCGTGTGATATCAAGAAACGAATGAAGGCACTGGATACTGCAAAGATTATGGGTCCTGACAATATTCCTGCAACAGTACTGAAGACCTGTGCTCCAGAACTTTCCGCGCCCCTAGCCAAGCTGTTCCAGTACAGCTACAACACTGGCATCTACCCTGCAATGTGGAAAATTGCCCAGGTATGTCCTGTACACAAAAAGCAGGACAAGTCCAACCCGGCCAATTACCGCCCCATCAGTCTACTCTCAATCATCAATAAAGTGATGGAAGGTGTCATCAACAGTGCCATCAAGCGGCACTTGCTTAGCAGCAACCTGCTCAGTGACGCTCAGTTTGGGTTCCGACAGCGCCACTCAGCTCCTGACCTCATTACAACCTTGGTTCAAACATGGACAAAAGAGCTGAACTCAAGAGGTGAGGTGAGAGTGACTTCCCTTGACATCAAGGCAGCATTTGACCAAGTATGGCATCAAGGAGCCCCAGCAAAACCAGTCAATGGGAATCAGGGGGAAAACCCTCCGCTGGCTGGAGTCATACCTAGCGCAAAGGATGATGGTTGTGGTTGTTGGAGGTCAATCATCTGAGCTCCAGGACATCACTGCAGGAGTTCCTCAGGGTAGTGGCCTCGGCCCAACCATCTTCAGCTGCTTCACCAATGTCCTTCCTTCAATCATAAGGTCAGAAGTGGGGATGTTCGCTGATGATTGCACAATGTTCAGCACCATTCACGACTCCTCAGATACTGAAGCAGTCCATGTAGAAATGCAGCAAGACCTGGACAATATCCAGGCTTGGGCTGATAAGTGGCAAGTAACCAGTAGGGCGGCACAGTGGCGCAGTGGTTAGCACCGCAGCCTCACAGCTCCAGCGACTCGGGTTCAATTCTGGGTACTGCCTGTGTGGAGTTTGCAAGTTCTCCCTGTGTCTGCATGGGTTTCCTCCGGGTGTTCTGGTTTCCTCCCACATGCCAAAGACTTGCAGGTTGATAGGTAAATTGGCCATTAGCAATTGCCCCTAGTATAGGTAGTTGGTAGGGAAAAATATAGGGACAGGTGGGGATGTGATAGGAATATGAAATTAGTGTAGGATTAGTATAAATGGGTAGTTGATGGTCAGCACAGACTCGGTGGGCCGAAGGGCCTGTTTCAGTGCTGTATCTCTAAACTAAACTAAACATTCGCGCCACACAAGTGCCAGGCAATGACCATCTCCAACAAGAGAGAATCTAACCATCTCCCCTTGACATTCAACAGCATTACCATCGCTGAATCCCCCACTATCAACATCCTAGGGGTTACCATTGACCAGAAACTGAACTGGAGTAGCAATATAAATACCGTGGCTACAAGAGCAGGTCAGAGGCTAGGAATCCTGAGGCAAGTAACTCACCTCCTGACTCCCCAAAGCCTGTCCGCCATCTACAAGGCACAAGTCAGGAGTGTGATGGAATACTCTCCACTTGCCTGGATGGGTGCAGCTCCAACAACACTCAAGAAGCTCAACATCATCCAGGACAAAGCAGCCCGCTTGATTGGCACCCCATCTACAAACATTCACTCCCTCCACCACTGACGCACAGTAGCAGCAGTGTGTCCCATCTACAAGATGCACTGCAGCAATGCACCAAGGCTCCTTAGACAGCACCTTCCAAACCCGCAACCTCTACCAACAAGAAGGACAAGGGCAGCAAATACATGGGAACACCATTACCTGCACATTTCCCTCCAAGTCACACACCATCCTGACTTGGAACTATATCGCCGTTCCTTCACTGTCGCTGGGTCAAAATCCTGGAACTCCCTTCCTAACAGCACTGTGGGTCTACCTACCCCAAATGGACTGCAGCGGTTCAAGAAGGCAGCTCACCACCACCTTCTGAAGGGCAATTAGGGATGGGCAATAAATGCTGGCCTGGCCAGTGACGCCCACATCCCATGAATGAATTTTTTAAAAATGTGACAACCTGATCACTACTTCTAATGTCCACCCAGAATGATTTGAAGTTCGAAGCCATTGCTACACAATGGGGGATTGATGGTAGCCATTCACCTCTACTTATGATTCAACTGATTTCTTACAGCTTTCCCTGTTAAGTTTCAAGCTCGGAAACAGTGAGTCTAGGACTCCATAGATATTGGGTTTTGGATAAGACCACAAACAATAGGAGGTGTAATTTCTATAAATGTTTTTGTCTTGGTATGGTCCATTCAAGTGCAAAAGTCACCTGGCCCTCGGCAGCCATCTTATGCAGTCCTTTTAATGTCAATTAGGGTTCATTTTTTTAAAAAAAGGAAAATTCTGTTCCAGAAGATTCTACACTGAATAGGGTCCATGTTTAAAGTTATGAATAGGACATGCTTTTACTGGGCATGACACAGGCCAGGAAAGGGAAAAGCAAAACAGCCATGGCTCTCACTTTTGACTGCTATCTAACGATATCTTCTGGAAAATGAAAATGAGATAAGGACAGAATTGGGTCCATCTTCCACATCCCACTCAATAGCGCAACAACCTAGGCTCATAAACAAACAACAGCCATTTGAGTGAGGTACTGGAGGGTGCCGACAGTCCATGAAACTGTAACTGATTTCCTTCACTCCACCATTGGTGCCCATGCCTTCAGCTGCTCAGTCGCTAAGTTCAGGAATTCCCTCCCTAAACCTCTCCACCTCTCTACATCACTCTCTCCTCCTTTAAGATGATCCTTAAAACTTACTCTTTGAGTAAGCTTTTAGTCACCCGTCCTAATGTCTCCATATGTAACTCAGTGTCAAATCTTGCCTGATAACATTCCTGTGAAGTGTCTTGGGATGTTTTACTATGCTACAGGTGCTATATAAATGCAACTTATTGTTGTTGAAGGATCTTCAGGAAGGGGAAGAAATTGAGAAAAAATAACTGGAGGCCTCAATGATGGACTTTTCTGAAGGGGTAGATATCGTACCTCAGTTCGCTATCGTATTCGCATTGAAAATTTTACAGCTCAAGCATAATACAAAAGCTACAAAATGAATGTTAATGGACATAATTGAATTTTGCCTTCAGTTTGAGGGCCATTTGGAATCCCCACACTAAATTCAATCGCATTTTGAAGCAGAAAATGACTTAGCAGCAGGTAATGTATTCAAATACATCATCTTTGCCAACACCACGCTAAAATCTAGTACCAGGACAACTTTTCCCTCAAACAGTTTCAAAACCAGCCTTTGGAGAGAGCAATAGAAGAAAACAAATAGGCAATAGGTTGACAAGCTTTAATGGGGTCCCTTCCTGAGGAATAAATGTACAGCCATAGAAGTTCATAAACAAATCTCAATGAACAATATGAACTTTAGCAGTGGGATTGCAGTTATGTTCATCAAGATTACTTTTTAAAAACTGATTTCAACATATTGTTTTATTTTAACTTACTTGCCTTCACTGATGCTGAGATATACTAAAAGGACTGAGAAGCTGAAAAATTGATTTTTATTAAAAATGACTGTTTTTATCATATTATGCAATAATTTTCCTATTGTAAATAATGAATGTCATCAAAAATCAAAGAACACATTCTTCATGATGTCCAACTAACTGTATGGCACAGCAGACTCCTCATAACATGATGATGCAGCTCAAACCATCTATGTTTTCACATACAGCACACCTTAAAAGGAACTTTTGTGCTTAATTTTTTTTGATGAATTGGTCTAAATTTTACTTTGAAAATCACAGCGATTTCTAGCCTGAATTCTTCCCTTGCACATAGCAACAGTTCATAGGATATATAAAGCAATCCCATCACTTTCAATATACAGACCAATGACTTCCGGCCTCTTCTAAGCCAGTGGAGCACAAAAGCAGAAAACATTTACCCAGTGTGAATTTATATTAACGGACTCCAGATTGCTACTTATATAAAGGTGAAGACATATTGATAATTTACTCCCTTTTGAACAAATAGCACATCATGTGGATGTCAAACGATAACTATTGACGTAGAAGCTTTACATTACACAAAATCACATCCACAATCTTTACTATATCTGCACACACAACTTGGATTTTACCAACTTTGTACCCAAAAATTGATCTGGCCCAATTCCTTATTCCAAACACTAAATGGGGATGAGGGCACTTTTTAAGGTAGAAAAAAATCTTGTAGACAAAACGCCAAATTATATCTAAAAGCAAAATACTGTAGATGCTGGAAATCTGAAATAAAAACAAGAAATGCGGGAAATACTGAGCAGGTCTGGCAGCATCTGTGGAGAGAGAAGCAGAGTTAACGTTTCAGGTCAGTGACCTTTCTTCAGCACTGTATTCGCTGCTCACAATGTGGTCTCCTCTACATTGGGGAGACCAAATGCAGATTGGGTGACCGCTTTGCGGAACAACTCCGCTCAGTCTGTAAGCATGACCCCGAGCTTCCAGCTGCCTGCCCCGCACCCTGCTCTCATGCTCACATCTCTGTCCTGGGATTGCTGCAGTGTTCCAGTGAACATCAACGCAAGCTCGAGGAACAGCATCTCATTTACCGATTAGGCACACTACAGCCTGCTGGACTGAACATTGAGTCTAGTTCTGATGAAGGGCCACTAACCTGAAACGTTAACTCTGCTTCTCACTCCACAGATGCTGCCAGACCTGCTGAGCATTTCCAGCATTTCTTGTTTTTATGCCAACTTATATTTATCTGCAGAACTGTTACTGTGTTTTAATCAATTCCCGTCACTCTTGTTTTTTTTTGCTGCAAAGCTATGTAATATGTTTGCTTATTTTCTGGCTCAGTCAGACTTTAATTCAGTTTTTGCACTTGGTCTTTTGAGTTACCAGTTTCCTACCTCATCCTGGTCTACCTCACTATCAGTAAACTTATATTGATCGTGTTCTTCCAAAGGCTTGTGGACTTTTTTCAGGAAGGATAAGAAAGAATTGCATTTATATAGCGTTTGTCACAACCTCAGGATGTCCCAAAGTGCTTTACAACAAATGAAATACATTTGAAGTGTAGTCACTGTTCTAATATGGGCAACACAACAGCCAATTTGCACACAGCAAGCGTCCACAAACAGCTATGTAATAATGACCTGTTAATCTGTCTATTGTGATGTTGATTGAGGGATAAATATTAGTCAGGACACCAGGGATAACTCCCCTGCTCTTCTTCAAAATAATGCCACGGGGTCTTTTACATCCACCTGAGAGGGCAGATGGGGCCTCAATTTAATATCGTATCCAAAAGATGGCACCTCCGACAATATAGTGTTCCCCCAGTACTGCACTGAACTGTCAGCTTAGATTTTTGAACTCAAGTCCTGGGGTGGCATTTGAACCTATAACCTTCTGACTAAGAGTACTACCAGCTGAGCCATAGTTGACCCTCATTCCTGGATACTTTATTCACTGGTATTATTTGTGCATTTAGTTTCTTACCAACTTTTGTAATTTTTTTTTCTTGATTGGCATCTTTGGCTTTTTTGCCGATTTCCACCAAGGGTACATCATAAACAGGGCACTGATCCCAATTGTCACAGCCCAACTACTGCCCGATCTTTTTTTTTGTTCATTTCATGGGATGTGGGCGTCGCGGCTCGGCCAGCATTTATTGCCCATCCCTAATTGCCCATGAGAAGGTGGTGGTGAGCTGCCTTCTTGAACCGCTGCAGTCCATCTGGGGTAGGTATACCCACTATGCTATTAGGAAGGGAGTTCTAGGACTTTGACCCAGCGACAGTGAAGGAATGGCGATATCGTTCCAAGTCAGGATGGTGTGTGCCTTGCAGGTGGTGTTGTTCCCACGCATCTGCTGCTCTTGTCCTTCTAGGTGATAGAGGTCAGGTGTTTGGAAGGTGCTGCCTGAGCAACTTTGGTGCATTGCTGCAGTGCATCTTGTAGATGGTGCACACTGCTGCCACTGTGCGTTGGTGGTGGAAGAAGTGAATGTTTGTAGATGGGGTGCCAATTAAGCGGGCTGCTTTGTCCTGGATGGTGTTGAGCTTCTTGAGTGTTGTTGGAGCTGCATCCATCCAGGCAAGTGGAGAATATTCCATCACACTCCTGACTTGTGCCTTGTAGATGGTGGACAAGCACTGGGGAGTCAGGAGGCGAGTTATTCGTCGCAGGATTCCGAGCCTCTGACCTGCTCTTGTAGCCACGGTATTCATATGGCTACTCCAGTTCAATTTCCGGTCAATGGTAACCCCCAGGATGTTGATAGTGGGGGGATTCAGCGATCGTAATGTCGTTGAATGTCAAGGGGAGATGGTTAGATTCTCTTTTGTTGGAGATGATCATTGCCTGGCATTTGTGTGGTGCAAATGTTACTTTCCACTTATCAGCCCAAGCCTGGATATTGTCCAGGTCTTGCTGTATTTCTACACGAACTGCTTCAGTATTTGAGGAGTCGTGAATGGTGCTGAACATTGTGCAATCATCAGCGAACATCCCCATTTCTAACCTTATAATTAAAGGAAGGTCATTGATGAAGCAGCTGAAGATGGTTGGGCCTAGGACACTACCCTGAGGACCTCCTGCAGTGATGTCCTGGAGCTGAGATGATTGACCTCCAACAACCACAACCATCTTCCTTTGTGCTAGGTATGACTCCAACCAGTGGAGAATTTTCCTCCTGATTCCCATTGACTCCAGTTTTGCTAGGGCTCCTTGATGCCATACTCTGTCAAATGCTGCCTTGGTGTCAAGGGCAGTCACTCTCACCTCACCTCTTAAGTTCTGCTCTTTTGTCCATGTTTGAACCAAGGTTGTAATGAGGTCAGGAGCTGAGTGTCCCTGGTGGAACCCAAACTGAGCGTCACTGAGCAGGTTATTGCTAAGCAAGTGCGGCTTGATGGCACTGTTGATGACACCTTCCATCACTTTACTGATGATTGAGAGTAGACTAATGGGGCGGTAATTGGCCGGATTGGATTTGTCCTGCTTTTTGTGTACAGGACATACCTGGGCAATTTTCTACATTGCCGGGTAGATGCCAGTGTGGGTGACCGCCAGGCAGTCTAAGAGAACCAGGCAGGTAGTGCAGGAGTCCACTGATATGATCTCACTCGCTAATCGGTTTTCCATTTTGTGAGGGTGATGGTTCCCCAGAGGATTGCAGTCACAGCCAAGTTTGTGGCACCACAGTTGCCTCAGGTGCACAGGAGGGAAGAAGAGTAGAAGAGCAGTAGTGATAGGGGATTCGTTAATTAGGGGAACAGACAGGAGTTTCTGCAGCAGTAAGTGTGACTCCAGGATGGTGTGTTGCCTCCCTGGTGCCAGGGTCAAGGATGTCATGGAGCAGCTGCAGGACATTTTTCTGGGGGAGGGTGAACAGCCAGAGGCCGTGGTCCACATTGGTACCAATGACATAGGTAAAAAGGGGGATGAGGTCCTGAAAGCAGGTTTTAGGAAGCTAGGAAGGAGATTAAAAAGCAGGACCTCAAAAGCAGTAATCTCAGGATTGCTCCCAGTCCCACGGGCAAGTGAGCATAGGAATAGGAGAATTGAACGATTGAATACGCGGCTGGAGAACTGGTGTAGGACGGAGAGCATCAGATTTCTAAGACATTGGGACCGGTTCTGGGGCAGGTGGGACCTGTACAAGATGGACAGGTTACATCTTAGCAGGATTGGGACAAATATTCTCGCAGGGAGATCTGCTAGTGCTGTTGGGGAAGGTTTAAATTAAATTGCCAGGGGAATGGGAACCTGAGAGGGAGTGCAGATTGGAGGGAAGCAAAACTGGTAACTAGTCACGGGTGTGGGAACCGGACCAAGTATCAGAGAGGAATACCAAGGTGCACAAAATACTGGGGGAGATAGATAGCATGAGAGTAGGGAATAGTAAGTTATTAGGTGGGGTCAACGTCTGAATCAGGGTTAATGTGCATGAATGTGAATGCACAGAGTGTGGTTAATAAGATTGGTGAGGCACAGGTGCAGATTGCCATGTGGAAATATGATGTTGTGGCTATAACAGAGATCTGGCTCAAAGAAGGGCAGGACTGGGTGTAAAATATTCCTGGATACAAGGTATTCAGGAAAGATAGGAAAGATAAAAAAGGGGGAGGGTTAGCGGTATTGATTAAGGGGAACATTGCAGTGCAGGAGAAAAAGGATGTCCCGGAGCGGTCGAGGACAGAATCAATTTGGCTAGACCTAAGGAATAAAAAAGGTATAGTTACATTGGTTGGTGTTGTCTTTGGACCACCAGCTCATGGGAAGGACCTAGAGGAACAAATTTGCAAGGAAATTACAGAGAGGTACAAAAATTGTAGGGTGGTTATAATGGGGGACTTTAATTATCCAAACATAGACTAGGATAGTAGTAGTATAAGGGCAGTGAGGGGCGAGAGTTCCTAGAGTGTGTTCAGGAACATTTTCTACAACAGTATGTTGCTAGTCCAATGACAAAGGAGGCAGTGCTAGACCTGGTTCTTGGGAATGAGGTGGGCCAAGTGGATCAAGTATCATTCGGAGAGCATTTAGGGGATAGTGATCATCGTATCATCAGGTTTAGGCTGACTATGGAAAAGGACAAAGAGCAATCCAGGGTAAGAATAATTATCTGGGGAAAGACCAACTCCAATGGGGTAAGAATGGATCTGGGGCAAGTAAATTGGAGTCAAAAGCTGGCAGGAAAACTGGGAGATGAACAATGGGCTACCTTCAAAGAAGAGATAGTTCATGTGCAGTCGAGGTATGTTCCCCCGAAGGGGAAAGGTAGGGCAAACAAATCCAGAGCTCCCTGGGTGACAAAAGAGGTAGAGATTATGATAAAAATGAAAAAGTGTGCTTATGACAGATACCAGGTAGAAAATACTATTGCGAACCAGGCTGAATATAGAAGGACCAGAGGGGAAGTGAAAAAGCAAATAAGAGAAGCAAAGAGAGAGCATGAAAAGAGACTGGCAGCTGGAATTAAAAGAAATCCCAAATTTTTCTATAGGCATTTAAATAGTAAAAGTGTGGTAAAAGGACGAGTGGGGCTGTTTATGGACCAGAAAGGGGATTTACACATGGAGGCAGAGAGCATAGCTAAGGTATTAAATGAATACTTTGCATCTGTCTTTACCAAGGAAGAAGATGCAACTCAGGAAATGTTGAAAGAGGAGGTAAATCAGACACTAGAGGGGTTTCAAATTGATAAAGAGGCAGTATTAGACAGGCTGCCTGTACTTAAAGTGGATAAAACACCAGGACGTGATGAGATGCGTCCAAGGATACTGAGGGAAGTGAGGGTGGAAATTGCAGAGGCACTGGCCATAATTTTTCAGTCTTCCTTAGACTCGGGAGTGGTGCCAGAGGACTGGAGAATTGTAAACGTCAGACACTTGTTCAAAAAAGTGTGTAAAGATAAGCCCAGCAATTGCAGATCAGTCAGTTTGACTTCGGTGGTGGGAAACTTCTAGAAAAAATAATTTGGGACAAAATCAATTGTCACATGGACAAATGCGAGTTAATTAAGGAAAGCCAGCATGGATTTCTTAAGGGAAAATCATGTTTAACTAACTTGCTGGAGTTTTTTGAGAAGGTAAGAGAGAGGGTTGATGAGGGCAATGCTATTTGATGTGGTGCACATGGATTTCCAAAAGGCATTTGATACAGTGCCACACAACAGACTTGTTGGTAGCAACATGGATACAACATTGGCTGAGTGACAGGAAACAGAGTAGTGGTTAATGGATGTTTTTCGGGCTGGAGGAAGGTTTGTAGTGGAGTTCCCCAGAGATCAGTGTTGGGACCCTTGCTTTTCCTGATATATATTTATGACTTAGACCTTGGTGTACAGGGCACAATTTCAAAGTTTGCAGCTGATACGAAACTTGGAAGCATTGTGAACTGTGAGGAGGATAGTGTAAAACTTCAAAAGGACATAGACAGGTTGGTGGAATGGGCAAACAGGTGGCAGATGAAGTTCAATGCAGAGAAATGTGAAGAGATTCATTTTGGTAGGAAGAACATGGAGAGATAATATAGAATAAAGGGTACAATTCTAAAAGGGATGCAGGAGCAGAGGGACCTATGTGTATAAGTGCAAAAATTATTGAAAGTGGCAGGACAGGTTGAGAGAGCGGTTAATATAGCATACAGTATCCTGGGCTTTATTAATGGGGGCATAGAGTACAAGAGCAAGGAAGTTATGTCGAACTTGCATAAGACACTAGCTTGGCCTCAGCTGAAGTATTGCATCCAGTTCTGGGCGCCGCACTTTAGGAAAGACATGAGAGCATTGGAGAGAATACAGAAAGGATTCACGAGAATGGTTCCAGGGATGAGGAATTTCAGTTATGAAGATAGATTGGAGAATTAGGACTGTTTTCTTTGGAGAAGAGAAGGCTGAGAGGTGATTTGATAGAGATATTCAAAATCATGAGGGGTTGATGACAGAATTGATGAAGAGAAACTGTTCCCATTCATGAAAGGATCGAGAACAAGAGGACAGAGATTTAAAGTATTTGGTAAGAGAAGCAAAAGTGACATGAGGATAAACTTTTTCACACAGCAAGTGGGGCGGCACAGTGGCGCAGTGGTTAGCACCGCAGCCTCACAGCTCCAGCGACCCGGGTTCAGTTTTGGGTACTGCCTGTGCGGAGTTTGCAAGTTCTCTCTGTGACCGTGTGGGTTTTCGCCGGGTGCTCCGGTTTCCTTCCACAGCCAAAGACTTGCAGGTGATAGGTAAATTGGCCATTGTAAATTGCCCCTAGGTGGTAGGGAATATGGGATTACTGTAGGATTAGTATAAATGGGTGGTTGTTGGTTGACACAGACTCGGTGGGCCGAAGGGCCTGTTTCAGTGCTGTATCTCTAAATATAAAATAAAATAAAGTGGTCAAGGTCTGGAATGCACTGCCTGAGAACGTGGTGGAGGTAGGTTCAACTGAAGCATTCAAAAGTGAATTAGACAGTTATATGAAAAGGAAGAATATGCAAGGTTATGGGGAGAAGGCAGGGGAATGGGACTGAGGGAATTGCTCTTTCGAAGAGCCAGTGCAGACATGATGGGCTGAATGGCCTCTTTCTGCACTGTAATGATCCTGTGATTGCCGGAATGTTATCAGAGCCCGTAGCCTTTGCAGTATCCAGTGCCTTCGATCGTTTCTTGATATCATGCGGAGAGAATCGAATTGACTGAAGACTGGCAACTGTGATGCTGGGGAATTCAGGAGGAGGTCGAGATGAATCATCCAGTCGGCATTTCTGGCTGAAGATTGTTGCAAATGCTTCAGCCTTATCTTTTGCACTGATGTTCTGGATTCCCCATCATTGAGGATGGGGATATTTTTGGAGCCACTGCCTCCTGTTAATTGTTTAATTGTCCAACACCATTCACGACTGGATATGGCAGGACTGCAGAGCTTAGATCTGATCCGTTGGTTATGGGATCGCTTAGCTCTGTCTATCGCATGCTGCTAATGCTGTTTGGCACGCAAGTAGTCCTGGGTTGTAGCTTCACCATGGGTGGTGTTCCCATGCGTCTGCTGTCCTTGACGTTCTAGGTGGTAGAAGTCATGGGTTTGGAAGGTGCTGTTGAAGGAGCTTTGGGAGTAGCTGCAGTGCATCTTGCAGATAGTACACACGGCTGCCACTGTGCATCGGTGGTGGAGGGAGTGAATGTTGAAGGTGGTTGATGGGGTGCCAATCAAGCGGGCTGCTTTGTCCTCAAATGGTGTCAAGCTTCTTGAGTGTTGTTGGAGCTGCACCCATCAGGCAAGTGGATGAATTACCGTAGAAGTGCAAAGGACTGTTATGTAGACAAACCTAGCAACCAATTTGTGCATAGTGATATGCCACAAACAGCAGTGAGATAAATGGCCAATTAATCTGTTTTGGTGGTGTTGGTTGAAGGACAAAAGTTGGCCAGAATACCAGGAGAACGCGTTACTTATCTTTGAATGGTGCCATGGAATCTCTCATATCCACCGGAAGAGGCACATAGGTATAATGTCTTATTTGAAAGGTTGCACCTCCGACAGTGCAGAACTCCATCAGTACTGCACTGAAAAGTCAGTGTAAATTACATACTCAAGTTCTGGAGTGTGTCTTGAACCCATGACCTTCTGATTTAGTGATAGACGTGCTACCAACTGAGTGAAGCTGGTATTTGAAAAAATTAGCAGGTTTCAAATTAGACTGGAAATTTTCCCTTCTCTTTCCCCCCTCCCACAAACACCCCAACACCCCTAATTTAGTAGTTAGTCGATCCTTGTTGTGTCCTTGCTGAGGATCTGATTTTTAGAGTCAATTGGACAACATTAGATTTTGACATGTAGTGAAGCTGAGTGGGTTAAATAAAGACATTGCTACCATACAGGAAGTTAAAGCTTCAACCTTGCTCGAAGAATGGGTCTGACATTCTTGGAATGTACTGGGTTCAGGCTGACTAGTGTAGATCAAAGGATAAGATAGCTCTCCTGGTGTTTGCTGCTCCATTAACTTTAAGGTCAGAGGAGAATTTCTTACACCATCTCCATCTACGTGAGGATATTAAAAAAATTTAAAAACTTGAATTAATATCGCATCTTATATTTCATTTCAAACTGCTTCACTTTAGTGAATTACTTCCTGTGGTGCAGGTACTGTTATATCACCAAATGGGGCCAGCAATTCCCATAAACCATGAAATGAATTACCTGTTTAATGTGTGTCTGGTAGAGGAATGTTGCCTAAAACATGGGAAATTCTCTCTTCTTATTTGAATCATGCCAGGATCTTTATCATTCACTTCAACCAGTAGAACAGGTCGCAATTTAACTTCTGATAATGCAGTACTTCAGGACTGGCAGTGGAATTTCAACCCACAGCCTTTTTGACTCCAAGGTGCTACCCAAAAAAAATAGAAAATGTTCAGCCAATAACTGAATAATGAAGGCTTTGTGCTGGAACAAAATATTCCAGCCACTGTGGCTCAGTTGGTAAATTTGCTGTAAATGTCAAACTGAACGACACAGGCAAGAAAGACCCAGTTTCGATCCGCTAACTGCTGGCATGTTGGTTTGCACAGCTGGAAAGGCAATTGAGGCATCGCAGGATCAGGGAAAGGAAGTCAACCAAAATGCCCTCGGCTGATCATTATATACTGATTCCTGCTGGAAAGTGCATTTGTGTGGATGTCAGCAATGATGGCCTTCAAGTTCGAAGTGCCTAACGACACACCCTGTACACACTCAAAAATTAAGAATAGGCAATTGAGCAATGTAAAGAAGGACTTCTGGATCCAATAGTATGATACCCTATCAAACGTCAGCGCCAAGGGAAGTGTACCTCAGCAAGAGTCAGTGACCCGGGAAGTGTACCTCAGCAAGAGTCAGTGACCCGGGAAGTGTACCTCAGCAAGAGTCAGTGACCCAGGAAGTGTACCTCAGCAAGAGTCAGTGCCCTGGGAAATGTACCTCAGCAAGAGTCAGTGACCCGGGAAGTGCACCTCAGCAAGAGTCAGTGACCCAGGAAGTGTACCCCAGCACGAGTCAGTGCCCTGGGAAGTGTACCTCAGCAAGAGTCAGTGCCCTGGGAAATGTACCTCAGCAAGAGTCAGTGACCTGGGAAGTGTACCTCAGCAAGAGTCAGTGACCCGGGAAGTGCACCTCAGCAAGAGTCAGTGACCCGGGAAGTGTACCCCAGCAAGAGTCAGTGCACCTCAGCAAGAGTCAGTGACCCGGGAAGTGTACCCCAGCAAGAGTCAGTGACCCGGGAAGTGTATCACAGCAAGAGTCAGTGACCCGGGAAGTGTACCCCAGCAAGAGTCAGTGCCCAGAGGGACTGTACCCCAGCAAGAGTCAGTGACCCCAGAAGTGTACCCCAGCAAGAGTCAGTGCCCAGAGGGACTGTACCCCAGCAAGAGTCAGTGCTCAAGGAACCGTAACCCAGCAACAGTCAGTGCCCAAGGCAGTGTACTCCAGCAAGAGTCAGTGCCCGGGGAACTGTACCCCAGCAAGAGGCAGTACCCAAGGAAGTGTGCCCCAGAAAGAGTCAGTGCCCAGGGAAGTGTATCCCAACAAGAGTCAATGCCCAGGGAAGTTTATCCCAACAAGAGTCAGTGCCTGGGAAACTGTACCGCAGAAAGAGTCAGTGCCCAGGGGAACTGTACCCCAACAAGTCAGTGCCCGGGGGACTACCCCAGCAAGAGTCAGTGCTCAAGGAAGTGTACCCCAGCAAGAGTCAGTGCTCAGTGAGGTTTACCCCAGTAAGAGTCAGTGCCCGGGGGAACTGTACCCCAGTAAGAGTCATTCCCCGGGCAAGAGTAAGTGCTTGAGAACTGAATCCCAGCAACAGTCAATCATAGAATCATAAAAGTTTACAGCATGGAAGGAGGCTATTCAGCCCATCGTTTTCACACTGGTTGACGAGTAGCTATCCAGCTTAATCCCATTTTCCAGCTCTTGGTCCCTAGCCTTGTAGGTTACAACACTTCAGATGAATATCCAAGAACTTTTTCAATGTTATGAGGGTTTCTGTCTCTACCACTCTTTCAGACAGTGAGTTCCAGATCCCCATCACCCGCTAGGTGAAAAAACTTCCCCTTGAATCCCCTCTAAATCTACTACCTCTTACCCTAAAGCTATGTCCCCTAGTTATGGACCCCTCAACAAAGCGGAATAGGGACTTCCTATCTTCTCTATCTAGACCCCTCTCCCCTCAGCCTTCTCTGTTCCGAAGAAAACAACCCTAGCCTATCCAATTTTTCCTCATAACTAAAATTCTCCAATCCAGGCAACATCCTCGTAAATCTCCCCTGCACCCCCTCTAGTGCAATCACAGTCTTCCTATCTTGCAGTGACCAGAACTCCAGCTGTGGCCTAACTCGTGTTTATACAGTTCCGGCATAAACTCCCAGCTTTTATATTCTATGCCTCCACTCAATGTTGGGATCCGTATCCCAGCAAGTCGACATTCAAGGAATTGTCTCCAGCAAGCTAATGGCTGGGAAAGTGTGACTAAGGAAGAGTCCACGTCCTCAATGGAGATGGGGAGAAAAAGCAGCAAAAATAGTCTCTTTGTTGAAATGTAATTTAATAATAATCTGTATTTTCTTCACAGTTCATAGAGATGGAGGAAACTCTAATATGGGAGCAGTATACAGTGGTGCTACATCGGGTAAATCCATATACTTCAGTCTTTGTAAATTTTACCTCTGTTTTCATTTAGAATCTAAGAAATTGGAACCATTCTACCAACCCTAATCTTCCCTGAAACTACCTACAATCTACCCTAACATGAACTTTACCTCACCAACTTAATGTCCCTACACAGTCCCAGTATGATCAATATATCATGGACCCTACCCAACTCATTTAATTTCCTGAGGGAATATTCTACATCAATTCCCAGTGGGATCAATTAGTGAAGGATCAATCCGTGGCTCTGTAATTTGCTTATTGTTACAGATGGTGTTCAAAGAATAAAACTTCCCCTCTTAAAAAAGGAAATGGATGCATTGTTGGTAAACATGAGCCTCTTAGGCCACTTTTGCTCTGGTGGTTGTTTTAATTCAAATTCCAGAAGACTGTGAGCCTCTTCCCAGCTTTTACACTGCTAACACCTTATCCCAGGAATAGACTCATAAACCACAAAGACCCAATCTTCTGTCAGGATAAGCGAATCAGATTTAGCAGTATGTCAATCAAAGCAGCACAGCATTTAATAACTCCACCCCCCCCGCCATTTTGGTGAGATTCTTGAAATGGGTGGCTCAGGCACCCACTGGAAACAGACAGGAGCCTCATTAGCCTACACAAATCTGGGTGCTCTGAGGTCAATAGGATCACAATGCAATTTTGAAAACCAATGGTCAGAACGTAGGTCCTGCATGCTCTGTCCATCAATCCTTGGTATTGAGTACCCTAACCAGCGGTCTTAAAGGGACCACTACAGGTCACTCAAACAAAGTGGTTACAAAAAAAGGATTGTAACTTATGTTTACCAAACATGGTATAAGAGGTTTGTAAAGGATTTTTATAGGATATTAACGCTGCTCCTGCCCCTATCAGCTCCGGTGCCCAACCCACTGTAGTTCTCCCCCAAGATCACCATATTTTCCCACCCCACCACCCCTACCCTTACCCGCACTAGCTGGGCTCCATGGTGGAGACACTGGATTTCTCTGAATAAGCTGCTCAAAAAGCCCAGGCAGCTCACCGACAGAAATCTAATGGACTACTTTCATCAGACAGGAGGCACCCTAGTGGCTCTATTTAAGAGAGATTGTAGTAAATGTTGTCTTCAGCAGTAGCACAAAACAGGTGATAGCACACCAATGACAACCCGTTTTACATTCTGCCTGATTTTTTTCCCCATTGGCTCAGTGTAAAATCAGCTGCCGATACTCGATCCCCTGTTTGTGCTCCCAGTCAAGTCAATTTTCACCCCCATTATGTTCAGTATAAAATAATTAAGTACAGGGTAAAGTTCCCTCTAATCTGCCTCAACAATGTGCCGCAGCCCCAGCCTCAGAAAAGCATCTCCAACTGCATTCATTTGGCATTCATTTCATCTTCCGACCAACTACCTTGCTGTCTGTAGTAATTCTTATTCTTTTGTATTTTGTGGAAGGATTCAAAGATAGGATTTGGCATCGCAATATCTGGAGGGAAGGACAAACCCAACAGCAGCACTGGAGAAACTGCCATTCTGATTTCAGATGTTGTTCGGTCAGGACCAGCTGAAGGGAAAATCCAGTGAGTAAAAAGATCCCTCAGTCAGGGATATTCTATCCATAAATTAAAGAGTGTTACAACCAGGTGAGAATTGTATCTAGGAGTCTTTTGTTGTTTTTACCTGGTCTTATTGTAACAGGGTTTAATTTTAAACACACTGTGTTTTGAGCTGCCCCTTTTTGTGAATCCTTGTTCACAGCTTTCCAATTATAAGGCAAAGAAATCACCACATCAGGTTTTCTCAGGTTTAAAGGAGAAAAGTGACGTTTATTTAAACTTCAACTTAAACTCTAATATGGTTCACGCCTACGGATATACAACGTGCCCAAGCTAGCATGCACATGCAATATACACATACAGATAGGGACAAAAAAGAGAAGAGGAAAATATAGTAGAGAGGGGTTTGAGGCAATATCAGAAGAGTTTCTTGTTTACTGTGCTTCGAGCTCACTTGATTGTAGGTAGTCTTGCTGTTCATCAGGGCCCAGCGTTCTTCTTAAACCTTGGTCACGTAGGAGACTTTACTCTCTTTGAGGTTCACGTGTTTTCACAAGATTCAGTTACATGGGAAAGGGATGGAGGCAGGCAGACTGGAGAGATTCTGCCTCAGTTCCAGGAGCACACGGCTTTCTGAGTTCAAATCCCTTGTTGGAAGTTCAAATCTCAGCAGCCAGCTAGTCATGTGACTAAAACTGGTCTGACCACTTCTTCTGTGTTTGTGGATTTTGCTATCTTAGCAGTTAGCCTGGAATGCTAGACACCCCCACCTTCAACATCTGGTAATCAAAGGTCCATTGTTGGTTGAATGGGACAGGGCATGGTCCTTTGTCTCTAGTTCCAACACTGTTTGTAACCATGCAAATGTCTTTCCAATCAGGGTCTTGCAATTTTAAGTTTTAATGTTCATGTGGCGAAATAATGTGCGCCACAGTCTTGGAAGGTGAGGGGGGTTTGCCTGACAAGAGACAGAGACATTGGCCGGAATTTTACGTTGGGCAGGAGGCCTTGTCCACTGGCCAAAAAGTCTCTGCCGGGCCTGGGGAGCCAAGACGGGATTTTTCATTCCCCAGGCCCTTAATTGGTATTGGGCAGAACTTCTGCCTCCTTGAGGCAGGAAGTTCTGCCTAATGGAGCTGCCAGCCAATCAGCGGGCTGGCAGTTCTTAGTCGAAGAAGCACCACCAGGAGCGGTGGCCACTGCTGGGATTAAACCCAGCCATCAGAGGTAGGTTTTTGGGGCCTCGCTAGAGACAATCGGCTGGGCCCCAGCGAGGCAAAGGGGGTTGATTAAGCGTTGAGGGGAGTGTTGTGCATTGGGGGCGGTTGGGCATCGGGGGTGGCCCTTCTTGGGGCACAGGGGGCCCAATCGGGAGGATCCACCCCTCAGCCCGCAAGAAGGCCGCCTGGTTTTACCAGGCGGGGTTGTTGGGGCCTTTGCTGTCTGGTCTCCAAAGTTAAAATACCAGCGGAGGGGGGAGGAGGCCCTTAAGTGGCAGTTGATTGTCCAATTAAAGGCCTTGATTGGCCTGGGGCTAGTGGGCCGTTTCCCGCCGCCACCGCTCCATGTAAAATTGCAGCAGGGGCGCAAGGGACCCCCGCCTCCCACTCAATTTAACACCCGAGCCCCCCCTCCACCCCCACCACCAGCCCACTCATTTGGGGGCTGTAAAAT
The DNA here is from genome assembly GCF_036365525.1 of Heterodontus francisci. NCBI lineage: Eukaryota > Metazoa > Chordata > Chondrichthyes > Heterodontiformes > Heterodontidae > Heterodontus > Heterodontus francisci. The sequence goes on along the minus strand of NC_090406.1, from coordinate 33,258,124 downwards.
TTCGGCCATTAGGATTAATTCTTGAAAGATGTGCACCTGTGTATTGTTAATTGCGCACTAGAGGGCCCCCTAATGGGAGAAAGTATGTTGTAAGCAATTACACTCACAATATATTGTTGGTTGCTGTTCGAATCACAATTAAATGTTCCAGAGAGTCTGATAGAAATGCAGCTATTACAATGCCACACCAACCTGAGTGCTTATTCAGACATGACAGTTATCATCTGTTCCAGTTGGAGTGACTAGTATTCTGGGGTATAGCAGCACAAAGAGTGGCTAGTTATAACTCATCAGTAGCTCATCACATTGTATTCCCAGTCATCACAGTCCTTCATTTCCTTGTGGTTCATTGTTTTATATGCAAGTGTAATTCCAATCAGCAGATTCGGAGTGCAGCCTGGATTATACAGACATCCTAACTAGAGAATGGCACAAAGTGGCTGGAAGGACAGCGAAAGATGAGGAGGTGTGATTGGAATGAGTCAGGCTTCTTCGCTTCTTCTCAGGGAAGGTTAATGATCAAAAGAATAGCTAGTCCTTTGGTAAAAATAAATCCTGCAAAGGCCACTTCTTCCATTTTTCTTTCAGCTCTCCCTATGCCATTGACCATCTTGACCCAAGATGGCAGCCAGGCCATCTACTCCTAGACTTCTGAATGCAGTTACTATGAGGCTAGTGGCTGAGAATGGCTGTCCATTCATTTAGCTGCGAAAGGGAACTCAAATTCCAGAGAGTCGTGAGAGTGACGCCTAGCCACACTCTCAGGCTCTAAAATACCATGCTACCAAAATTCAGCCATCTTTAATTCACTGGCTTTAATCTGAGATCAACACAGGGTACAAATTATCTCTCTCACATCCCTGTGCAGTCAATAAGAACCAAACTGTGTGATTGATAATATTTATGCTAATTAAGGTGACAAGTCAGTGGTGGAGGATCAAACCACTTGTCCTACTAGCTCCTCCTACACTGTTCAAACATTAACAGGTCAGATACAGCACAGTTTAGATGTAAAGTAAAACTTCCTCAACATTGTCCCATCAAGCACTTCCCGGACATGCAAATCAGAGGTTAGATACAGAGTAAATCTCCCTCTACAGTATCTTTAGAACAAACCCCAACTCCATAAGAATGCCCTGCCTTCCACCATACACCATGTAAGGTGGCCTGATTCAATATCTGTGGTGAGCACTTTCCAGCAGGGATGAGGGGCTCGTGATCAGAAGCAAGAAACCTGACAGATTCCTTCCTCACTAATCCAGAGGCCAGTAACAATGCTTTCTCACTGCCATCCCAGCTGAAATCAGTTAACACAGCGCCGAACATAAATCAAATCTGAGACAGTTTGGAACAGGACAATGTGTTTACCTACTAAAGTATCGGAGGGGAGTGGTGGAAGTGAACTGACCCACTATAACAAAAACCTCCAAACTCAAAACCATACACAGAAAAATGCTGAATAATCTCAATGGCTCAGTGACTTTATCCAATAACGAAGTAAGGCACCTAAACCAAGATGGTCCCAGGTTTAATTTTCTGTCTGTCTGATCTCAGCCAGAGCAGCAGCAGTGGAGCAGAATTTACTTCAGGAGAAGGAAAATCATTCCGGGTGCCAGCTCCTGATCAGGTCTGTGTGCATAGACGATGGGGGTGGAAAGCGCGGGGACACAAAACAGTTGATATCCTATTATTTGTTCTGCCCAATATTCAGTTCCACTGATTTCAATAAGACTGACTATGGAATGTGTTGTATGACAGCCAGCAAATGGGTTTCCGACTGTTTGTGTTCCTGTCCATGTCCAATTTCGACCCCAATGAGTGAGTTCAGGATTGGGGTTCGGTGTAATGCTGTCTACAGTTGAATACCCTGGAAAAACTCAGTATCTGGACTCCCACATCAACCACCCAGAGTACCCTATCTGAAGTCGGTGCCGTCAAGAGAAGAGAGGATCAATTTGGTGGGAGAAAATAACATAAATCTATCTTGTGATAAGGAATGTTGTATTTTTGAAATGTTTCCCACTTTAATTTGAATGGTTCTCTCTTTTCAGGATAAAGGATAGGATTGTTATGGTGAATGGCGTTTCCATGGAAAATGTGCCCTCTTCGTTTGCCATCCAATGTCTAAAGAGTTCTGGAAAATCTGCTAATATAGTGAGTGTCATAGGGCTCTGTGCAGACCTGAGGCAAAGAATCCTTTGACTCTGAAATATCTATTATTATCAGTTTGCTCCAGGTCACAACAGTATTGGACTAGCAACCCAGAGGTCAGGGGTTCAAATTCCACCACGGCAAATTGTGAAATTCAATTCAATAAATCTGCTCATTTTTGAACCAGCAGAAAAAAATCTATGCTAGCGACCAGACTGTTGGATGAACCCAACCGGTTTACTATGTTCCTTCAGGGAGAGACCTGCCAGCACTAAGCCAGCCTGGCCTACTTGCAACCCTACTCACACACTTTGGCCCTTAATACCCTTACTGTAAACAGGCATGGGTAATAAATATTGGCTTCTCAGTTTCGGTCACTTTGTAAGAACAAATTTTTTTTTAAAATTTCAATAGAACAAAATTAAAGAACTTGTGTGTATAAAGCACCTTTGGCCACCTCACATATCCTAAAGCATTTCACAGCCAATGAAGTAATTTTGAAGTGAAGATTACTATTGTAATTGAAGGAAAAGCGGCAGGCAGTTTTCACATAGCGAGATCCCACAAACAGACAATGATCAATTAAATTGTTTTAGTGCTGTTGATTGAGGGATAAATGTTGGCCAGGACACCAGAACGCCCCAGCCCTTCTTTGAATAGTGCCGTGGTATCCTTTACGTTGACTTAAGAGGGACTCAGTTAAATACCTCATCCAAAAGATGGCACCTCTGATAATGCAGCACTCCTTCAGTACTGCAATGAATTGCCAGCTGAGGTTTTGTGCTCATCAGGAATGGGGCTTGAACCCAAGAGCTGATAGTGCTACCACTGAGTCAAGGCTGACACATAAAGAGCACTGCTTTTATAAATATTGTAAGAATCAAGTAATGCTTGTGGATCTCATATGCTTGGTCACAGTGTCCTTGGTGAAAAAGGAAAACATCAATCAGAATGCCTTCTCCTGATCACTATCCAGTCATACTTGCTGTAACATGTGTGTGGATATGGACTCAGTTGTGAGATCTGCCATGATCAATCACCCTGTGAGCACTGAAGTCTAGATCTTCTGATCAGCATTATTTTAATGCTCGTGATATTTCATTTAATTTAAAAAGTCAGAGCCATGAGGAGGGGAGAGGAGAAAGATAACAGGAGGAATACATTAAAAAGTATAGAAAAGGGACAGGGTGCTGCTCACTCTTGCCAGGTTTCCACTAAATCTTTTAATTTTTGTCCACTAAAAAGATAATGCAGAACTTTCTGTGACTCGCTAATGGAATGAGAAGTCAGATAATTTTTGAAAGGAAAAGTGAAATTTTCCACACTATAATCCTCCTGATATTTCTTTTGTAAACTTACAAAAGAGTATAGTGTCAATAAAAATCTGCGAGGAGAATCCTGTGACATTTTCACCAAATGTGGGAGATTTCCTTTTCTTGGGCTCCTTTTAAATAACAGAAGTTGTTAAAATATTTTATAGGAACAGGAAAAGCCTATTGAGCCCAACTGAACCTTTTTGGAGATCAATCTCACCTTCTGCCCTTCTCACCACTGAGTAATTCTATTAATCCATGGGTCAGAGATGGGGCTTCAATGTTGTAGCACCAATTCTCCAACCCAGACTGACTACATACGCTGAATCCCACTGGGAAAATGAGATTGTGGGATGTACCCTCCCATCTCTCGCTGGAAACTCATCCAATCATTCCTTCATCCATTTATACCAGTCACTTCATTAACCTTCTCCAGTAATTCATTCTACAATTCTATTATACTTTGGGTGAAACGTTTTTGGCCAACCTCCGTTCTGACTCCTATCTTTCTCATCTTAAACTAGCTCGATTTGCATGTTATGTTGTTTTGGATAGTCCCAGTTTTTATGTGTAGGTGCTTGTTTGACTCAGATGCTGGGTAATCTTATGCTAACTAATGGCTATGCACTTTCTTTTAAGACACTGAAGAGGCCCCGTATAGTACAGCTACCTGCAACTAACACAGCACCACCAACAGGCTCCTACCATTCCAACCGTTCAAATCGATCAGACTATGCACACAATGATGCCTCAGATGAGGATGAGGACTATGATCCAGCTGGCAGGAACCTAAGAAGGATCCAGAACCAAAATCTGTACCATGAGGACTACTATCACAGTCGTGACCATGACCGGGACTTTGGAAGAAACCACAGCTACAATCGAAGTCCTAGTCCCTCAAGGAGCTACGATCGAAGTCCTAGTCCCTCAAGGAGCTACGATCGAAGTCCTAGTCCCTCAAGGAGCTACGATCGAAGTCCCAGTCCCTCAAGGAGTTACGAACGAAGTCCCAGCCCTTCTAGGGGCTACAACCATCGACACAACAGTCAGGATTACAATGATAGGGAGTATGGACGAGAACACAGCCCAACTGGGAGTCACTATGATGAGTTTGAGCACCCCAACAGCCAGCATGACCATGCCATAAAGAAACCCATCAAGAGTTACCTTATTAAAAATAATACTAATGAAGGTGAGATTTCTGTCAATGGAAAACCAGAATTTCAAGTGAAGAAGTATTTCTAACATTGCACACTCTCAATCACCATTAGTGCTGCTTGCTGTAATTCGTGTTGCTCACTTTAAATCATCTTCAGGGCAGACATTTTTGGAAAAATTATGACATTAGATGTGACTGCAGGGGATGGTGTAAGTACTCGGTCACTACCAGCATGGGCAAGTTGCCACTGACCTCAACATCTCCTGCCGCAAAAGCTGAGCGAGTGCCAACTAGCACCGTGGCTTTTTCCTCTAAAGGGGTGAGGGGTTTACAACTGGAGCATCAATCACCAATTGCAGAAGAGAGTTCCAAACTTCTACCACCCTATGTGTGTAGAAATGTTTCCGAATTTCACTCTGAAAGGCCTGGCTCTAATTTTCAGACCCTAGTCCTAGACTCCCCAGCTAGCGGAAATAGTTTCTCTCTATCTACCCTATCAGTTCCCCTTAATATTTTGAAAACTTCAATCAAGTAAGTGGCGCAGTGGTTAGCACCGCAGCCTTACAGCTCCAGCGACCCGGGTTCAGTTCTGGGTACTGCCTGTGCGGAGTTTGCAAGTTCTCCCTGTGACAGCGTGGGTTTTCGCCGGGTACTCCGGTTTCCTCCCACAGCCAAAGATTTGCAGGTTGATAAGTAAATTGGCCATTGTAAATTGCCCCTAGTATAGGTAGGTGGTAGGAATATGGGATTAGTGTAGGATTAGTATAAATGGGTGGTTGATGGTCGGCACAGACTCGGTGGGCCGAAGGGCCTGTTTCAGCGCTGTATCGCTAAATAAAATAAATAAATAAGTCTCCCCTTAACCTTATATATTCCAGGGAATATAACTCTCATTTGTGTAATCTCTCATTGTAATTTAATTCTTTGAATCCAGGTATCATTCTGGTAAATCTACTCTGCAATTCCTCCAAGACCAATATATCATTCCTAAGGTGTGGTGCCCAGAACTGCTCCACAGGGTGTGGTCTAACCAGGGCACTGTATAGCTGAAGTATGACTTCTACCCCCTTGTATTCTATTCCTCTAGATATAAAAGCCAGCATTCCATTAGCTTTTTTGATTGCTTTCTGTACCTGTCCATATATTTTAATGATCTATGTACCTAAATCCCTAAGTCTCTTTGGACTTCTAGTTTCTAGCTTTTCACCATTTAGAAAATACCCTGTTCTGTGCTTATTAGGTCCAAAGTGGAGGGCCTCATTTTTACCTACATTGAAATTCATTTGCGACAGTCTTGCCCATTTATTTAATTGGGCTGAATTTTGCCATCAGCGGCAAAGTATTGGCATTCACTGCTGACCTTGAAGAAAGCTGCCCACAAAGATCAAGCAATCTCCGTGGCACAGTTTCCTCATTCCTGACAGCAGTTTAAATCTTGTGCCAAGTTAAGGGGCGGCACAGTGGCGCAGTGGTTAGCACCGCAGCCTCACAGCTCCAGCGACCCGGGTTCAATTCTGGGTACTGCCTGTGTGGAGTTTGCAAGTTCTCCCTGTGTCTGTGTGGGTTTCCTCCGGGTGCTCCGGTTTCCTTCCACATGCCAAAGACTTGAAGGTTGATAGGTTAATTGGCCATTAGCAATTGCCCCTAGTATAGGTGGGTGGTAGGGAAATATAGGGACAGGTGGGAATGTGGTAGGAATATGGAATTAGTGTAGGATTAGTATAAATGGGTGGTTGATAGTCGGCACAGACTCGGTGGGCCGAAGGGCCTGTTTCAGTGCTGTATCTCTAAACTAAACTAAACTAAGGAGATCTCCAGGCATCAGCAGCAGTGATGTCAGCAAGCAGAACAAGCATCTAATCACATTGAAATATTCTCACAGAGAGTAAGGCAGGAAATTAAAAACACTGAATCACTTCACATTTAATTTAAATAGTTCAGATAGCGAAATAAATTGTTATGATTGGATTGAGATAGAAGATTTTTTAAAATTCATTCATGGGATGTGGATGTCGCTGGCTAGGCCAGCATTTATTGCCCATCACTAATTGCCCTAGAGAAGGTGGTGGTGAGCTGCCTTCTTGAACCGTTGCAGTCCATGAGCAGTAGGTACACCCACAGTGCTGTTAGGAAGGGAGTTCCAAGATTTTGATCCAGCGACAGTGAAGGAACGGCGATATAGTTCCAAGTCAGGATGGTGTGTGACTTGGAGGGGAACTTGCAGGTGGTGATGTTCCCATGCATTTGCTGCCCTTGTCCTTCTAGGTGGTTGAGGTCACGGGTTTGGAAGGTGCTGTCTAAGGAGCCTTGGTGCATTGCTTTAGTGCAGCTTGTAGATGGTACACACTGCTGCCACTGTGCGTCAGTGGTGGAGGGAGTGAATGTTTTTGTGCCAATCAAGCGGGCTGTTTTTTCCTGGAAGGTGTCGAGCTTCTTGAGTGTTGTTAGAGCTGCACCCATCCAGGCAAGTGGAGAGTATTCCATCACACTCCTGACTTGTGCCTTGTGGACAGGCTTTGGGGAGTCAGGAGGTGAGTTACTTGCCACAGGATACCTAGCCTCTGACCTGCTCTTGTTGCCATGGTATTTATATGGCTACTCCAGTTCAGTTTCTGGTCAATGGTAACCCCTACGATGTTGATAGTGGGGGATTCAGCGATAGTAATGCCATTGAATGTCAAGACGAGATGGTTAGATTCTCTCTTTTTGGAGATGGTCATTGCCTGGCACTTGTGTGGCACGAATGTTACTTGCCACTTAGCAGCCCTGGATATTGTCCAGGTCCTGCTGCATTTCTACACGGACTGCTTCAGTATCTGAGGGGTCGCGAATGTTGCTGAACATTGTGCAATCATCAGCGAACATCCCCACTTCTGACCTTATGATTGAAGGAAGGTCATTGATGAAGCAGCTGAAGATGGTTGGGCCTAGGGCTAAAATATCATAAACAAACTTTCACAAAATTATTTTAAAAGATATGGAATTTTTGTGTCATTTGAAGAAATTTGACATTCCACAACTATAAAATTAACTTTTCAGGGCCAGTGAGTGTCTTTAACAGTAATTATGAACTTAGTACGGCATTAAAAAACCCAGTTACACCTCATCCAGCAAGGTATAACTTTCTCAAGAATTTTTACAACAAAAATAATGGCGTAAGAATTGAAGTTCTCCTCAATTCATAGATTTCCCATTGATTGCCGTCGGAGGGTGCCTCAACAGCGCACCCTCTGGAATAGCATAGAATCACTGACAGCAACTTTTGGATTTCTGCATTATTCTGCACATGTGTGGACTCCCTAAGTTGTTGTCAGTTTCAGTGAAGTAATGATGGTGAACACAAACAATCTAGCTGTCATTAACCCCGCAATATCTGGGCTAATATCTCTGTCATTTTATGTTTCCAAGTTAGAGCTGCCATCACCAGGCTGCACTGTGAAGGGTTATTTTGCAAGTGTTGCTTTACAACCATGCTAACTCGCATTTATATAGCACCTATAACACAGTAAAACAACCCAACGCAATTCGCAAGAGTGTTAGCAAAGAAAATTTGACACTGAATTGAAGAAGGTGAAGAATGAGCTATTGTTTAGGGTGGGGTAACCAAGCAACAGAGAGAGTACCCAGTGTGTTACCCTGCCTGCATTGGTGAGGTCATTGAGGTTTTGTTGGGGTACTGGTCTCCAGTTCTGGTGTGAGGGAATTGGCACTCAGGCGAGTGTCACCTCACTCCAGGCAGCACGAGTTACATTCCTAGTAGGCTTGATGGCACCCAAATCAGGGGAGTGTATGCCTCCTGCCTTGAATCTGCCGGAGAAAGGCTTGGATGTCTGCCTCTGTAATTTCTGTATTTATTTTTGGAATGGGGCCCTGCCCTGCTGGGTACAGATGGTGCTTTTGTGGTCATTCTTCTGTAAAAGTACAATCGCAATATTGAGATGACATGTAGTGATGGTGTTTGAGAGTGAAGTGAATGAGCCAAGTGTTGTTCCTCATTTACTTGTTGTCCTCCAGTCTACTGCTGAAGTGCGGGCTGATATCTTTTTAAAGACTGTACAAGAGATTCCAGGATAGGTCACACACATTTTTCATGTGTTTTACGGCAATGACAGCACGAGTGGGAATGCACATGTGCAAACCCAGGAAATCCACATCTAATTGCCTTTGCAGATTTTTTCTTTCAGGTGTAAGTGTTCACTTTGTGGAAATTCTAGGCCATTGTCTTTTAGATCATTTGTCTTTTTGGTGGGGATGTGGTAGAGCATATGCAGTTAAAGTAGGATTGGTATAAATGGGTGGTTGTTGGTCGGCACAGACTCGGTGGGCTGAAGGGCCTGTTTCAGTGCTGTGTCTCTAAAAAAAAACAGTGCACACTGTGTAATATATAACAGCCTATTAGGCACTTTAGTGTTGTTCCTTCTTAAAGTGATCTGGGCTGCTTCCCAGCATCACTAGGTTCACTTTTTTTTTCTTTTTCTTCTACTCAACACACTTCTTTCCCTTACCTGCTTTTCTTTCTGGTCCCTTCCCCACCATTTCTCTCTCTTTCCCTTTTCTCTCCATTTTCCTCTATGAGGCGTTAGTTCAGGTATGGTGTGGAATGTACACTTGTGTCATTTATGTACCTGTAAGGTTTTAATTTTGCAGTTATCCCCTGCAGCTAACGTATCTGAGTAAGTCTTGCACAGTGAGGTGCAGAGTGCAGTCACACATTTGTGTTGTTAGACTATTGTTTTGCTCTTGATAAACTTCTCCTGAAAAGAATAATTGGACTTCACAAGAGCAGGGAGATGTGTTTGAAGTCTTGTTAATATTCAAGGGTTATCAGCATTTCTGGTCAGTTCAACAGGTGAATTCCTAAGTACCTTTGTGCACCATTTTTCCCCACAGAATACGGCTTGAGGTTGGGGAGTCAAATATTCATTAAACACATGTCATCGGGTGGTCTTGCCTCAAAGGAAGGGATCTTAAAGGAGGGAGACATCATACTGAAGGTAAAATATTCATTTTCAAAGGTCAAAGAGCTATTAATTAATGATAATTTCAGATCTCTAGGAGGGGATCCAGCCCATCAAAGGAGAGATTCAGCGATGTCACATTATCAGTTGAAAGCAGCGCTCACAAAGAGCTTCGATCTGAGAATCACAGGATGAATGGGTTAATGACAGAACTACAAATCCATAGGATGAATTCCTTGACCTGTGTTCCCTGAAAGCACTGCTCCCCACTAGCAGTGTGGGATCAATCCTATAGAGCCATTGTCTGATGGTTTCAGCTCTCCATTCCCCCCTTTATCTTAAACCACCATGGATTTCCTGTGATAAAAACAAAAAGTGCTGGAAATACTCAGCAAGTCAGGCAGCATCTGTGGAGGGAGAAGCAGAGTTAACGTTTCAGGTTTGTGACCTTTCATCAGAACTGAATTACTGACTACAACTATTGTGAGGGCAAGAGTTGCTAGAGGACGTTGGATGAAAAGAGAAACAGATAATGAAAATCAGTTTGTCCGACCCCTTATATCTTAATCCAATCATTGCCTAATGGATTAATGTTAGTGGAGGTGACAGCGATGCACCATTTTCTCTGTTTGTCTAGATTAATGGTATAGTGACTGAGAATATATCGTTGGAAGATACAAGGACACTAATTGAGAAGTCAGAGGGAGAGCTGAGGTTGGTGGTCCTTCGGGATAATGAACAGTTTCTGGTCAGTGTTCCAGAGCTGGTGGACAGTGAGGATAACAGCTCTGGCCTAGAAGGTAAGCGAGCAAACCACAAACCTGTTATTATTATACCATCTGTGGAGAGAAAAACATCGTTAATGTTTCAGGTCTGTGACCTGTCACCAGAACTGTCAAAAGTTAGAAATGCAATAGGTTTTGAGCAAGCGAAAGGGCGGAGGGGTGGAAGAAGAACAAAAAGGGAAGGTCTGTGATAGGTTGGAGGGTAGGACAGATTAAATGACAATAGGTTTCATGGCGCAAAGCCAAAAGGAGTGGTAATAGGACAAGTAAAGAAACAAAAGATGTGTCTGGATGAGCTGTGAATGACAGGATAACAGCTGTCCAAACACAAAGTAAAGGGTTTAAGAAAGAAACAAGAGGGGGAAAGAAACAAGTTAGTAAAAAAAAAGAAAAAATGTGGCACTGAAACACACGCTAACATTACACTAATAAGTCTGCTCTAATATACAGCTCTAATATATGGCGGGCAGCCATAAAGACAGGGCTAAATTGTGGCGAGTCGAAGAGACTTAGTAGTTGGCAGGAAAAAAGACAGAGGCGCAAGGGGAGAGCCAACTGTGCAACAGCCCCAACAAACAAATTTCTCTGCAGCACCTGTGGAAGAGCCTGTCACTCCAGAATTGGCCTTTATAGCCACTCCAGGCGCTGCTTCACAAACCACTGACCACCTCCAGGCGCGTATCCATTGTCTCTCGAGATAAGGAGGCCCAAAAGAAAGAAAAGAAAAAGAATATACAGCTAAGATAAATTCTACTTGACAGAATTTCCATGTTGCTTTCACAATTTCCTATTGTAACTTTGGTAGAAGATCAGTGGAAACTGCTGAAAAACAATATAAATGGCTGTTTACTCCTTTTCTTCAGGGTTTCTGCTGATTTTCCACCAAAGTTACAGAATCATAGAAACAGAATGGTTACAGCACAAGGGACATCAAAATCAATAAGAAGAAATTTTATAGTTACGTAAAGGGAAAGTGGGTGGTCAAAAGCAATGTAGGTCCACTAAAAGCTGAAAATGGAGATATTGTCATTGATAATGGGGAAATGGCAGACATGTTGAACAATTACTTTGCCTCAGTATTTACAGTTGAAAAGGAGGATAACTTGCTGGAAGTCCCAAAAAAATTAATCGCCGATAGGGGACAGGGACTTAATACAATTAACGTAAGTAAAACATCAGTAACAAGGAAATTAATGGAACTAAAGAGTGAGAAATCCCCAGGACCTGATGGTTTCCATCCGAGGGTGTTAAAGGAAGTAGGGGAGCACATTGTAGATGCCCTAACTATAGTCTTTCAGAGTTCCCTAGATTCAGGAGTGGTCCCTATGGATTGGAAAGTTGCACATGTCACTCCACTTTTTAAGAAGGGTGAAAGGGGGAACCAAGGAAATTACAGTAATATAAAAGCAAAATACTGCGGATGCTGGAAATACTCAGCAGGTCTGGCAGCATTTGTGGAGAGAGAAGCAGAGTTAACGTTTCAGGTCAGTCACCCTTCTTCAGAACTGGCAAATATTAGAAATGTAAAAGGTTATAAGCAAGTAAAGTGGGGGTGGGGCAAGAGATAACAAAGGAGGAGATGTAAATAGGACAAGGTCACAGAAAAACTGACCAGAAGGTCATGGAGCAAAGGCAAACAATATGTTAATGGTGTGTTGAAAGACAAAGCATTAGTACAGATAGGGTGTTAACGGACTGAATATTGAACTGCCGCAAGTACAAACATGAAAAAAAACAGTGGGTAAACAAACTGAACAAACTAAAATGAAATAAAATAAACACAAAAAATATATATATAAAAAAAGAAAAAAGAAAAAAAAACTAAAAATAAAAGTAAAATGGGGGGCCCGTCATGCTCTGAAATCATTGAACTCAATGTTCAGTCCAGCAGGCTGTAGTGTGCCTAATTGGTAAATGAGATGCTGTTCCTCGAGCTTGCGTTGATGTTCACTGGAACACTGCAGCAATCCCAGGACAGAGATGTGAGCATGAGAGCAGGGGGGAGTGTTGAAAGCAACCAGAAGCTTGGGGTCCTGCTTGCGGACTGAGCGGAGGTATTCCGCAAAGCGGTCACCCAGTCTGCGTTTGGTCTCCCCAGTGTAGAGGAGACCACATTGTGAGCAGCGAATACAGTATTCTACATTGAAAGAAGTACAAGTAAATCACTGCTTCACCTGAAAGGAGTGTTTGGGGCCTGGGATAGTGAGGAGAGAGGAGGTAAATGGGCAGGTATTACACCTCCTGCGATTGCAGGGGAAGGTGCCATGGGAATGGGACAAGGTGGTGGGGGTAATGGAAGAGTGGACCAGGGTGTCACGGAGGGAATGATCCCTTCGGAATGCTGACAGGGGAAGGGAGGGGAAGATGCGTTTGATAGTGGCATCACGCTGGAGGTGGCAGAAATGGCGGAGGATGATCCTTTGGATATGGAGGCTGATGGGGCGGAAAGTGAGGACAAGGGGAACCCTGTCGCAGTTCTGGGAGGGAGGGGAAGGGGTGAGTGTAGATGTGCGGGAAATGGGCTGGACACAGTTGAGGGCCCTGTCAATCACTGGGGGGGAATCCTCGGTTGAGGAAAAAGGAAGACATATCAGAAGCGCTGTCATGGAAGGTAGCATCATCAGAGCAGATGCATCGGAGACGGAGAAACTGGGAGAATGGAATGGAGGCCTTACAGGAGGCAGGGTGTTAAGAAGTGTAGTCGAGGTAGCTGTGGGAGTCGGTGGGCTTATAATGGATATTAGTCTATCCCCAGAGATGGAGATAGAGAAGTCGAGGAAGGGAAGGGAAGTATCGGAGATGGGCCATGTAAAGGTGAGAGAAGGACGGAAATTAGAAGCAAAGTTGATAACGTTTTCCAGTTCGGGGCGGGAGCAGGAAATGGCACCGATACAGTCATCAATGTACCAGAAAAAGAGTTGGGGGAGGGGGCCTGAGTAGGACTGGAACAAGGAATGTTCGACATATCCCACAAAAAGACAGGCATAACTAGGACCCATGAGGGTACCCACAGCAACACCTTTTACTTGAAGGAAGTGAGTGGAGGTGAAGGAGAAGTTGTTCAATGTGATTTCAAGTTCAGCCAGGCAGAGGAGGGTGGTGGTGGATGGGGACTGGTTGGGCCTCTGTTCAAGGAAGAAGCGGAGAGCCCTCAAACCATCCTGGTGGGGGATGGAGGTGTGGAGAGATTGGATGTCTATAGTGAAGAGAAGGCAGTTGGGGCCAGGAAACTGGAAATTGTCAAAATGATGTAGGGCGTCAGAAGAGTCACAGATGTAAGTGGGAAGAGACTGGACCAGAGGAGAAAAGATAGAGTCAAGATAGGAAGAAATAAGTTCAGTGGGGCAGGAGCAGGCTGACACAATGGGTCTACCAGGACAGTCCTGTTTGTGGATTTTGGGAAGGAGGTGGAAGCGGGCTGTCCGGGGTTGCGGAACTATGAGGTTGGAAGCTGTAGAGGGAAGATCTCCAGAGGAGATGAGGTCAGTGACGGTCCTTTGGACAGTGGCTTGATGTTCGGTGGTGGGGTCATGGTCCAGAGGGAGGTAGGAAGAAATGCCTGAGAGTTGGCGCTGAGCCTCTGCAGGGTAGAAGTCGGTACGCCATACAACAACAGCACCACCCTTGTCTGCAGGTTTAATGACCATGTTGGGGTTAGACCTGAGAGAACGAAGAGCCTCAAGTTCAGAGGGGGACAGGTTAGAGTGAGTGAGGGGGGCAGAGAAATTGAGATGACCAACGTCTTGCTGACAGTTTTCAATGAAAAGATCAAGAGCGGGTAAGAGGCCAGGGGGAGGGGTCCAGGTGGCGGGAGAATGCTGGAGGCGGATGAATGGGTCTGCTCGTCGGGGGGAGGACTCCTGGTCAAGAAGTGAGCCCGGAGGCGGAGGCGGAGGCGACGGAAGAAGAGCTTTCAAGGAAATTACAGACCAGTTAGTCTGACATCTGTGGTGGGCAAGTTGCTGGAGTCTATAATCAAGGATAGGGTGACTGAACACCTAGAAAAATTTCAGTTAATCAGGGACAGCCAGCATGGATTCATGATGGGAAGGTCATGCCTGACAAATCTCATTGAATTTTTTGAAGACGTGACTAAGGTAGTGGACAGGGGAATGTGTATGGATGTTATTTATATGGACTTCCAGAAGGCATTTGATAAAGTCCCACATAGGAGACTAACTAAGGTAGAAGCCCATGGAGTTGCGGGCAAATTATTGACATGGTTAGAAAGTTGCTTGAGTGGTAGGTGACAGAGAGTGGGGATAATGGGTAAGTTCTCTGATTGGCAGGATGTGACTAGTGGTGTTCCGCAGGGAACTGTGTTGGGGCCACAATTATTCACATTATTCATTAACGACTTGGATGATGGCATAGTAAGTCATATATCCAAATTTGCTGATGATACAAAGTTAGGTGGCATTGCAGACAGTCTAGATGATAGCATAAAATTGCAAAGAGATATTGACAGACTAGGTGAGTGGGCAAAACTGTGGCAGATGGATTTCAATACAGGCAAGTGTGAGATTATCCATTTTGGACCAAAAAAGGATAGAGCAGGGTACTTTCTAAATGGGAAGTGGTTAAGTACAGTGGATGTCCAAAGAGACTTGGGGGTTCAGGTGCATAGATCTTTAAAATGCCACGAGCAAGTGCAGAAAATAATCAAAAAGGCTAATGGAATGCTAGTCTTTATATCTAGAGGATTGGAGTATAAAGACACAGAGGTTATGCTACAGCTATACAAAACCCTGGTTAGACCCCACTTGGAGTAGTGTGAGCGGTTCTTTGCACCACACCTTAGGAAGGATATATTGGCCTTGGAGGGAGTGCAACGTAGGTTTACAAGAATGATACTTGGACTACAGGGGTTAAGTTATGAGGAGAGATTACACAAATTAGGCCTGTTTTCGCTAGAATTTAGAAGGTTAAGGGGTTATCTGATCGAAGTCTTCAAGATATTAACAGGAAAAGACAGGCTTGATAAAGAAACTATTTCCACTGGTTGGAGATTCTAAAACTAAGGGCATAGTCTAAAAATTAGGACCAGACCGTTCAGGAGAGATGTTAGGAAGACTTCTTCACACACAGGGTGGTAGAGGTTTGGAACTCTCTCCCACAAACAACAGTTGAAGCTAGAACAGTTGTTAATTTTAAATCTGAGATAGATTTTTGTTCAGCAAAGATATTAAGGGATATGGGCCAAAGGCAGGTATATGGAGCTAGGCCGTGGATCAGCCATGATCTCATTGAATGGCGGGATAGGCTCGAGGGGCTGAATGGCCTACTCCTGTTCATATCTTCCTATGTTCCTAGAAGGAGGCCATTTGGCTCTTAGACTCTGTGCTGGTAATTTAGTTATCCCTGCTACCCCAGAGAAGTTTTTACATTCTGCTCATTCTGTCCCCCAATTTCTACATTGTCTCTGCCTGCTCTTATTTTCACTTTACTTCTATCAATTAAGTCCTATTATGAATTGTACTAATATCTAGAAATTCCATTGCAATATTAGCATGCAGGTGGTTAATATGTTTGTCGGGCCTATCTAAAATAAATGGACCAACACCTCCACTAAAACAGATCGCAGAGGAATGACCAATAGTTATATGTTAATATCACAGACAGTAATTTCCAGTGTGATATCTTTTCGTTTTAAAAATTCGACATGTCACCTACTGCCCAGTGCAAACTGGGCAAGGGCAGAGTTAGATGTTGGAGGGAAATTGGGGCGTGGAAGTCAGATCGAGGTTTGAGTTTTAAATTTTCTGTCCACAAGACAGAGCTGCAAGAAGGAAAACTATAAAAACGAGGCTTATGATGTCCAACTTTCCTTTCAGAAACTTCTAGATAGTCCAATTAAAAACCACATTGCCTGCCCCTTATCCCATCGAGTGGTGACTCTTGTCAAAAGAAACAAAAATGTGACTTCCTTTCCAAAAGAGATTGAGAATAAAACTTCAGTTCTCAAATTGTTCAGATTATCTGTATTTACTGCACAGATCTTTCAGACATGGAGCCAGAACGTACAGATTCTCCCCGTGAGAACCAGTCAAAACGCATTGCGGTGGATCCTACCAACACAATGAAGAGCAATGGAAGGTAGGTATTTTCAGAACAGTGCAATGGAAGGTCCTGTTTTACAGGGTGGAGCACTTGAAGATAGAGGCCACTTTATATAGAGTACAGCAATGGAAGGTAGTGGTCACTATGCAGAGCAGAGCAATGGATGGGGAGGCCACTTTACTGTATCTTCCATTTCCAGTTATATTCATTTCCAATACTAACACCATGACTACTACATCTTATCACTAAGAAACCAAGGGGAAGGGTCCAATATCCACTCAGCATTGAGCCCCTGAGCCCATTGGTCAACATCTCTCCAGTCTGTAAGGGTTAAGCTATTGAAACCCAGACTGGTTGATAGCCAACAACAGTAAAGCCAGTGAAAAATAATATACAAACCCCTAACAGCTCTGTATTTGTTTGCCCTTGTGCCTAAGACATTAACCCATTTAAAATGAAATAACTCCTCCATTAAAATAGTGAACAAAGGGAATTGTACATGCAAATGGTTAGCATTCCAGTGTTAATTTCTGCGCTTTGTGATATTTGTTCTGTGTTGAATTGGTGCCGAAACCCAATCCTGCTTTGCTTTTGCTGACCAGAGATAACCCATGTTTCTCACTCTTTTTCCAGCTTAAAGCCAAATAAAAAGCCAGTGTCAGAGATGGAGGTCAGACCTGCAGCCTCCAAGTCCACTTATGGTGAGTACCAGTGGGTAATCAGCCAGTTCCTGGAGCAGAATCTAAGCTTGCACCCAGCTTAGCTATTTTAGTTTTCACTGATTGACTCTAACAACCATCCTTCACAGCAATGAATAGATTTGGTTTGGCATAGTGCAAGTTATTGTTTGTGAATGGGTTTTAATACATCATTTATCTGACTCTCTGCTGCTGGCGGAAGCCCTGACCTGGGTCCAGTGCTGTACATGAAATTAGATGGTGCTGCTGGCTCCAAGACCGACCTGAAGACACAGAGCAGGATTGTGCCATGGCTCCAGGACCCTGATGTGGGAGCCAAATGGGGGTCTTGAGGCCGGACTTGCCAGGAGCCAGACTGTGGAGCTATTTTCCCGGAGACAGCCTCCTGATAGGCCGCCTCTGCACTCGCCATCCAATTAGGGATGGTGGGTGTTTCCTGAGTCAGGAGAGCCAACAGGAGGCAATCTAGCGCTAAAAGAATGGCACCCCCACTTTTAGAGGTGGGTGCTGCCAAGTATGTAGGGAGGTACGAGGGCACCTCCATTCCTCGTCACAGGCCACAAATGAGAGATATAAGCAGGGTCAAAAGGATTAGTGCCGTTGGACAGGAGGGAGAAAGCCCCCCACACTAATGAGCACTGCCCCGCCACAGTTGTGGGCGCTTATTAGTGCGGTGCTCTTCCCCATTGAATGCAGCCTCTAGTTCCAATAACGCCACACTCCCCCCCCCCCCCCCCACCCCCCCACCCCCCCAACCCTGGACTGCCGCAGGGAGACTGCCTCCATTAAGCTGACGGCTTCCGCATGCAACTGGGAAAACCACCGGCAAAATGCCAGCAAACCCTTTAAATCACCCCTAATTAGGGGCCTAAAATATGCAAATTGGCTACCTGCCTCGGTGGAGTGGACAGCCAGTCTGTTTCCCAGGCCACCCCTGGGAAACTTCCCCAGCAGCGGGAATGTGTTGGGGAGCTGTCCTGACGCAGTTCCCCACTATTTTCCCAGCCCGCCCACCTCCAAGCCCACCACCACAGGGCTGGGAAGATTCAGCCAATAGTTTTTGTTATTGTCTTCGGTGAGAGCAACATAAATATCAGCACCATTGGAGCCTGCCATTACTTAATTCCATCATGTCTAGTTGTTGAGCGGTCAAGAATAAGGAGCCAAAGATCAAGAATTAAATGTCAGAGATTTAGAAAGGAGGGCGGAGAATTGTGAGGATGTGGAATTCATTTCCACAGTTAAGTGGTTGAGGGAGAAACTGTGTCAACATTCAAGATTAGATTGGATAGGCAGATAAAGGAAAAAGAGGTTGAAGGGATATGGGAACATGGTGTGTAACTGTGACTTGAACTGTTTGCTTGTGTGGAGGGAAAACACTGACATGAACCGGGAAGACTGAGTGGCCTGTTTCTGTGCTGTAAGTTCTCTTTGTATCTCACTGCCAGAAGTAAGGAATGCTAAGGGGACAAATTTCTCAGCTCCAGCAGCCACTTGTATCACAGAATCCTTCTCCTTCAAACATATGTGAAGGTAACATTCATTTAATTCCAACTTTCCCTCCTCAACTAACGGCATTGCCTCTTTGCTGGGTTACAAGGTTCCATCGCTGCCCTGTTGTCTCAGCGAGGAGACCACCCTCCATGTGTGAGCCTAGGGAGCTAGAGTTGCCAAGCTGTTCAAACCCTGGAGATGGGGTAACAAAGCCAAATCCAATCCAGTTTCCCTGAGCTATCAGGTACACACACTATCTGGCAGGAGTAGCTGTATGATGCAGTGAGGAGCTGGGTTATAGTGAGGAGTTGGATTGTAATGAGTGTAGTAGCTTTCTTTTGTTCACTATTTAATGGCTGTTTTTCAACATAAATCTTTGACTTAACTTTTCCAAATGCAGTTATTGAGGAGCCAACATATGCTGCCCCTATCAAGACTTCGAACACAAGGCCACAGGATGAATATAATGTTGGGTGAGTACCAACAAACAATGAGATCAAATAAACTGGAGCTATATGCAATAAGTGCACAATTGCATGAAGATGCAAAGTTAATTTACCAATTCAGCGCAAGGAACTGCCAGTTTAGCAAGAACAATGGAGCCTAATTCATTCACCTGTTATTTCCTCGCCTCCTCTCCTTAGGGTGCTGACTGATGCTTGGGCTACAGTTCCAAGGACATTTGTTGCACTCTTCCTGATAGTAGTTGGCTAGGCCATGAAGAAAGGCCACTTGCACAAGGCACCAGAGAATGGCCAAGGCCCATGGAACTGTCAGCACTTTCGAGGAAGGGGAGAAAAAAAAATTGTTTTTTCTTTGCATAAATTCAGGAGCAAATTGGTTGATCTCTTAAAAATAAAAGCCATTAATATAATGGTAAGAATGAAGTAAACAGAGGTCTTCTGTAGGCTGAAAGACTCATCAAACTCTCTCCCCCATGGGCAGCCATTGTTCTTTGTTGTGTAGCTGAATGATGTCAGCACACGCCTTCCCATCAAGAACTGCAAGCTAGCTTTATGCTGTACAGGCTAGCTTTAATTAATTCTGGCGAGCAACAATATTGGGCCCCCTGCTGATGCATGCAGCCAGTGAAGAGTGTGGTCAGTGCTGGCTGCACACAGCAATCATTATAATGAACAGGTAGCATGAAATTGCTGTGCTACCTGCATTACATTGAATGGACACAAGGTGACCGCACATCCCAATCCCTGCACCTGTTTTCAGGGCTATCCAATTTAGCTCCCAATATATGCTCACTAACTGGATATTTCAATATTTAGTTACAGTCCAGATATGAAAGTGGCAAGGTTTGTCAAGGATGCCAGTGTTGGACTGCAGTTGGCCGGAGGCAATGATGTTGGGATATTTGTATCTCGAGTTCTAGATGATAGTCCTGCAGCCAGACAGGGAATCCAGAAAGGAGACCAGATTCTGCAGGTAACTGAATGCTCAATCCTAAATTGTTGTTATTGACATCCTAAAACTTCAAAATGTTACTCTCTTGTCGTTATTTTAGTGGGGCTTTTATGGAGTGAATGTAGAGAATTTATCTGGGCAAAGGTCTCAAGGGTCCGCATTCAACAAACCCTTGATCCACCCACAGCCTCCATCCCCACAATAAGTAGTCACTGAATCTGATTCATCTAAAGGTGTTTAGGCAAGGACACTGCCAACAGTAAACAAGGGGCGCAGAATCAGGATGATCACTAGAAGATAAGGGGGAGGTTAGACGATTTATTTTTTTCAGATGAATATTAAAACATGGAATAATTTACCAAAAATGCCTGCTGTGAAAGAGACTAAAACATAATTTTAAAAAGAAAAGTATAAATATTTGAAAAGGAAGAATACAAAAGGATTCAGGAAAGTGATAGAGGATGGGATTAGTTTAGATTTTGTTAATCGGTTAGAATGTGGATTCCTACATCGATTGCTGTTAAAGCAGGAAACATAGATTCATTTAAAAGGGAATTAGGTACTTGCCTGGAAAAGAGAAATATTAAAATATGATGAGGGAGCAGTGGGATTAAACTCAGTTGCTCACGGAAGAAAATACTGGCACAATTAATGGGCCTAATTTTGTGCTAGAATCTTTTATTTTTCTGCACCAGTGCTAGAGAGCCAGGCTTCTGACCAAGATGATGAAATGAGATTGACCTTTGATGTAATAAAGCACCAGCCCAAGCCCAGAGAGGCAGGTGCTCATGCGTGTATTCCCATGAGACCCTCCACTTAAGAGAGGCTGCTTCCGCCACTTGGCTTGTGATCATTCAAAGGCAGCAACAAATTAATTAAATCAAAGCAAAGGGCAACAACACTCCCCATGGCTCAATAGATAACTGCACTAGGAGGTACTGATCCATACAGAAAAGGAAGGTCTGGACTTTAATGAGTAGGCTGAGTTTGGCAGAGGAGGTGCTATAATTGGCCTTATAGTGATGCCAATGCTAATCACAGTCCAGAAATTCCTGTTGAGAATGCATGAATAGATGTCGGGTGAGGAGAGGATTGGATTTGGCTGCGATTTCATCCTCAGTCCACTACCCTGTGAACAATCACTGTTGAGGATCACACATGAGGAATGGTCCCACAAACATTCTGCTCTATAATTGCAGAAAGAAAGTCGAAGAGTTTTCACAGTAAGGCTCAGCTACTCATTTTTTTACCTGAATAGGTGAACAATGTCAACTTCCAAAACCTCACCCGCGAAGAGGCAGTGCTGCTCATGTTGGATATACCGAAAGGAGAGCTGGTAGAGATTAAAGCACAGAAGAAGGAGGACAGTGAGTATTACTTGCTATGTAAGTTCCTACCTTTTGTATATATATTTCATGTTTTTCAGCAAATAATTCTCCCATCCTCTCCTGAAGGTTGACTCTTGCTGAGGTATGACTCCAAATTCCCAGATTCCTTTCCATACGGCACCAAAGTGGCCACTCGTCATGTGTGACCTCAGACCATGAATTTCATTTGACATGTGATGGCATTAACAGCGGAGACTAACCCTGTTCTCACTCAATGTCCATGGACAGTTGTAGCATCTCCATTGCTCAACTCAGTGGATAATGATCAGGAACTTGGAATGATTTTCCCCTCCATATCCTGAGCACCTAAGCTCCTTTACTGTTGCTTCAACTGTGTTGTTACGGTATCTGTAATATACCTTTCACAGACTCAATTTAATGGCTCTTTTTGGTCAGCTGGGTGCCTAACACGTGTGGAAACCCATCATCATGTTTAAAAGTCTGAAAACTAAACTGCTAAGAAATCTATACCTGTGGAATTTGTGCGTACTTGATATAGAGAGCAAACTCTTTCTGTAGAGATACACATGAGCAACCAGTCCAGAGAATTTAGTTGTAGGTTTGTATGGGCCTCAGATATGTGCAGAGATACTCTGAAGTTTAACCAGCTAAATCTATGCAACTTGTGTCCAGGTTGGGCATTGACTAACAGGATTATTTGGAGCTGGATGGGAAGAATTCCAGCCCCAAGTGACAGGCCTCCCTGTATATTAGTGAGCCAGGTAGATTGGTCAATTATCAGCAGTACCCTGCAGACGTGCCTGGATTACCAAGTCTGCCACAGATGGTTGATTTGATTCCAAACTTGCATCCCCGGATGTGTCATTTTCAAGGCACTTTGATCCCCAAAAAGAACTTACCTACTTTCTGCCCGCTACACCCTGTCCCCCAGGAAGATAGTCACAAGCTGGCCTTTACTGCAAAGAATAGGATAGCAGGTGGGAACTAAAAGTAAAACTAAAAACATTGGAAATACACAACAGGTTGATCAGTATCTGAAAGAGGAAGACAGTTTAGCATTGTGGGTGCAACCCTTCACCAGAAGTGTGCTGCTTTTTCTTTTATATTGATATTAGCTGACCTTCGTGGCATTGCTCACAGATTGGAGCACAATTGGGAGGTTTAGCTGTGCAGGTGGAGCTCTATTAAATTTGGCCCATCCCTTCAATGCCATTGATCAGTCCTGCTCTGTCGGTAACTCTCTAAATAGCACAGCCTAAGATCATTTAGAGCTCGTTGATGAGGGAAATTCCTGTCACTGGCATCTGTAATAAATCCCCAGAGGCTGGGTCATCAAGATCAAAAAAACAACAGGACATGATTGGCTTTCTCTCTCATTTAATGCTTTTGATACTTATGATATCTGAAGTGTGACAGATAGGCATTAGACTCCAAGCTTTTATATTTAGGAATGACGAGAACAGATTTCCAGTCTTCACATTTCTTCTTTCATTGCCTATATTATTTCTATTATTTTTTAATTAAAGGAATGTAAATGATTGGAAACTAGAGCTCTGAATCTTTATTTTCTTGCCCAGTTTCATTAACTTGGTTGGCTATATTCTTTATAAATAAAATAACACAGAAGTTCCTTTCTTTCAGTTTATAAAAAGATGATCAACTCAAATGTTGGGGACTCTTTCTACGTGCGAACACACTTTGACCATGAGATAGAAGGGACACAGGAACTAAGCTTCAGGAGAGGAGAAGTTTTCCGAGTCGTCGACACCATGTACAAAGGGAAGCTGGGGGCGTGGTACGCTATGCGAATCGGCCGAGACTTCAAGGAGCAGGACAGAGGCACCATTCCCAGCAAGAACAGGTCTGTGATCTGACTGGGACTTTGTAAAGAATGCAGGCAAAAGGATGTGCAGCTAGTGGCTCAAACTGGCTTAGGAATGTCAAGTCATTCCTTTCAGGAAATTATGTTATCAGATGCACTAAATTTATAACCCTTGCTCCCCTATGTTCTTCAAGGCACTGACTCCTTGATTCCAATGGTAGTGTCCTACCTGTCACCTTAGTTGAGATCAACAATCTCAGAACATGCCAGGAATCAAACCAGGGACTGTTATATTCTTAAATGGTACAGTTACTCACCAGATGAACTTTAAAATTCTCCTCTCCCATATTAATTTTCTCTGTAATCTTTGTAGTGGCAGAGAACCATAGGTAGAGGCCACCATCTAGTACTTTCTTGAGGTGGCCATTTTGCCAAGAGAGTGAGAGCATCACAGAATAGCCTGATCCTGTTGCCAAAACCTGAGCACATGAGTCGAGGTCATTGCATCATGATCAGAAGTAGGAACCTTGGCCAATTCCCCCACACCCACAACACACTACCACTCCCACCCACCGTTCCCCTCCGCCCCCCCCGCCCCCCCCCACAACTCTTTACAGCCCAAGGACACAGATGTTAAGTATGTCTCCTGTTATACTGACGGAGATCAGCTAACAGCAAAGGCCACAGATTCAATCTGGGATCTTCTTGGCCTGCAGGCCTTAGATATTTACTAACTTAATCAGCTGAGTCAGGGAGAGCTGGAAATTTGGTCTTTAAAAGCAAACTTGATAATGTTAAATTGAGTTTAAAATTTAATAGAACTTCTGACCTTAAGGAGTTTTAAAAATATTCATTTTCAGAATGTGGGTCTTGTGAGCAAACCCCGTATTTATTGCCCTCAGAAAATGATGGTGGGCCTTCTTAGTAAAATAGTTGTTTGATATAACTGAATGGCTTGCTAAACCATTTCAGAAGTCAGTTATGAGTCAACCAGATTGGTGTGGATTAAAGCAAAATACTGTGGATGCTGGAAATCTGAAATAAAAGCAGAAAGTGCTGAAATACTCAGCAGGTCTGACAGCATCTGTGGGGAGAGAAGCAGAGTTAATGTTTTGAGTCAGATATGACTCTTTTTCAGAACTGAAGGTACGTAGAAATGTGATATGTCTTATGCTGTTGAAAGGGGGGAGGGGGAGGAAGAACAAAGGGAAGGTCTGTGATAGGGTAGAGGGTGGAAGAAATTAAATGACAAAGATTTCATGGAATAAAAAGTAAAGGGAGTGTTAATGGTTATAGTAAAAGACAAAGTATTTGTCCAGAGAGAGTGTTAATGGCAGAATAATGAACACCTCTGTCCAAAAGCAAAAACATGAAAAACAAGTTTTAGACTGGCACATGGTTAAAAAAAAGACAATCAAAAGGGGGTTCATGGTAGAGGCCTGCTCAGGTCGGGAAAAGGAACCCGACCCGAACCCAACCGAACCACCGCAGACCCGAGCCCGACCCGGCCCGAGTCCCTCCAATTTAGCCCTGTGCCCGACCTGACCTGAACCCACCCGGCTCGACCCAACCCGAGCCCGACTCGGCCATCCCTTTACTTACCTGCCTGACACCGAACCTGCAAGAGGCTACAGCGCATGCGTGATGACATGATAGTGATGTCACTCGCTCACTGCACCGACTCAGTTTTGTCCCAGACTCCCAGCTCAGGTAAATTTTTTAATTTCAATACTTGCCAGCAGAGCACTTACCGTGTGTGTCCGGCCCAACCCAACCCGGACCTGACCCGACCCGAACCCGACACATGTCGTCAGGTCCCATCGGGTTCGGGTCGGGTAACATGCCTCTCGGTCATGGTCTGAAATTGTTGAACTCAATGTTGAGTCCAGAAGGCTGTAAACTGCCTAATCGGAATATAAGGTGCTGTTCCTCGAGCTTGCGTGAGCTTCACTGGAACACTGCAGCAAGCCGAGGACAGAAATGTGGGTGTGAGAGCAGTGCGGTGAACCGGAAGTTCAGTGTCATATTTGTGGACTGAGCGGAGGTATTCTGCAAAGCGGTTACCCAATCTGCGTTTGGTCTCTACTAAATTGAAAGAAGTACAAGTAAATTGCTGCTTCACCTGGAAGGAGTGTTTGGGGCCTTGGATGATGAGGAGAGAGAAGGTAAAAGGGCAGGTGTTAGACTTCCTGCAATTGTATGGGAAGGTGCCGTGGGAAGGGGTCAAGGTGTCAGGGATGATGGAGGAGTGGACCAGGGTGTCACAGAGGGAATGGTGCCTTCAGAATGCTGACAGGGGAGGGGAGGGGAAGATGCATTTAGTGATGGCATCATGCTGGAGATGGCAGAAATGGCAGAGGATGATTCAGAGATTATTGTGGAACTGGCATTGCACATGGGCTAGACAAGGTAAGGACAGCAGGTTTTCTTTTCTAAAGTACACTAGTGAACCAGTTGGGTTTTTATTCAATTATGGCAACATGGTCACTTGTACAGGTTGCAGAGTTTTAGAAACTGAGTTGAAATTCTCAAATGTATGGGGGGAATTTGAATTTCCATCTCTGTGTTATTAGTCTAGGCCCTGGGTTACTAGCCCAATAGCATACCCGTTACAGTACTGTACCCTTATCAGTGCAAAAGGCAAGGCTGTGACATTTGCAACCATCTTCAGCCAGAAGTGCCGAGTGAATGAATCATCTCGGTCTCCTCCTGAGGTCCCCAGCATCATAGATGCCAGTCTCCAGCCAATTCGATTCACTCCACATGATATCAAGAAATGGCTGAAGGCACTGGATACTGCAAAGGCTATGGACCCTGACAACATTCCACAGTTCCAAAAACACTCAAGAAAGTCAACACCATCTAGGGCAAAGCAACCTGCTGGATTGGCACCCCATCCACCACCTTCAGTATTCACTCCCTCCACCACTGATGTACAGTGGCAGCAGTGTGTATCATCCACAAGATGCACTGCAGCAACACACCAAGACTCCTTCTGCAGCACCTTCCAAATCCGTGACCTCTACCACCTAGAAGGACAAGGGCAGCAAATGCACGGGAACATCACCACCTGCAAGTTCCCCTCCAAGTCACACACCATCCTGACTTAGAACTATTTCAGTGTTCCTTCACTGTCACTGGAAATCCTGGAACTCCCTTCCTAACAGCACTGTGGGTGTACCAACATCCCAAGGACTGCAGCAGTTCAAGAAGGCAGCTCACCACCGCCTTCCCAAGGGCAATTAGGGATGGGCAATAAATGCTGGCCTAGTCAGCGACGCCCACATCCCATGAAAGGATAAAAAAAAAGAAATGGGGTTGGCAATAATAAAGACGGCTATGAATGAAGCTTTTATTTACTGGAAGGCTAACTGTGGTACAACAATCTAACACCACATCTTGTGCTCTTCGTTTCCTTATAGAGCTGAACAGATTGCCAAAGCTGAAATTACTCAGAAAGTCTCATCCAGTTCATCGGCTGGAGCACGGGCAGAGTTTTGGAAAATGCGTGGCCTGAGAGGTGCCAAGAAAAATATAAGGAAGAGCAGAGATGACCTTTCAGCTTTGACTATTCAGGGCAAATTTCCCCCCTATGAAAGGGTCATTCTGAGAGAAGGTATAAAATAGAGAAAGTAGTCGGAACAAAATGTAATTCTGTTTGTGTGATTTGACATGCATCAAGAGTGGTGGATTCAATCATTTAAATGACCAAGTAAAAGGGGAACCATCAACTTCAGAGCTGCAGGCATGACGAAGTCACAGTGATTACATCAGCTTCCGAGACCTCATGAAGACAGGTGAAAAAGAGTGGAGATGGTGGGGGCACAGGCATGCGTGTGTATTGATGTGTACGTGTGTGTGAGACATACACACACCCACATATAGAGAGCGCAAAAAAGAGACATGAAGTAGAAGAGCAGGAGAGAGATGCAGAGAAAAACAGGGAAAGGGAGTGCAATAGATAGGGAAGGAGAATAGGACTGGAAGAGACAGAGCAAGAGAGAGACACAGAAAGATAGAGAAATAAAGAAAGAGAGATCTGAAGTGTGTAAACTATAAACTTTTCAATGACGAGTGCAGGAGGGCATGCCAGGAGCAGCACCAGGCATACCTCAAAATGAGGTGTCAACCTAGTGAAGATACAACCCAGGACTAATTGCATGCCAAACTGCATAAACAGTATGAGATAGACAGAGTTAAGTGATCTCATAACCAATGGATCCGATCTAAGCTCTGCAGTCCTGCCACATCCAGTTGTGCATGGTGGTGGACAACTAACTGGAGGAGGTGGCTCCACAAATCACAAAATCACAGAATTACAGAATAATACAGTGCAGGAGAGGCCCTTCGGCCCATCGGGTCCACACCGATGCATTAAAGACACCTGAGCTGTCTACCTAATCCCATTTGCCAGCACTTGGCCCATAACCTTGAATGTTATGACGTGCCAAGTGCTCATCCAGGTACTTTTTAAAGGATGTGAGGCAACCCGCCTCTACCACCCTCCCAGGCAATGCATTCCAGACCGTCACCACCCTCTGGGTAAAAAAGTTCTTCCTCAAATCCCCCTTAAACCTCCTGCCCCTCACCTTAAACTTGTGTCCCCTCGTAACTGACCCTTCAACTAAGGGAACAGCTGCTCCCTATCCACCCATCCATGCCCCTCATAATCTTGTACACCTCGATCAGGTCACCCCTCAGTCTTCTCTGCTCCAGCGAAAACAACCCAAGCCTATCCAACCTCTCTTCATAGCTTAAATGTTCCATCCCAGGCAACATCCTGGTGAATCGCCTCTGCACCCCCTCCAGTGCAATCACATCCTTCCTATAATGTGGCGACCAGAATTGCACACAGTACTCCAGCTGTGGCCTTACCAAAGTTCGAGACAACTCCAACATGACCTCCCTGCTTTTGTAATCTACGCCTCGACTGATAAAGGCAAGTGTCCCATATGCCTTTTTCACCACCCTATTAACCTGCCCTTCTGCCTTCAGAGATCAATGGACAAACACACCAAGGTGCCTTTGGTCCTCGGAATTTCCCAGTGTCAGGCCATTCATTGAATACTTCCATGTCACATTACTCCTTCCAAAGTATATCACCTCACACTTTTCAGGGTTAAATTCCATCTGCCACTTTTCTGCCCATTTGACCATCCCGTCTATATTTTCCTGTAACCCAAGACACTCAACCTCACTGTTAACCACTCGGCCAATCTTTGTGTCATCTGCGAACTTACTGATCCTATCCCCCACATAGTCATCTATGTCGTTTATATAAATGACAAACAATAGGGGACCCAGCACAGATCCCTGTGGTACGCCACTGGACACTGGCTTCCAGTCACTAAAACATCTAAAAATATCCCCATCCTCAATGATGGGGGAGCCCAACACATCAGTGCAAAACATAAAGCTGAAGCATATGCAACAATCTTCAGCCAGAAGTGTCGAGTTGATGATCCATCTTGGCCTCCTCCTGAAGTCCCCAGCATCACAGAAGCCAGTCTTCAGCCAATTCAGTTCAGTCCACGTGAGATCAAGAAACGGCTGAAGGCACTGGATACTGCAAAGGCTATGGGCCCCGACAATATTCCGGCAATAGTACTGAAGACCTGTGCTCCAAAACTTTCCGCGCCCCTAGACAAGCTGTTCCAGTACAGCTACAACATTTGCATCTACCCTGCAATGTGGAAAATTGCCCAGGTATGTCCTGTACACAAAAAGCAGGACAACTCCAACCCGGCCAATTACCGCCCCATCAGTCTACTCTCAATCATCAGTAAAGTGATGGAAGGGGTCCTCGACAGTGCTATCAAGCGGCACTTGCTTAGCAATAACCTGCTCAGTGACGCTCAGTTTGGGTTCCACCAGGGCCACTCAGCTCCTGCCCTCATTACAGCCTTGAATCAAACATGGACAAAAGAGCTGAACTCAAGAGGTGAGATGAGAGTGACTGCCCTTGACATCAAAGCAGCATTTGACCGAGTATGGCATCAACATACCCTGGCAAAACTGAGGTCAATGGGTATCAGGGGGAATTCTCTCCACTGGTTGTAATCGTTCTAGCGCAAAGGAAGATGGTTGTGGTTGTTGGAGGTCAATCATCTCAGCTCCGGGACATCACTGCAGGAGTTCCTCAGGGTAGTGTCCTAGGTCCAAACATCTTCAGCTGCTTTATCAATGACCTTCCTTCAATTATTAGGTTAGAAATGGGGATGTTCACTGATGATTGCACAATGTTTAGCACCATTTGCGACTCCTCAGATACTGAAGCAGTCCATGTAGAAATGCAGCAGGACCTGGACAATATCCAGGGCTGCTAAGTGGCAAGTAACATGCA
The DNA here is from genome assembly GCF_036365525.1 of Heterodontus francisci. Classification (NCBI taxonomy): domain Eukaryota; kingdom Metazoa; phylum Chordata; class Chondrichthyes; order Heterodontiformes; family Heterodontidae; genus Heterodontus; species Heterodontus francisci. Next base: position 33,228,576 of record NC_090406.1, on the reverse strand, counting down.
TGCCACACAAGTGCCAGGCAATGACCATCCCCAACAAGAGAGAATCAAACCACCTCCCCTTGACATTCAATGGCATTACAATTGCTGAATCCCCCACTATCAACATCCTGGGCATTACCATTGACCAGAAACTGAATGGGAGTAGCCATATAAATACCATGGCTACAAGAGCAGGTCAGAGGCTAGGAATCCTGCGGTGAGTAACTCACCTCCTGACTCCCCAAAGCCTGTCCACCATCTACAAGGCACAAGTCAGGAGTGTGATGAAATACTCTCCACTTGCCTGATGGATGCAGCTCCAACAACACTCAAGAAGCTCAACACCATCCACGACAAAGCAGCCCGCTTGATTGGCACCCCATCCACAAACATTCACTCCCTCCACCACCGATGCACAGTGTCAGCAGTGTGTACTATCTACAAGATGCACTGCAGCAACTCACCAAGGCTCCTTCGACAGCGTTTTATAAACCTGTGACCTCTACCACCTAGAAGGACAAGGGTAGCAGATGCATGGGAACACCATCACCTGCAAGTTCCCCTCCAAGTCACACACCATCCTGACTTGGAAGTATATCGCCGTTCCTTCACTGTCACTGGGTCAAAATCCTGGAACTCCCTTCCTAACAGCACTACCTCACATGGACTCCAGCGGTTCAAGAAGGCTGCTCACCACCACCTTCTCAATGGCAATTAGGGATGGGCAATAAATGCTGGCCTATCCAGGGATGCCTACATCCTATGAATGAACAAAATAAATATTTGGGGGGCAAGGGGAGTTGGAAATATAGTACAACTGATCTATACATATCTTTGAAGGCGGCAGGACAAGTTGATAAGGTTGTTTATAAAGCATAAGAAATTTTTGGCTTTACAGATACAGGCATAGAATACAAAAGTAAGGAAGCTATGCTATAAATCCATGGTTAGGCCTCAGCTGGTGTACTTTGTTCAATTTTAGGTACCACTTTTCAGGAAAAATGTTGAGGCCCTGGAGAGAGGCCAGAGGAGATTTACTACAGTGATATCAGGGATGAGGGACTTCAAGTATGTGGACTATGTAGAGAAGCTGGGATTACAACCATCAGAGCAGAGAAGGTTAATGGGATTTTCAATAGAGATCTTCAAAATCATGAAGTCTTTTAACAGAAAATAATGGAAAATTGTTTCCATTGGCAGAAGGGTTGGTAACCAGAGGACAGTGGTTCTCAAAATGTGGTCCGCGGGCTTGTCAAAAATGCAAGTCACTGACGCGCAACACCACAGTCAAGGTCATTCAAGAGAACAGGCCAGAACCTCATCCTCAGCACTTGTGCAACGTCACACAACCAGACTGGCTCCCACATGCGTGGCACAAGTCATCATAAGCGCAAGCAACATCAATGTAGTTTTATAAGCAAGGTGTATGTTACTGTTTTAACATACAACTGCAAGATTGGAATTTCAATATGTGTGGGGCTGAAAACAAAGAGCAATCAGCTGAACGTGAAGCCCGACATGAGACTGAAGCTCTCCAGCTTGGTACCAGACATCACCTCATTGGTGTCTCATCAAAAGCAGTGCCATTCTTCCCGTGAATTCTGATGAGGTTTTTTGGGATGGCAAGTGAAAGCAGGTGGGGTGGGACCAGTAGATGGTCTGCGGGGTCTTTTTCCCCGCCTAAGTGATCCGCAGACAAAAGTGTTTGAAAATCACTACCATAGGACACAGATTTAACATAATTGTCAAAAAAAGAAGGGAGATGAGATTTAGTTAGCATGGCAAATGTTTAAGTTCTGGAATGCACTCCCTGAACGGGCAGTGGAAGCAGATTCAAGAATAACTTTCAAAAGAGAATTGAATAAATACATGAAAATGAAAGATCTGTAGGGCTCTGGGGAAAGAGCAGAAACATGGAACTAATTGGATAGCTCTTTCAAAGAGCTGACACAGGCACAATGGGCCAAATGGCCTCCTTCTCTACTGTATGATTTTTGGAAACAATATAAGACCAGATCCCTGACATCTCAGATTCATAAGGTCAAATCCCTGACAGTATTAAATCCATGACAGTATCAGATTCCTGGCAGTCTTAGATGCCCAATAGATCAGGTCTTTGACAGTCTCAGATCTCTGAGAGTCTCAGACCCCTGACAGGTTTAACCCTTACTGCCCATTCTGCAGCTACCTTTGTAGTTTTTTTGTGCAGCTTGCAAGCTATAGTTTTATGACAGATTGGAATTTGGATTGGTGCTTGGGGTGAAAGTATGAAAGTGTTGGTGTGGCACTTAGATCTGGCTGTTGTTTATCTCAGCTGGATTGTTTAATGCCAGATAGTGCATTTTTTGATTCACCAATTCAGGTTTTTCTCAAAGATAGACTTACATTAATCCAGCACTTTATCAGTTATGGCTCACTGGTAATACTTACAACTGTCAGTCAGAATGTTGTGGGTTTAAGCCCCATACCAGAGACTTGAATACATAATCTAGGCTGACACTTTAGTACAGTACTGAGGGAGTGCTATACGTCAGAGTTGATTTCTTTGGACGGTTTAACAGAGCCATCTGCAATCAGGTGGATACAAAAGATCCTCTGGCACTATTCAAAGAAGAGCAATGGAGTTCTCCAGGTGTTCTGGCCAACATTCATTCATCAACTAACATCACTAAAACAGATTATCAGATGATTTATCTCACTGCTGTTGGTGGGATCTTGCTCTGTGTAAATTGGCTGTCATGTTTCCCTGCATTACACAAGTGCAATTTTAAAAGTATTATCGGATGTCCTGAAGTTACCACACAAAATGCAAAATCTTTCTTTTCCCATCTCTTAGAAATGTCCCACAGCATTTTGGACTTATTGAATTACTCTGTAGGGCAGTCACTGGTGTTATAGTAGGCAAATACCACCTCCATTGTGTACAAATAACAGTGGGATGAATGGTCAGTTCACCTGTTTTTGATGATATTTGATGAGGATGGAATGTCAGTCAGGACTTGGAGAATTCTCTGCTCTTCTTTGAATAGCACCATGGGATCTTAAACATCCACCTGAGCCACTGGAACAGGCAGAGAGGGTGTCCGTTTAGTGTTTCATCTGAAAGACAGAGAATTTAATACTAACAAAGCCGCACTTTGCCTCAGTCTTGGCAGAGGCAAAAGTGCTGAAGTGAACACCCACATCTAAGTGGATATTATATCCACTAAACAAGTTATGTATTTTTTTCCTGAAGTTCAGAAGTTACAGCATTTATTATTCTTTATTGACTTTGCTTTCATTATTTAATTTCTTTATTACAGCCAGTTATAAAAGGCCTGTTGTGATTCTGGGACCAATTTCCGATATTGCTACTCAGAAACTGGCCAGCGATCTGCCTGACCAATTCGAGCTTGCCCGTGAGTATTCATCTCGCTGTGACTTCAGATACCAAGCCTGGAAATAGAAGTGCTTTTGGTCAGGGATGGGTTGGTTGGTTTTAGGTCAAGAGATCATTTGGTCAGGTGCATTCTTGCATTTGTGCCTTTAGGTTGATTCAGCCTTTGATCATTCCTAGACACATGAAATGAGAAGCAAGTGTTGGCTGTTTGGAAATAAAACAAGGATCAGAGTTGCAACCAAAATGCATTCCCTACCCAAGATAGACCTTCCACTGGTAGTCTCTCTCTCTCTCTCTCGCTGTCAATCCATAGACAAACACAGGAAATGGCAGGTAGGAAAAGATTAGATGGTCCATTAACCCTGCCTCAAATTCCTGATGCTTGGAACAGAATGACGAGATGCTTCCTCTCTGTCCGTTCCATGTAATCTCCTGGGAGAGGAAAAAAAACAAAACTGCAGAGCCAGAAAGGGGGAAAAAGTCTGGAAAATTCCTCTCCAATCCCCTCAGGCGATCAAAATCAACCCACGATATCACACTGGCCATGCTTGTGTAACTGATAAATTGTGTATCTTTTATAAGATGTGATCTCTGTTACAACACAAGCCACCTCTCTTCTGAATATGTGCGGAGAATTAGCAAATATCTCACAAGCCGACAACTTTATTCCAAAGGTCCACTGCTCCCTATATCCACCCCTGTATTTTTTAAATACACAACCTCTGGTCTTCCCCAATCTGTCAAACTGAAATGAACTGCACAATCCAGCCCTTTCATTATTTTATGCACTTCTATCAGGTCACCTCTAAGCCGACACTGAAATTTAAGCCTATCTGAATAACTTAGGACTTTTAAGATGGGAATTATTCTTGTAGCTCTCCTCTGAACCTTTTCAAAGGCTGCTGTATCACCCACCATGTGAGGGAAACAAATGGACACAGTGCCCTAGGTATGGTCTAACTAATGACCTGTACAGGGAGAGAATTGTGTCCTTTGACTTATATTGAATGGTTCTATAAATACAACCCAATACCCTGTTTGTTTTGGCTATGGCTTCTCTGCATTTCTCATGAACCTTGAGTGCTCTGTGCATAATAGCACCCGGATCCTTTCCCAAAACAAGAGCAAAATACCGCAGATGCTGGAAGTCTGAAATAAAAACAGAAAATGCTGGAAATACTCAACAAGTCTGACAGCATCTATGCTGAGAGAGTTAACGTTTCTGGATAGATCCTTTACTCCCTTGACTGATTTCAGTATTGTTCCTGTAAATGGTCAGTATATTTTGTGTTTGTCCAGCCCGCATGCATCATGTTACATTTGTCTAGATCACCATTTACCACTATTTGGCCCATTCCCCCAGCACATCTAAATCTTTTTGCAGAAAACTATACTCCTCTATTGACTTATACGCACATATTCCTCAGTGTGAACATCCACAATTTGTACATGGAGCACATGCTTTAGTTTGCAAAAACAATCCTCTTTTCACAAGGGAATCTAATGTACTTTGAACTTTGTACCATGCCAAACTTTAATGCACTGATAACTTCCAATCCACCTTGAAACACACCCCATAAATAGTCACTGAATAAGAAAGAAACATTTTGCATTTAAATAATGCCTTGTCACATCCCCAGAATGGTCCAAAGCACTTCAGAACCAATGAATTACATTTCAAATGTAGTCAGGGTTGTTATATAGGCAAATGTGGCAGCCAATTTTCTTCCACAAACAGCACATGAAGTAAATGAAAGCAAAATGCTGCAAATGCTGGAGATCTGAAATACAAACAAGAAATGCTGGAAATACTCAGCAGGTCTGGCAGCATGTGTGGACAGAGAAGCAGAGATAACATTTCAGGTCAGTGACCCTTCTTCAGATAAACGGCCTGGTTATCCGTTGGCATTCATTGTTGTGTTATGATCATGGTAGATGTACTGAGCTCTCACTAATCCTACAACGTGTTCATTCTAGAAATGGTACAGAGGAATGCTGAAGAAGTGGGATCATCATCTATCATCAAACTTGAAACTGTACGGCTTATTGCTCAAAAGGTGAGGCGAACTCTGCCCATTGTGGAACAGTTAATCATCATTTGCTCAAATTTCTTAACAAGCAACCCATCAATAGCTCTGTGAGTAAACACACTGCCTGAGCAATATAGACCAGTAACGTCCCAGGTTTGATTTCTGGCCTGAGCTCGTTAATCCTCATTCGGGCAGCAGTTGGGGTATTACAAGTAGCCTCAATGCCCCAGGGTTAGAAAGGGAGCAAAATCCACCACAGCAGCCAATCCAGTATGTAAAAAGGTGCACATCAATGAGCAGAGATAGAGAAAAAAATATTTTCTCTTGTGGAGGAGTTCAGAACAAGGGGGCATAACCTTAAAGTTAGAGCGAGGCTGTCAGTGGTGATGTCAGGAAACAGTTCTTCACACAAAGGGTAGCTGAACTCTGGAACTCTCTCCCCCTAAACACTGAGTTCTGAGGGACCAATTGGAAATTTAAGAACAGAAATTGATAGATTTTTTTGTTAGGTGAGGGTAGTAATGGTTATGGAATCAAGGTGGGAGATGGAGTTTAGAGACATATCAGCTGTGATGAAATTGAATGGTGGATCAGACTTGAAGGTCTATAGTCTTGGCTGTGATACTTGCTATAGTTGAATAGCTTTCTTATGCTCGCTGATAATGCTCACACTTACAGAAAATCCATTTTATTAAGGTACTGGAGGGTAACCAATGCACATGGCAGTGTAACCTAGCGAAGGTCAGATCCTTCGGGAGAAAGGAGGGGCAGGAAAATAATAGTTATTTAAAGAGGCCAATCTAGCAAAGTGCTGGAGCTTTCTGTTAAATGACATAAGGTGAGAAGTGTAATTTCAATTCAATTTACAGAACAAACATGGACTACTTGATATCACACCTTCAGCCATAGAGCGGCTAAATTACGTCAAGTGGTACCCGATTGTGGTGTTTTTCAACCCAGAGAACAAACAGGAAGTGAAAGCCATGCGGCAGCATCTCTACCCTCAGTCAAGGAAAAGCTCCAAGAGTCTGTACACCCAGGCTGTAAAGCTGAGGAAGTACTGGTCTCACCTCTTCACGGGTAAACACTTCAGTTTCCAGTAGTCAAGATAATTTGGTGCAATCATTCTTCCACTGTAACCTAACATTGATTGATTTATGATTATGTTTTGTTGCCTCAGCTCTTAAGTTTCTGGAATGTTTTCAATAAAAATAGCCCAAATCCATTGGACATCTCAAAAGTTAACGAGTTGGCCACATTTGATCTGTACCTTAATTTCCATGTTGCACATAATGTGGTGACTGAACTTATCCACTCTGTGGTTAATGGGAATACCATCTTGAGAATTGGTTTATCCTCATATTAATAAAACACTACAGTCAAATACCCTGTCATCACCTACTGTCTATAATATTTACATTTAATTTAATGCACTTAAGGGAAGGCAACCAGATAATTACATGAGGGAAAAAGGATATGCTGATAGGGTTAGATGAAGTAGAAAGGAGGCTCATGTGGGGCATAAACCCCAGTTAGGCAGAATGACCCATTTCTGTGCTGTACATTCAATGTAATTTTATGTAATTTAGATATTTGGGTAAGGTACCAGAGCTCTGTGGAATTGAACTCAGCAGTGGCGCCTACCAGAGAAGAGGGGGGAAACATCTTCCAGCTGGGAATGGGGAAGACATTTAGCTGAACTCAGTCTACCACCTCCATAGTTTGTATTTGTATGGCTCTGGAACCTATTCAGCTGACTTTCATGCTGAAAAAGCTGATGTCAGTATTCTTTCCCTATTCTGCTCTAATGGAGGTTGCTTTGGAAGGATAAGATCAAATGGGAATAAGGACCTTCTTCATCCTGTGATCTTGCACATGGTCCCAGCAACACTGGCAGCTGGTCCTGAAATACATGAGGGCCCAACTGAATAGTAGTAGCAATGAGGTGAGCATTTCCAGTGACCAGCTTCCAATCTGTTAAACACTCTCCACAGGGCATTACACTAAATTACCACTTATAACAACTGAACGTACAAGTACTGTCTTCTTTTCTTCTTACGGTCACTAGGCATCAAACAGTCACTACTGCTTTATTTTTCTTGTTTTTTCTTTTCAGCCTTGGTTGTGTCCTGTACTATGGGCATCACCCTTTCACCTGGGCTTCTCAATAAAAAAATAAAGGACCATTTTGCCAAACTCTGTTGAAAGCCTCACTAGCAGTGAGTGTGGGTGAGAGTCTAGGCTGCAGTGCTACAGTCATAACTCTGGCACATGGTCACCACTCTCCATCACTGATGGAGCCTCACAGAGTGGCCTCTATAGTGCCATTCAACATTTATGCAAATTCCCAGTTCGTTCCTACTCTGCTTCAGATACAGGTCGAACCTTTGTCTGTTCTGAGTAGCTTTTGGAGCAAGTACATTCTTTAATTGTATGGATTTTATTCACAGGTACAATAAATCTGAATTCTGGCTCTAGTGCATGGTATGAAGCTTTGAAAGCAACAATCAGGGAGCAGCAGACTCAAGCTGTGTGGTTTCCTGAAGAAAAGGTGCTTTTTTTCTCTTTGCAACTTCCAGTGATTTTACTCCGTGTAACAAATGTCATCAGTATCAGTATGTTCTGACTCGTGTGGAGTGTTGTTTAAGAAGGTTTATCTTTAGCTTCCTCAATGAGTCAGTTAGTAAGTACAACACCTGAAGCTGTACTGAGCCAAAACACCAGGAAGGTCTGAGCTTCTGTGTTGTGTTAGCTGATCTCCAGGTGTCCTGGCCAAGATGCCTCCCTCAAACGACATTGCCAAAATTGAAGTACCTAATGGAAAATCTTTTTCAAAAGATTTTGTAGAAAATCTATCAAAAGAAATTTTGTTGCATCATTCATAATCCATTTTATTCTCTGGCACAATGGCTCCAATGTTGCTGAGCCTTAGAATAGGAGAGGGGGAGCAGGTGAAGCTGGGCGCTGATGAATAATCGAGATGTGAGGATGAAAAATTATTCTGGAGTTTTGTTTTATTACTGTTGGAATCTGTGAGTATTTATTCTTTGCCCTCAGGAGATTAAATGAATGGGGTAGAGTCTGTGATAGGGTAAATAGCACTAGGACTGTAGAAGATTAAATGGGTGGGGTAGGAATAGGATTAATCGGCTAAGCGGCATTTTTTTATTCCATCCTTTATGTTTCAGATTGAAGAAACAGGAACTGAAGACCTGGAACTGATGAACAGATCGACTAGCGTGAGCATGGATTACCTGAGCTGTGATGAGAGCAGGGCAAACAGTGATTATGAGGATACAGATGGAGAAGGTGGGGCTTACACAGATAATGAACTGGACGACACGCTAGATGAACCTGCAATCACTAGATCCTCGGAACCATTCAGGACTGAAGCACCCCAAATCTCTATGGCAGCAGCCCATGCTGCACCAAAGATCTACTCACAGGTATGTGAAGCAATGGACAATTAAAGTTGAATCAACAAAAGGGAAATGGAATCTTGGATCAAAGGGCACTCCCCACAAATACAGAAAGTTTTCTCCTGCCAAAGAGAACAATTAAAGAAAAGGCCATTTTACTAGCTTAGTTAACTATGTATTCACATCAACCATATTTTTTTCTGTTCTTGACAAAGCAACATTTATTGCCCATCCGTAAGTGCCCTGAGAAGATGGTGGGGCCACTTCAGAGGCCTTAGCAGAACAATAGTTGGAATCACTTTCTGGTTCCGAGAAGTCAAATATGAAAAGCTTCAACTTAATTTCTTGTCCAACAAACTGGGGAATATTAGCATAGGGATCATAGCAATCCTCCCTGGATCTATTAATATAAGTCTATACAGTTTCCATATAGTCCCAGTGAAAACAACTTTCCAAACTGTGGCACCAGATACTGCCACACTGTCAGAATAGCACTAGCAATAATTGGAAAAATCAGACCTGTGCACAAAATGGATTGGGAACTATAATTGAATACAGTAGTAGGTGCAACATTAGGATAATGCACAGCTCTGCGTTCCACCAGCAAACAATCTAGGCCAAATGGTCCTGAATTTATCTTTTAAAGAAATAATGGAAGACTCTAGCTAGGAGCTACTTTTAACAATGAATGCAGGGATTCACCATAGGGATTTCACTCCTTTACAACTCAAACTGCAGAAATGCTAAATGTAAATCTATCTGAAGATGCTACACTTGGTGCAATTGCTCTACTTCAGTTTGTTTGTTTGTCCCAACAGGTCCAGCCTCAGGGTCAGCACAGGGATCCAAATTACACAAGGTGAGTATTTACAGGTTATTACAGGAACTTTCTGCGCACAGATTCCAAGAGCCTGCATGGTTCCTCTCCATGAAACCAAAACCCTCCATTAAGCCAGCATGAAATCACAATTCTCACCAGATTTCTCTATAAGGGAAATAGGTGAAATTCAAATGATAACAAAAATGGAGGAATATTTGGGTTTTTCTGTAGCTGACAGCTAATAAAATCCTTGGAATGAACAACTTTGAAACGTATGATTTACTGTTCATTACTAATGCACATTCAGACATTTCTATAATTAGTTAGTGGGTTGTTAATTTTGGAGAAACACAGCACCTTCCTCCCAGTTAAACATTACATCTGGGCTACAGACCCCAGACTGCCCATGAGCAAAGCTGCTGAAGATTTCCTAGTCCACAAATTGAAAATGTTTACAGGGCATCTAATGAAGCTGACTATAGCACATACAGACAAGCCCCTTATCCTCTATTCCTCCACCCCAACTATTTAGTTGTTACCCATTGGTCAGAGCTAGAATTTACTTTGTATAAGTCCCAACTTCACAAAAGAAGAATGGGCAAGGAACTGGAGGATAACTCCCTCCAGACCTCCAGCACACCCACAGCAGTGCTTATTGTCTTTCATCAGAAGGACAGTTGTGGGGGAAGGGGGCTGGAAGAACTTTGCTGTAGAGTAACTACAGGTATCAGCTTGGATCAGTAAGCTTGGAGCACCTTTGCCTCTGAATCAGAAGATTGTGCATTCAGATCCCAGTCTATGATTTCAGTGTATAATCTAGGCTAACAACAATACACTACTGAGTGAGGATTGCATTGGCAGAGGTGTCATCTCCTTCAGGTGAGCTACTAAAATGAGTTCCTGCATGTACATTCTACAGCACTTGTTTGAAAAGGGCAGGGGGGTTCTTCTTTCTCAACCAACCGCCAAAAAAAAATCTTCAACCAATGTAGTTACTGTTATGAATTCAGATCTTCCATAAATACTTTCTTGGGTTCTGTGGCGTCAACCAATCCCTTAAGGAGTCCGAGTGTCTTCCTCTAATGTGAGTTGGCTCACACTTCCCTATACCTACTTGTATGATCGCGTGATATATTGATAGGATCCCCTTGTGATCTAAATGAGATTATCTATGTCTTTATCATGTGGATCTCTCCAAGGTTTCTGAAAGCAGACTGAGCTAATACTGGATAAGGTGAAGCTTGATGAAATGTTCAGAAAGCAGATATGATCAGAGTTGTTTAGTTCAATTAGTACAACTTATATTCACATAATAATACAAAATAAGGAACAGGCAGCACTACACTGATTTCATTTGGTCATCTTACTTAATGTACACCAAATAACCCCTCTGCGTCCCACCTTCCAGCCCAGGCCAGAACCACTCTTCCCGCTGTACCCTTCTTCTGCCTGCCTGTGTAGTTTCCACTGTCTCCCTTGCTATCTGTGTTCTGTTCTTAAAAGCCTCTTACTGTCTGTCAAAGAGCATGTCCCCCTCACACAGAAACAGAGTTTCCCAACACAATGGTGAAAGGTGTCTTTCTGAATAACCAAACTAATAAATCACTAATGTTTAGTCTCTGGGAGCAGCCGCTGCCACTTAGCATATTAAGCATCTTATCTAGGTGCTTATTTTTAAACAAACTTGTGAGAATACACATTGCTTTTAAAAACCCAGCATGAAAAGTAATTTGTTTTCAATTCCTGTCTATGGAAAACTGGTGAAAAACTCCCGAAGTGTGGCTGCTAGCAAAAAGAAAAACAGATTAACTGATCATTCATCTAATTTTTGTTTGCTGGACCTTGCTCAGTGCAAATTGCCTGCTTTGCCTACATAACAGTCACTACACTTCAAAATAATTCACTGGGTTTGATAATATGGTATATGAATGCATGTTATTAATTTAGACAAGTGATAAATATCTTGTTATTGATCCTTTTTAAAGGCTAAATGAACAGGAACTCATTGCAATCAAGTCCAGACGGGAACTAGTCTACAGTTCAGATGAAGATGATGATGATTGGAATGGACCAGCTACTGAGCTGTAAACAAAGCCGCATCAAACGACGACTCCTGCAGTGGAACAGTGTTTAAACAATCAAAGGATGCTTTAGCTGCTCTCAAACAGTAACCAAATTTGTTTTAACTCCTTCATAAATATTTTTTTTTAACACAAACATTACATTGTAAACCATTCCCACTTTTCTGTAACTAGGGAAGTGCTTTGGCATGTACGATAGCACAACTTCCCCAAACATTTGAAGGGTTAATGTATCATTCAGTATGTTACATCCCTGGAAGGTTCCATATTCAATCTCTTGTCTGTGTGGAGTTAACTAATCATTGGGGTGGTTTTAGGGCTAGAATTGTTGTCATGCCTCCCAAGTTCAGGAGGAGAAAGCAGTCAGAGGTCCTGTTCTATTCAGCAGAAGGTGCCTTTGTGTGTGAATGTCACTTGCATTCACTGTTGATTTCACAGACTAAGAATTGAACCTGGGACTCTCTGGTTCTTGTGTTTATTCATAGAGCCATCTTCATAATCCCTTTCACATATATTTTTATTATATAAACAAATGAACTATAGAATCACAAGTACTGTTGCCCAGGTTTTTCTTTCAGCGGGTTTATGGTTGTCTCTCTTATCACGTAGGAAATTTCTGCTGGATTAATATTTGTTTCTGTGAAATGGTTGGAGTAATAGACTGAGTCGTTTGCCAGATGTTATGCAATATTAAAGGCTTTTTTTTAGGAGTTAATTTTTTTTAAACGCCCCACTATAATAATAATTGTGACCAGCCCACCTGCCCAATTGGTGGCAATGAACCCTGGATGTTCCCAGATTTGATCCTGGTGCAGTTTTTAAAAATTTTGTTTATAGGATGTGAGCATCGCTGGCATAGCCAGCATTTGTTGCCCATCTTTAATTGCCCTTGAGAAGGAGGTGGTGAGCCACCTTCTTGAACCGCTGCCGTCCATGTGGTGTAGGTACATCCACAGTGCTGTTAGGAAGGGAGATCCAGGTTTTGACCCAGTGACAGTGAAGGAACAGCGATATAGTTCCAAGTCAGGATGGTTTGTGACTTGGAAGGGAACCCTAAAGAGTCCCTAAAGGTTGGAGCACCACAATTGGTCCTTGGTGTCTCTGTGCTAGGTAGGCTGTCACTATCCAGCAACCTGTGCTGGAAAGGGCAGGTCAGGCAGAAAATGCTCAACAGGTCAGGCAGCGTCTGTGAAGAAAGCAACAGAGTTAATATATCAGGTCGATGGGTTTTCATCAGAACTGAAGAAAGTTAGAAATGGAACAGGTTTTAAGCAAATGCAGAAGCAGGGTAAGGGGGAAAGGGAAAAGAACAAAAGGGAAGATCTCTGATAGGGTGGAAGGTAAGAAAGATTAAATGACAAAGGGGATGATGGTGCAAGACAAAGGAAGATGGGAATCGTTCAAATAAGGAAATATAAATGGGTCTAGAGGAGGTGGAAATGGGTATAGCAGAATCATTACCAACAGCTACTGTCTGGAAAAAATAGGGGTCTCCAGGTTATGATCTGAAATTGTTGAACTCGATGTTGAGTTCACAAGGCTGTAAAATGCCTAATCAAAATATGAGGTGCTGTTCTTTGAGCTTACAATGAGCTTCATTGGAACAATGTAGGAGACCAAGGACAGAGGTCTGAGTAAGAGTGGAGTGGAGTGGAGACTGCAGTGATTGGATTCAGCAGTGATACTCATGCAGTCAAAAAGCCTGTTGACATTCACTGGCTACAAGAGTCAGCGCCCAGGCTACTGAACTTCAGCGAGTCAGAGCATTTAGAAATGGGAAAGCTGGATGAAGAAAAGAAATCATGAGTTCTAAATGCTAACTGTGTCTTTAATCCAGTAGTGATTTTGGTGAGCACAAATGAGGCCAATGTCTTACTTTATCTTACAGCTTCCAAATTTAGCACACTTCTTTGTCTAAAACATCCAGTCCAATTTTATCTAAAATTTGATGCTATGATATTCAATGCTCTAACAGGGGCCATCAGGTATGCTGAGGCTGTAGGTGGCCTGAACCAGTGAGCTCAGTCCACACTCAGCTGGACAGTTTATAGGCAATGCCAATTGCATAGCGACCCTTTTTTTCTGGGAACATGGTAAAGATGGAGGGTGAAAATTCAATGACATTAGCTGCCCCTCATATCCTGGTGTCTTTATCCCTCTTCTTGGCTGATCGTAAGCAGTTCTAATATGAATTCTGTTGAGTTAGCTCATTTACCCATCAGCGTAGTAGTAGTATTCATAGAATCATGTAGCACAGAAGGAGGCTATTCAACCCATTACCGTGCTGGCCCTTTTGAAGAGCAATTCAGTTAGTCTAGCAGATTCCCTTACCTGTGCTTATAGCAGCACTATCCAAACAGCCTCACAGCTCCAGGGCACAACCAATATTCCTAACCTGCAGTCCACACAACAGCAGGTATAGAACAACTACTCAGCATTTTCCTTCCCTTACTTCACCTTCATCTCTTTTTATGTTTAAGTAAATGATCAGAGACTGATTCTATGGATTGTTCCTGCTACTTCTCCGTACATATTTGTCTGTACAAGTGGCTTTACTGCCCTTGTGTTAGGGATGGGAGAACAACCAGCCTCGGCTCCCACTCATCATTATCCATCAATCTCTGATGTAAAATAAATGCTTTTGGTTGACCAGTCCACATGCACAATCTAGGATCACAATTGAAGGCAGTGCCCATGGAACTGAACATCAGTAGGATTAAGTACATTCAGGTAAGGAGGGAGAAAATTGGAGGAAAACAAAGTGTGACGTATGCCAACTTAATTGAGCATCCAACCCGTAAACATTCCGAACACAAACTTTGTGGGTGACTAGTTTCAGCATCTCTGTTCTCAGTGGTATTTCTACTTAGTGGTTTGTGTTGAATTACATTAGCTGGAGTTATTTTGCACATATTTTGTTGCATTTTGAGAACAAAAATTGACAATCATAAAATATACTGAAATTCACATCTGATATATAGCCTTTTGCGTAATAAGCTTAGCCAGTCTCACAGCCTGGTAGGCATAGGCCCATAACATGAAACTGCCCCTAATTTGGCATTCAACTACCATTCTCGCTCTGAAAGGCCACAGGACAGATGGTGTGGGAAATGCTGAAAAGTGCATGCATGTGTGAATGTCACTTTACTTCTCTGTAAATTTTACAGAACAGGAATTGAAGTTGGGACTTTCTGATTCTTGCTGAAAATAGAGCCATCGTCACAATCCCTATCATATATATATTTAATAAACAAATGAAGTCTAGAATCACAGTACTGCTGGTTTATTTTTCAGGGAATTTGTGATCATTTTTTTTGCCAAATAGTGAACTTTCTCCTGGATAAACAAACTTGTTTCTGTGAAATGGTTGGAGTAATGGAATAAATTGCCAGGTGCAGATACCAATCCAATGTTAAGGATTTTTTGGGGGGGAAAAACTATCCTAATAAAACCACTTGCTCAATTGGCAATGAGCCAGGAAAATTCCCAGTATTAATCTGGGGGGTGTAGCAGCTGGGACACCACAATTGGTCCTCAGTATCTCTGAGATAGTAAACTTGCTCCTGAGGTTAGGGTTGAGGTATATTGTTGGGACAGTGTAAAGGGAACTTACACTGCCTTTCAGCCATGCTGCACCTGATCCAGGAGAACTTGATACTCACACATTTGGTTCCTGAAATGGGAGTATGTTCCATTACCCAGCACCTTGAGCACAAAATTCACCAAAAAAAAGTTAGAATTATGTATATTATCTGCCCACAAGGGTAAGGATTAATCTTTTGTCTCAGCAATATCTTGTATGCAATAACTGGAGGGTAGGGAAAGTGGAACTCCAGTTACAGCTTTGATTGCTCCAAACTGGCGTGGAGAGGTTGGTGTTTGATCACAGACACATGCTGCCACTATTTGTTGCCTGGTATAAACAAGAGCTTCTTTTCTTGACAATTCCCTTGCTAAGCAACCGTTTTTGTAAGATTACCAATATATATATTTCATTAAAATATATATGTTTTTACTATGTGTTGACTCATTCCTTACTGATATTTACCATTGCTCTGTAACCTTCACGTACCAGTTTTCATAGACCCTCCAGTCTCATTTATTCTGGGTTCAGCATCAGGTCCAGAAATCAGTCACAGGCTGCTCCCATTGCTGTGGGACTTGGGACGAGAGGAAACAACCAACTGTTTGTCTCTCAGTTTTTCTCCTCCTCTCCCAAAGTTGTTGACTCTTAATGGGATACCACTGTATTGGCACCCAGCAGTTCACCAAAGCAGAGATCTTCATAGTGTAAATACGTCACCTTGTTTAAAAACCATCTGTAATTTGTGCCCAAAGTGCTTCGTTATAATGGATCCCTTGACTTGCAGGCCTGTAACAAGTGCAAATGATCAACTCTTTGATCCATTTGAACCTGAATGGTTTCAGCTGTAACTTTTATGCACCAATATCCCTTTTCTAGGACAATGTGTGCTGCCTAGACTCTGAACCTCTGGAACTCAGCCCCTTCCCCCAAACCTCTGTACTGCTCTGTCCTCCTCTAAGAGCTACCTGTCCTAATATCTCCTTATGCAGCTTAACGTCTGTTGAATAACACTCCTGTGAAGTGCCGTGGGATGTTTTACTACATTGCAGGTACTGTAAATGCAAGATGTTCTCATTCAATTGCAGAGGGTATCACCACCATGTCCTTTCCCATCCTTTCATGCTATCTCTGTGCATTCACTTTCCAGTAGGGGCACTCTGGTTGATTTTCCCTCCCAAATTACTTTCAGAACCCTACCTGCTGCTGTTTAAGATCCATTAACTCTGGACAGACCTGGGACCTCAATTTGGTAAAGCAGCTAGTACCATCAAGGGGGGGGGGGGGGGAGGGTCTCTTTAACTCTATGTTCAATGTGAGATAAGATGGCCACAAGCTCATCTGCTATAATAAAAGCAAAATACTGCAGATGCTGGAAATCTGAAATAAAAACAAGAAATGCTGTACTCAGCAGGTCTGGCAGCAACTGTGGAGAGAGAAGCAAAGTTAACGTTTCAGGTCAGTGACCAGTTCTGATTAAAGGTCACTGACCTGAAACATTTACTTTGCTTCTCTCTCCACAGATGCTGCCAGACCCGCTGAGCATTTCCAGCACTTTTTGTTTTTATCTCATCTGATGCTGTTGGGTTCAACTGTTAATAAACAACTGCTTTTTCCCAAACTTATCTTAAAGGCCTGCTCGGGTCTGCAAATGAAATCCGACCTGGCCCCGAGTCCTTTGACTTTTTCCTAAGCCCGACCCGACCACTGGAATATAATCAACTTTATTGAAGAGGTTGCGCTCTACCTTGGATTCAATCGCTCACTGCAGATTAGTACAGAGTCCAAATGCACGCTTCCCGCCTTGACGTCCTGGCTGTCACTGTGTCCAACCTAGCCCAACACAAGTCTGAACGCCGGACCCAGAAAAGCGACCCGACCCGACATGTCATCGGGCCCGGGTCGGGTAGCCATGCTCTAACTTGTCCCCCCTGCAAACCTGTCAGCCACCAACTTCTAATACTAACCCTGAAGTCAGCACCTTCAAGGGCCTATTACTTTACGAATTGATGGTGGGAGGAGGAAGCAGCATGTTAGGTAGTAAGAGTTAGTAGTTCTCATTTGAGGTTAAAAAAAAATTACCAAACATGGCAACTTCCCAACAGGCTACCAACCAATAAAGTCATCAGAAATGGTTTAATACAAGTTGATAGAGAGGGAGGATTTGATACCAATAAAATCCCCCCCAAAACAATAAGTTCTCCTTCAGGATGAACTGCATCAAAATTCAAATACTTGCCATGGATTTTCCAATGTACTTATCAATTTTATTCAATCTCTTCCAATTCTAATGTTGCAGTTGTCACTTGGTATAAAGTGGTTTGAAAAGCAAAACAACATTCCAAAATCTCTTTAAGTTAAAGGACTTAGGTATGCACATTCTATCATTATCCAGTTCATTTTCTAAATCTGTACCGTAGTGTCTGTACGTAACGCCCAGATTAAACAATTCTCCCTCTTGATTTTTCAATGGTGAACTGATCAGGTTCTGGTTCCCCAACAACCCATGGAGTCAATATCCAGTGTGCACACCATTAATTGTAGCACATTGTTCCCAAGCACAACATGCAGTATTGACACTTTCTGACCCAGTCCCTGCACACATACATCAATCTACTCACTGCCAAAACGCATTCCATTAACATGAACCCAACGGTTTATTCAGGTACTTTCTGTTAAGCCTGGAACAATATTTTCACTCATATCAGGCCAGCACCAGGTACAGCTTCAGGGTTGAGAAGGACTGTCTTTGGTCAGATGCCAGAAAAGTCTTTGCACAGAGGTGCAGTAGGCTAATAGGAAGTGTGATTGTGGCCAGGAGACTGGCCTTATTTAGAAAACAGCTAATGCTGCAGTTTGGAATGCAGTAGGGCTGGTATTCTGGAAGGATGGAGTGACACAACCGAAGCTCTTGTGATTAGTTGAATTCTAGCAAATGCTGCACAAACAGAAAATAAAATGTGGAAACCTGTGCCATCCCCTTTTTTAAAAACCAAGAAATGTACTTAGGCCACAACAACTGTATTTATTGCAATGAAAAGTGTAAATGAGCACCACATGAAGGAAGCACTATATTATATTATTTAAAAATGCAAGTCAGTCTGCCAGAGTAAAAGGATCTCTTGTTTTCATTCAAAATACCTAAATAGCACTCGTCAATAGCACATTCCTTTGGAAGAATTCAGGGCAGATCTGTGCAGAAAAGGCAGCTCGCAGGTGTATGGTTAAACACTACATGGGTCAAACTCTGATCATAGCAGTGATAGTCATTAACTTCTGATATAATTACTATAAGCACAAGGATATAGCTCTAGAGAATAGTTCTGGATGCACTGAGTGTTGCAGAGATTCCCTGCCCTCAATTTCCTCTCCCCCTTGTCTGAAGACACAGACTCCTGCTGAAATATTTATTTATTTTATTCAGAGATACAGCACTGAAACAGGCCCTGTCGGCCCACCGAGTCTGTGCCGACCAACAACCACCCATTTATACTAACCCTACAGTAATCCCATATTCCCTACCACCTACCTACACTAGGGGCAATTTACAACGGCCAATTGACCTATCACCTGCAAGTCTTTGGCTGTGGGAGGAAACGGGAGCACCCGGCGAAAACCCACGCGGTCACAGGGAGAACTTGCAAACTCCGCACAGGCAGTACCCAGAATTGAACCCGGGTCCCTGGAGCTGAGAGACTGCGGTGCTAACCACTGCGCCAAAGTTCCAAAGGTCTGAGAACCTCTCACAGTGACCGCCAACAGACAATATTTTTAACCCACAGCCCACACATTATGTATTTAATGATTAGGTGCGGGAGCCCTGGGTTGACTATTCTTCTCTCCCTCGCCCAGGGGCACTGATGGGGATTATTGCATCACCCGATCCAATTCTCCCACCAACCGTCTCAGCTGAGATCAGCTAATTCAGCACAGAGCAATGGCTGAACCAGGGACCTTCTGGTCTGTAACACATCAGATGGTGCATTTAGCAGCTGAGTCTTTTTCTCAACAGTTAACAGTAACTGAATATGAAACACTGTATAAGCATTGCTGTATGCATTGGGGTCAAGTCAGAGTTTACAGTCCTTAATAAGCACCCTAAGCATGCCATGTATATGGCTAGCTTAATGGTGCTTTTCAAGGCACCAAAGGCAAGTATTTGTCAGTGAGGTATCCTCAGAATATTTTCAATGCAATTAATTTCCCCTTCACCCCCCCACCACACACTCCACCAAACTCTACTTTCTATTTCTCTTCTACTAAAAGTACTCATACCAGGGCTAACTTACACAGGCATTAATTCTGACCCCCAAGCCATCATGCCAGTGGCCATTCTTCATGTATGACCATAACTGTAAGTGCTGGCAGTCTATGCTAATGTGGAGAGCATTACAGCCATGCCCGACTCTGCTCCAGCCTGATGTTCACACACTTGCTAACAGGAGTCACTGGATAGCGACTAGTCTTTTTATGAAGTTTGGAACACGTAGATAGATTTTTTGAAAAATTCCAAGAGACAATTTCTTCCTCAGAGTTAGATAAAGCTTCACTATTTTAAAATTCCCTGTCATACTTCAAATTCCAGGGTGTAAGTGAATAAAATGTGAACTAAATAGAGCTCTCCTGCATGTACAAATCTAAACTATGTGTATATGTATGGACAATATACATATTACATACATTACTATTCAGGCTCCTGTACTTTATATTGGGGAGGAGTGGTCACATTGGAGCAGAACCTTCTTGGAGTGCAGGTTTATCGGTCTTGACCATGGCTGTGGGTGCAGTTCCAAGAGTGCAAGCAGCCCTTCAGCAACTAAACAAAGTGGGCATTTGTGTGAGACAGTAAGGGTCAGAAGGATATTCCACTGAGCCCAATCCTGTCCTTGTTCATCATCTACATGTGCACTTTCCAGCAAGTATCACTGGACAGTGATCAGCAGCAGAAACACCAAGCTGATATTTTTGTCTCCTTATTTAGAGGCACCAATTTTAGCACTTGTAATTTTGCCCTGAAATTTTGAAGATCTATACATAAAATTGTAAACTGCATTTTGTATAGGCCAGAGCAAAGTCCTTATCTCAGGAAGCCAGGCGGTTGGAAAGGCACCCTGAACAAACAATACTGAGCAGTTTCCAGAACAAGGGGCAGGGTCATACCTTCATGGTCTCTGGGATTGCATACATCCTGTCTGTTTAATACAAGCTTTTTCTTAGCTTATTTTTAAATACTTCAGTTGGTTAAAATAGTTGTCAAGCCATGCCCTTATCATTGCTAAAATTAATTCATGTGAGATTCTACTTAAATAAAACAATGGAGCTGCTTGCAAATGCCATGTGATAATTAGTTTGTGCTGGTGAACGGCAAACACTTTGTGTGAATTCTTTTCCATGAAATACACAGTGCCAAGCTGCATCTCAGTAGCAGTCTCCAACATGTTGCACGCAGACCTTCCTGCCCTAGAGGTTGATTTATTTCTCCCTCACACACTGGCCTGTTGTGCTGCTGTAGCTTAGCCCCTAAATGGCAGCCAATTTAGTGCAGAGTAGAACGGCTGTGCAAAGTCATCTCTTGACCATGCCAATTAAGAATGGTGCTGTAATACTATCAAGGATCAACAAACCAAGCCATGTTAATGTGGAAGCTGTACATCCCAAAATATTTCAGCTGGCTAGTGGTGATGATCCTTTCTTTATATGTATATTGGTTGCTCCTGTCCTGTTAGCAGTCTGTATGTTGCAGCCGGCATAGTCTTTATGTGTATCTAGAAAAGAAAAATGGTTACCATGGCATAAATACTTCATAGCATTTCCAAATCTCTCGTCTTCATGTCAACATAATGCACGGTCTCAGGCAGTATTGAGCACAGAGCAGAGGGCCACGGTTTGATCTGGTCAGCGTTAATGTGAGCCAGGGCAGCAACTGGGGTTGTATAATTGGTCTCAGTGCCCTTGTTAGGGATGGGGGTGGAGGGGATGCAGAACCAGCCAGGGTTCATGTTCCTGATCGCCATCAGTGACCTCTTCTGAAAAATACAAGTGCATTAGAATGGACTAGAATGTGATGCCTTCCTGAAGATGAATAGTCTGTCACACCCACAGTCCAAGCTCATCGATGCAGAATACCACTTGGAGAAATAAACCAGACATCAGGGAGGGAAGGAGCATAGAAAAGAATTGCCCAAAAGTGCCCTCACGGACATCTGACTTTCTAATATATTGATTGTGTGAACATATTTTGAAACAAAGACCAAAACTGAATAAAATATGGTTAGTATTAAATTGCAGAATATAATGTACATGGAAACCTCATTATAAGAGTTATTGCAGTGTAACTATCCATCATATGGGGAGTCCTCTGGTGAATATTGGTCATTGATGGATAATCGAGACTTCTAAAACAGTGGTTGTAGACATTTAGTACAACCTTGACACAGGAATGAACACAAATTTCAAGCTTATTATGTATTTCTCTTATCTGTTGTCCCAGGGAACCCACCCTAGAAGCAATTACAAGTTGATTGTGTATTATCTATCAATTTATTAGGCTTTTTGGCTCCCTGCCACTCCTGCAGTTATAGATTTTTTCTAGGGCATAATTCCATAGGTATCAGCTACTCCATGGTACCTTGTTCAAGTAGCAGGTAATTTAACTGTGGAAGGGGATCATAATCTAAATCAACTCTGTCTGTACACAATATCCACATGGGTGCACATTGTAATTGGTCTACCAGATAGTGATCATGAGCAGGAAACCTGACAGACTTTTTGACCTTCCCCTAACCCAGGGGCATTAAGGACAATTGTAGCAATCCTAATGCGGACTCAGTTGGGCTCAGTAGGGGCTAGAAATGGAATCTGGTCTGTTTGCCTCAGTGGGCTGTGCATGCAGTCACCCAGCCAGCTATCGGTGAACAGGGTACTTCTCAGACATTATACAGTTTTTTTTTTTAATAACCTGCTCTGTATTTTTGCCACTTACCTCACCAGTGGCATTTGACAGTCTTTGCACAATCTTTTCATGTGGAGTTGCAACAACACTTTGTCCATTTATTTCAATGATGCGGTGTCCTACACGGATTCCGCCTCGCTCTGCAATACCACCTCTCATTAGGCTGTAGATCTGAATCGAGAAGTCAAGAGAATATTTAGCTACATTAACTTGTTAGCTTATTAGGATGTTGAACTGTTGCTGATTTTGCATCAAGACCTAGTGCCTTTAAAATAAAAACACTTTTACACAGCAATTCCATTCACTTTGCTGTCCCTTACTCTATTTCCTCCTTTCCTTTTTTCTTTTATAAAAGTGTTTGAGATACA
This sequence comes from Heterodontus francisci, assembly GCF_036365525.1. Taxonomy (NCBI): domain Eukaryota; kingdom Metazoa; phylum Chordata; class Chondrichthyes; order Heterodontiformes; family Heterodontidae; genus Heterodontus; species Heterodontus francisci. The sequence goes on along the minus strand of NC_090406.1, from coordinate 33,205,965 downwards.
TTTTTTTTGAAAACCTAGTTTCTCTTTCTACACCTTATTTCTCAAAAATAAATTTAAAAACCTTTTGGTAATCTTTCTTCTTCCTCTGCCACCTTTGAAAGTTTTCAAAAAATGTTCTGACTGGCCAATCAAAAGCTACAAGAATCATGAATGACACTGTCACATGATTAATCTCTGATCCTCAAACATCACAATGGAGATGTACTCAACAGCAGCCAGCATGGGGAAGGCATACTTGGCTGAGTAAACTTACAGCATACAAAGGGTCAATCTAGCGCAAAACCTATTGCCATATGATTTTTAAATCTATCATTCAGCACTCAGCACACACCACACACAAGCAACTCAACTGTTAGCAGAAATTTTGAATAAAAAGGGTCCATTTTCTAAAACTTAATCCCAAGTGACTTGTTTAAGACTGAACTGAGCTACAGGTTCTGATGATCTCAGCGTTGATCTCAATCTCTGGGTTAGATTATAGCCCCTGTAACTCACTCCTAGCATTTATCTGATGTCTAAAGTGGCAATGGCAAGGATGTACAATACTTGCTATAAAGGTCTTAAATTAATTGAATTTAGACAGTGTCAAGCAACTCCTAATGGGTATATACTAACAGCATAATCCTACTCCTGATTTAGTAATGAGAGAAACCATAAAATAGCTGACATTAGAAAGGGAGAGGGAGCACTATTCTGCATCTCACCTGTGTTTACCTGAGCTGTTGACCTGGGAAAGTGTTCCATTCCTATCAGGCACTTTGAAGGGTACAAGATTTTTTTAAAAAGTAAAAGCACTCTTTTCTACTGTCTGCATTGTCAGAGGTGCCATCCTTCAGGTGAGACATTAAACTGAGGCTTTGTCAGTCTGTTCAGATGCATTTGTTTGGAAGGAAACAGGTGATAGGAAAAGTTAACACTGCCTGAACACATGCAGAGATTTTTTAAGCAAGCAACTTCCTAGGATTCACACAGGGACATGTACATGCAATAACTAGGACCTACCCCTTTAGAGTTTCCCCTTTAGAGGAACTGGAATTTACATAACATCTTTCACAATCACATCCCAATCACTTTACAGCCAATTAAAACTTTTTTTTTTGAAGTGTTATAACATAGGAAACAGAGCAGCGAAATTTCCACACAGCAAGGCCACACAAACAGCAATAAGATAATGATGAGATAATCTGATTCAGTTATGTTGGTTTAACAAAACACTCAAAAGGAAAATCAAGCTCTAGGTTAATTGATAATCACAGATATCTCAACTTATCAATGTGGCAGCCAGAAAGGATAATGCCAAGTATTTCCTCTGGGAATTCAGATGGATTCTAAGTTACACATATTGCAGATAAATTAGATTTGATTTGTAAATTGAAGATCAAGCTTAATTCTTTCTGTGCCATAGACAAATTACCCCAACTAAATATGATGGAGTTGCCAGCGCCACAATGGCCGCTGGTTCTGTTTGGTACCAGTTTTCAGCTGGCGGACACTATTCATTGTTCCCTGCTCTATCACCAACAGTGGAACCCAGCAGACAAAACAGATAAATAATATTAAACTTTAAAAAGGCTTAGAACAGAGTTCATTAAAATTTAGCTGTTAAAACGTTCAAACGGCGACAGGGTAAAAAGAAATATTTAAAAGTTTAGTTTAAATTATTTTCATGATATGGAGTTAAATTTACAGTAATAGTGATTTCTGACATGAGTAGAAAGCTGTAACATTTGTGCTTGTTTCATTGAGCTATGACATTTTTTTTCTACAAAATGGCAGGACCTGGGAGACTAGAAATTTCCTTGGGGTTAAGAGTTGAAATCTACTTAAAGTAACTTGTGTAAAAACAGTACACAATATTTTACTTACAATGCCATCCTGTACACTAAATCCGAGCTGGTGCTTCTGATCCGGTCGTTTGATAATCGCTGTGGTGACTGGAGGGCAGCGCACAATATTGAGCTTCACTTCAGACTGGTATTTCAAGTCCTTTAAAAGCAATACATTAAATGTCAGCAAGAAAGATTCCCCGTTAAAAAAAAGAATCCACTGGTAGTAAGGTTACCACAAAAAACATGCAAGGAATGCTCAACAGTGCTAACCATTCCTTACCTCAGTAGGAGTCATACTGAATAAACAGGAAAGGATAACACCCTTGTTCAAAAAAGGGTGTAAAGATAAACCCAGCAACTACAGGCCTATCAGTTTAACCTCGGTGATGGGAAAACTGTTAGAGATGATAATTAGGGACAAAATCAACAGTCACTTGGACAAGTGTGGATTAATTAGGGAAAGCCAGCACGGATTTGTTAAAGGCAAATCGTGTTTAACGAACTTGATTGAGTTTTTCGATAAGGTAACAGAGATGGATGATGATGGTAATACGATTGATGTGGTGTCTATGCACTCCCAAAAGGTGTTTGATAAAGTGCCATATAATTGACCTACCAGCAAAGTTGACACCCCAGGAATAAAAGGGAAAATGGCAACACGGATACAAAGTTGGCTGAGTGACAGGAAACAAACAGTAGTGATGAATGGTTGTTTTTCTGACTGGAGGAAGGTATACAGCGGGGTTCCCCAGCGGCCGATACTAGGACCACTGCTTTTCTTGATATATATTAAAGATCTCAACTTGGGTGTGCAGGGCACAGTTTCAAAATTTGCAGATGACACAAAACTTGGAAATATTGTGAACTGTGAGGAAGATAGTGATAAACTTCAAGAGGACTTAGACATGCTGAAGAATGAACTGACACGCGGCAGATGAAATTTAATGAAAAGATGTGTAAAGTGGGCCATTCTGGTAGGAAGATCAAAGAGAGGCAGTATAAAATAAAGGCCACAATTCTAAAGGGGGTTCAGGAACAGACAGACCTGGAGGTATATGTGCATAAATCATTGAAGGTGGCAGTGCAGGTTGAGAAAGTGGTTAAAAAGGCATGTGGGATCCTGGGCTTTATAAATTGAGGCACAGAGCACAAAAGCAAGGAATTTATGATGAACCTTTAAAAAAACCTCTGGTTCAGCTTCAATTGGGTAGTGTGTCCAATTCTGGGCACTTTAGGAAAGATGTGAAGGCTTTAGAAAGGATGCAGAAAAGATTTACAAAAATGGTTCCAGGGTTGAGGGACTTCAGTTGCATGGATACATTGGAGAAGATGGGGTTGTTCTGAGAGTAGGTTGAAAGGAGATTTGACAGAGGTGTTCAAAATCATGAGGCATTTAGACAGAGAGAACCGTTCCCATTGGCGGAAGGGCTGAGAACCAGAGGACACCGATTTAAGCTAATTGGCAAAAGAACCAACGGCAACATGAGGAAAAAGGTTTTTTTTAAGGTAGCCTGTGGTTAGGATCTGGAATGCCTTGAGTGCGTGGTGGAGGCAGATTCAATCGAGGCTTTCAAAAGGAAATTGGATAAGCACCTGAAGAGAAAAAACTTGCAGGGCTATGGGGAAAGTGCAAGGAAGCGGGACTAGCTAAGTTGCTGTTGCAGGGAGCTGACACAGACACGAAAGGCCAAATGGCCTCCATATATGCTGTAATCATTCTATGATTCTGCTGCACCTGACAACAACTATTGATCATTTGTCTAATAACTTTTTAAAATTTATTTCTCATTGACTGCTGAGGTGCAACTTCATGGGTGCAGCAGCCATTCTTCATATGCTGAAACTGTATGGCAGGATTTTTTTTTATTGTTGGGGGCAATACAACCAAGCTATATCTGGAACCAAGCTATATCTGGTCATTAATACAAGAGATACTGGAAATGCTGCAAATCTGAAATAAAAACAGAAAATGCTGGAAATACTCAGCAGATGCAACAACTTATATTGATATGGTACCCTTAATGTAATAAAACATTCCAAGGCACTTTACAGGAGCATTATAAACGAAGTATGACACCTAGCCACAAAAGTTATGTTATTATTGTAGTGATCAAGAACCTCTCTCTGGCTGATTTTCTCTCCCTAATTTAGGGGTGCACAGGACTGTAGCATACCAACTACCCCCTCCTGCTGGGATTATCTAATTAACTCTTGGACTTTCTGAGCTGTATGACACAGCTCCTAACAGAGCCTTCCAGGTAGCTGAATAGTAAACTATGAAGTGAAATAGCTAAGCATACTTCTCAAATTGCATTCGACGTACCAAAGCTTTAAACCACTTCAGATCAGATGGATTGTTTTAAAACTGATCATCTCCTTGGACCCCTCCTCTTCAACATGCTATTCCTGGGCAACACCATCCGAAGACATGAAGTCAACTTTCACATATACACTGAAAACACCAGGTTCTACCTCTCCACCATTCCACTGCCTCAGTGCTGTCAGACTGCTTGTCCAACATTCAGTCATGGATGAGCCAGAATTTCCCCCAATTAAACAAAGCAAAGGCCAAAGCTATTGTCTTAAGCCCTACAATAAACTCTGTTCCCATGCCATTGATGCCATCCCCATCCACTGTTTCAGGTTGAACCAGATCCTCTGGAGCCTTGACATCCCATTCAACCCTCAGAATATAAATGCATGTTGTTGTTGGCATAAATATCCAGGTTGGTTCAACTTCACTTATGGTAATGGATTCCACATTCTAATACCCCTTTGTGCATAAATGTATCCTAGCTATACTTATTCCACCCACTTGTCTAAACAATTTCACTTGCAAAATACTAAGCGAACCACAAGTATGTTGAGGGCTTTTGATAAGCGAATAATATGACACGCTGCCTCAGCTTATTCTGACACTTTATACCAGTTTTTCCTTCATGCAAAAATAATCTGGAATCTCCAATAAAGCATTTAATAAAAATCTGATACCTTCACCCCCATTTTATTTTGTCTGTCCAATTCTCTCTTCGTTCCTCCTTAGGACACTGAATTTTGGAGTACAATCCCAGCATGCCAATGTGCTCCCAGTACCTTACACAATTGGCCATTCTTTATGTGGCGCAGTGGTTAGCACTGCAGCCTCACAGCTCCAGTGACCCGGGTTCAATTCTGGGCACTGCCTGTGCGGAGTTTGCAAGTTCTCCCTGTGACCGCGTGGGTTTCCGCCGGGTGCTCCGGTTTCCTCCCACAGCCAAAGACTTGCAGGTTGATAGGTAAATTGGCCATTGTAAATTGTCCCTAGTGTAGGTAGGTGATAGGGGAATTGAGGGGATGTGGTAGGAATATGGGATTAATGTAGGATTAGTATAAATGGGTGGTTGATGGCTGGCACAGACTCGGTGGGCCAAAGGGCCTGTTTCAGTGCTGTATCTCTAAATAAAAAATGTGCAAGCCTAGACAATAGAATGCCATTTGGCTATTTGAACAAGGAGGACATTAAATGAGCCTAATTTTTCCATTTTTCCTGGTACGGGTCACTAGATGTAGATCAGGAGCACATTGCCCACCCATAGCGCAAGGGTGTCAAGATCAATTTTATTGCTCTACTGTCATCCTAGCTTCAACTGAATCCAAAACCTTCCTGGTCTGACCGACTCAATAGCATAGCCAGCAGGAAATCCAACTGACACATCTTGGGAAGTTCCATTTAGTGGCTTACATCGATGCACTTCGAAGTTATATCTGAGGGACCAACAATAATTTATGACAAAGACCATTACTGCCCATGAAACTGTACCTAAACTGCAGAGCTGCAAGAATTCAGTACCTTGATTATGCCCTGGCAGGTAGAGAGCGGCAGTCCAACTAAACTAGTGCCATTTACAGAAATGATCTGGTCGCCGATGTTCAACTCTCCCGACCGTTCTGTGGGTCCACCGTGCATGAGGTTGGCTATCACCACTGTGGGAAGGATAGAGCCCCAGCCCGATTCCACTATCACAAGGCCAAGGATCTCTCCCTTTGCTTTTTCAATACAGACCTGTGTAGTAATCAGAACTACATCAATCACTCATACTCACAGTGAAAATATTGGAAGTTCAATAAGTAAAAGTAGCAACACAGATTCTAGTACAGTAATTGGCATGACTTCTCATGCTTAGCTTTACAAGCTAAGTCACAGAATTAGGCCAAAAAAAACCATGATGGGACACAGACTTTTCAACCAGCAGTCACCCCACCAACCAACCCTACACCTCCATTCCACTTTTCTCCCCTCATATTTTGAGGGCAGTCAGTTGCTATCGCACAAGCAGCTCTCATGAGCAATACCACTTACTGTCAGTTTGACTCTGATCTCTGTTGCATCTTTTTCTACTTTTATCCCCCCCAAGT